>NC_072856.1:9765000-10085000 GCF_028858705.1 Grus americana
ATGCTGTTGCGCAATCGGTAACTGGAGAATTTTGGTATTCTTGTAGGACAAGTGCCACACAATATAATGTGTTAGAATCTAACTGATGTCTTATAATGGACATCTTTCTCTGTATACACTGGAATGGTGATACTCTGAAACAAGTGTTCTGGAGGGGATTCTCAAGCTATCAAAAATAAGATTTTCAAAAGTCCCATATGTTGCAACACCAATAGGTAATTTCTGATTTTGTAAATTTTCTACACAATGCACCCTTAAAGTTTGAGATGTTGTCTTCAAGATTCTATGGTATTTTCTTCTCTAACCTTAACCTAGGTTCTACAAAAGTGGGGGCCTGTCCGGTCTTGGAAAACTGTAAGCAAACTTGTTCAGCTGATCATACTTGTCTGCCTTTGCTGCTTTTATTTGCTGTGCTATGGTTTTATCTGTCCCTAAGGCATACTAATTTACAACTCCCTTTTACTAGACCAATAAAGAGATTTTGTGCTATAGCTTTGGTTTATTATCTGATGCTCTGAAACACTGGGTCAGATAGAACAGCGCTGCATCAACTGGAAATTGAATTGCAGCAGCATTTTGTTTGTTGGTTTTTTTTCTTACTCATTTGAGATTTGTCTGATAAATTGAGCAGTTGTTCTTTGTGCAACGTGCCACATGGTAAAGTGTGTCTGTTGCAGATAAGGAGAAAATTCCAGCTTCCTATGGTTCACTCTTCAGTGTTTTCTTATTGTTTTCATTTTTTAACAAAAGTTGTGGGTCTCTGTCATTAAAAAGTGTGTTAAATTAAAAAAATCATAATAAAAAAAGCTGGTTGAACTGCAGTTGCAAATATATTTAAATATAAGTAGATTGTTAGACTTTGATCAATGTGAGTTACAGAGATGATCCTCTGTGGTGGGAGTTTAAGACTTTAATGAATTTTATTTACAGAATCACAGACTGGTAGGGGTTGGAAGGGACCTCTGGAGATCATCTAGTCCAATCCCATTGCTAAAGCAAGATCACCTAGAGCAGGTTGCACAGGAGCGCGTCCAGGTGGGTTTTGAATATCTCCAGAGGAGACTCCACAGCCTCTCTGGGCAACCTGTTCCAGTGCTCTGTCACCCTCAGAATGAAGAAGTTTGTCCTCGTATTGGGATGGAACTTCCTGTGTTCCATTCTGTGCCTGTTGCCCCTTGTCCTGTTGCTGGGCACCGTTGAGAAGAGTCTGGCCCCATGCTCTTGACATCCCCCCTTTAGATATTTGTAAGTATTGATTAGATCCCCTCTCAGTCTTCTCTTCTCTAGGCTAAACAGACCCGGTTGTCTCAGCCTTTCCTCATAAGAGAGATGTTCCAGTCATCATTCTTGCAGCCCTCCGCTGGACTCTCTGATGTATAACCTGACTACAATTGGAATTATTTCCATCTATCAGAGATACGTATGATAGAAGCTTCTCTTCTTCTTTCCAATAGCTTTTTACATGTTTGAAGCTTGCGGGTTTTTTGTTTGTTTGTTTGTTTGTTTGTAATTGTGCAGTTGATCATTCCTGCCTTAGTTCTTTGTTCTTGTCCTTACGGAATTACATCCCAGGTTTTTCTGACCATTTTCCAGATTAATTTTGGTAGAAATGGGTAGGCCAAAAATTCAGTCGTTAACAACAACTAGACTTGGAAAGAGTTGGTTTAGCTCACAGAAAACAGCGCTGAGGTAGCAGGAACTGGACATGATAGTTGGACGGTAGGGACCTGAGGCAGCGAACAACGGGGCCTCTGCTTGGTCTGTGTTCATCAGGAATCTCGCTGTCCTCTTCATGCAAATGGGTGGGAGGACTATTTCTACAGTGTGTCCCAATTTCAAGTCTTTGAGCTTACAGTTTGAGAAAACTTACAGGCTGAAAATGACTACAGATCTGGTAAAGTCCGGACTGATAGTATAACTTTCTATGGCTATATTTTGTTTTGAATTCATATTAGCATTAAAGGTAAAAATACAGTTTAAACAGCACTGCAAACTCCTTACATTTAATAACCTCCATACTCTGTGTAGGTAATTTATCAAGGTATTTCTGATCTGGGGTAGGGAAAGACATAGTTGTTTCAAACAAATCAGGTTTAATATTTCTGCACAATCTTCTGTATTGACAAACACTGGAACCTCTATGACATACACATTGTAAACTACGTGAATATACAAAAATCAGTGTTTTTCTTGTATGCTGGCTGCTTGCATAAATGTTACAAGGGGCTCTCATCCTCCAGATCCAGGCAGTTATAAATGAAGAAGAAAAAGAGAAAGAAAGACTATTTTCTGAGAAACAAGCATACCTCTGATGGGCACTGTAGAAATAAACCTAGTTATACTGGCACGATAGAGCAGTTGCTTTTAGTATATGATTCACAGATCCTTGGCATCCACCAAATCCAAAGAAAAAAGCACACTGTTGTCAGGAAGCTGAAAGTCATCATACAGGTGTCAATAAATCAGAGAGGGCTGAAAACTCCCCTGTCTATGATAATTCCGATTGCTTCAAGTGCAAACAGGACCTAATCCTTGCAGATTATCCTGACCTGAGCGAGCCCTCTGCGGAGGAGCTGGCAGAACGAATGGAAGGCATGGAAGATGAGGAGTATCTGTGCAATGAAACCCTGCTATCTAACCCTCAGCCCCCCTGACCCTCCTCCTCCTCCCAGATGAGGCCATTTTTCAGGCCACAGGCCCCCCAGCTGCCAGAACAGCCATATTTGGCCGCATCACAGTGGCCTTCTGATGGCAGTGGCTACCTCACTGTTGTTTGTTCTGGACCCTATAAATACAGGGACCCTGGCAGCTGGCCCACAATTCACTGAGCTTTGAGGTTCCAACGATGGTTGGGAGAACAAGGTCCCTCACGAGCACGGTGAGCGGCTGCCCACATCTGTGTGGGAAGCGGGAGAGGCGGCTACAGGAGAGGCGGAAGAAGAGGAGGCGGAGGAGGAGGGGAGGCACCATTAGCCACACAGTGGCAATGGCCGTTGGTCTTGTGGCTGGTGGTACGGAGCCCATGGAGGTGGATCCCCCGGAGGAGCAAGAACAGCCCATGGAGGTGGATGCCCCAGAAGACCAAGAACAACCCATGGAGGTGGATCCACCTCCAGCAGGGCTCCGCTGGCAGCACCACACTGTGCCAGGGCTCCCCTCCATGAGACCATCAGCACGGCGTCGCAGAAGCGCCCGGCCAACGCCCTACCAGCGGCCCAGCCTCCAGACCCGGCGTTAGCTGGGAGGCCCAGCCTCTGTTCCTGGCTGTCCTGTGGGCTCACCATCTCCCGGCATGGACGATTATTATGATTGCCCCGGGTGGTGTGAGCCCTTCTTTCCCATCCCCCACCCCTCCCCCACCCCTCCTGAAGGGGTGCCATCTCTTCTGCTCTGAGCCCCAAGAAAAGGGGAGGAGACAACCCGGCTTCCACCAAGCTGCTTTGCTGGGACAACAGGAGTTGTCCCTCGGAGGGCCACCAAGGTCCCTGGGGCCAGGAGGTGGGGTTTCTTCAGTCTGAGGACAAGAAGGTTGCCCGATGGATGGCTGAAGGTAAAGCCAAACCCTCCGCGGCAGTGCAGGAAGAATAGCAACAGATCAAGCAAAGAAGTTAGAAGGACAGCTGTTCCTCTGGAGAAGCAGAAGACTGGAGTTCTGCCAGGAAGGAGTTCTGGCCTTCAGTATGAAGGTCCCTTCCAGCTGCTTCCTTAGGAGTTCTTTTCAAGGTTGGACAATAACGTAAAAAATCCCAAACCAATAAACTAAGAAAACACTTTCCTCCTCTCTTATTTGGTAGTTTGGTGACTGCACGTGGGCTCCTCTGTCGCCTCCTGGTCTCCCCAGTCCAGGAAAGACACTGATGCGTGTGGTGCGGGCCCAGCCTTTGAGATGGTGAGGAGCCAGGACACGCGGCACACAGGGCAGGCCGAGAGAGCTGCCTCTGGTCACGAGGGTGGCGAGACACTGGAACAGGTTGCCTGGAGATATAGACAGTGGGATTGAGTGCACCCTCAGCAAATTTGCAGCTGACACCAAGCTGGGTGGTGCAGTTGACACGCCTGAGCGAGGGGATGCCATTTCAGAGGGACCTGGACAAGCTTGAGAAGTGGACCCGTGTGAACCTTGTGATGTTCAAGAAGGCCAAATGCAAGGTCCTGCACCTGGGTCAGGGCAACCCCCAGTATCAGTACAGGCCGGGGGAAGAAGGGATTGAGAGCAGACCTGTGAAGAAGGACTTGGGGGTACTGGTGTATGAAAAACAGGACGTGACTTGGCAACGTGTGCTTACAGCCCAGAAAGCCAACTGTATCCTGGGCTGCATCAAAAGAACTACGGCCAGGAGGTCGAGGGAGGTGATTCTGCCCCTCTACTCCATTCCGGTGAGACCCCACCTGGAGTCCTGCATCCACCTCTGGAGTCCTCAGTGCAGGAAAGCCATGGACCTGTTAGAGTGAGTCCAGAGGAGGGCCACGAAGATGATCAGAGGGGTGGAGCACCTCTCCTATGAGGACAAGCTGAGAGAGTTGGGGTTGTTCAGCCTGGAGAAGAGGAGGCTCTAGGGAGACCTTATTGTGGCCTTTCAATACTTAAAAGGGGCTTATAAGAAAGATAGTTACAAGCTTTTTATTAGGGCCTGTAGCAATAGGACAAGGGGTAATGGTTTTAAACTAAAAGAAGGTAGATTCAGACTCGATAAAAAGACGACCTTTTTTACAGTGAGGGTGGCGAAACACTGGAACAGGTTGTCCAGAGAGGTGGTAGATGCCCCATACCTGGAAACATCAAACATGAGAAGTTTGTCCTCATATTGCGATGGAGCTTCCTGTGTTCCATTCTGTGCCTGTTGCCCCTTGTCCTGTTGCTGGGCACCATTGAAAAGAGTCTGGCCCCGTCCTCTTGACATGTGCCCTGTAGATATTTATAAGTATTTATCAGGGCCCATCTCAGTCTTCTCTTCTCCAGGCTAAACAGACCCAGCTCTCTCGGCCTTTCCTTATATGAGAGATGTTCCAGTCCCCTAATCATCTTTTTAGCCCTCCGCTGGGCTCTCTCCAGTAGTTCCCTGTTATTCTTCAACTGGGGAGCCCAGAACTTGACACAGTTCTGCATAAATAAGCAACCTGAGGTTTTTTTTCCTTTACCAACCGTTTTCCCAAAGGGTGTAAGACTCCTGTCTATAGAGTGTGTTCAGGTGTGCCCAGGATATTTTTCATCTGTGTTTCAAAGCTGTTTGAATTCTGATCTTGAATTGGTGATTCTGGTTCAGTGTAAAACCATTGGAAGAATTGCTGGGACCAGAGAAAAAAATGAGACCTGATAGCACAGAGCTGAGTCTGATGAATGTTGAATCCCGTGTAGTTAAGACCTCAGGCTGCAAAAAGCAGACGGTCCAGCAGAAGTCTTGTATTTTTTTCCTGGCAAAAGAGCTCTGAGAAAATAGTGGAAGGTTTTTAGAAAATATGCTAACAGGAACTAAATCCTTTAATAGGATAATTAATAGGGTAATAAAGGGCTAAATCCTTGGGGTGCCTGGTGTTCTATAGGAAAAATTGTTCTGGTTTCTAATAAAGAATTGTAGAAATGGTCAGAAAAGTGAGGGAATTCATGAACTCTATCACAGAGCAGAGAAAGGGCATAAAATACTTTCCCAGACACTGGCAAAGGCTACATAAGATATATATAGGTCATCTTAGAAACATCCAAGAACTTAAGACTAAGAGAAGAAATGTCAAAGGCAAGCAAACCCAAAATAGTGGCTGCAGATCTGTTTTGAGACCACTGGCATTTTTGGACTCTCTTTTGTGACATGGAATGGGGGTGTAATTTCTATGACTATTCTGCAACATATCTGTTTATAACATTTTGTAATTTTCTGTAATTATTCTGTAATTTTTCTCATCTGATATGTGGTCTAACTAAAAGGGCTATGAAAAGATGGGTCGCTATAAGGGAGGAGTAGTTAACATATGGAGAGCTTGCTGATATACAGAAAGGTGGTAGCATGGGCACTGGACAGTAGTGGATCCGGAGGGCTAGACGCCATCCCTGAGCAGCAAAGACTTGTTTTGTTAAAAAAACCTTATTGTACATGTCACTCAGTTCAAGAAAAAGAAAAAAAAAAGCAAGTGGTTGACAACTGTAGATCCTTATATGTTACACCTATTTCCCATTAAGAAATGATTTTTCATATAACCTGCTACTTCAGGCTAGAGTGCCTTGTAAAAGCAGAGTTATTTCCTGCAGCTGCATTATGGATGTTGAAAATTTTGTGGTTCTGTGACTGCCAGTCCCATTAGAGGCTCTGTAGAGATCAATAATTGGTATGACAAATAGTGTTTTCATGCTGGAAAACAGATGGTTCGTAGGCAATTAAAAAATAAAAAAGCTTTTTAGAAATTGGAAAAGATTTCTATATACATACATTAATTCATTTAACTCTGTTAAGATTTGAGTTGTAAACTCTTATCTGTGTGTGCTCTTTAGTAAATATTCTTGTTTTCTTCTTTCTACCTTCCATGTTATTGGGTTGAAGCACTTTTCTGACCAGTGTCCTTCCAGCAAGGCTTTGTAGCAAACTTCCATTTCTATGTTAAGGTAATCAGTACGTCGGAAGGATTTATGACTGAAAGATGAATTTCAGGAGTCAGTGGACTTCCTGTGTGTTATGTTCTGCTCTGAATAAAATAACACTTACCAGTATGAAGGGATTAGGTATTGTTCCAGAATGGGGTGTTTCAGCAATTGATTACAGGAGTTGGGTTGGGATTCCAGTTCTTGCTTCAGTGTCTCTTTGGATTTTATTAAATTGTGGTGTAATACAAGGCACTGGAACAAGGAAGATAGATGGGTCTGTGCTATCATGTGAGTGATTTGCTTAGTCCTATTTAGCCCTTACACCAGAGCCCAGTACGTGTTTAGTGATTACATGTATGTCAGAGCTATTTTCAAGAGGATTAAGAACATCTCTGTGGTTTGAGGGAGAAAATGTGGGTCTGAACCTCCCACAGAGTTGCCCAGAGGAGGGTGTAGGGCCTCCTTCCTTGAGATGCTCAAAATTTAACAGGACAAGACCCTAGGCAAGCTGACTTATCCTTGAAGTTAGCCCTGCTGTGAGGAGGAGATTGGGTTAAGCAAAAGCATGAATTATGCGGTGTTTTTATAATTTCATAATAATTTCATAAATCTCATAAACACCTCTGAGGTTGGGAATCCCCTCCATAGGAACTAAAATCCTCCCAGCATTCGTGTTTGCAGACTACTAATTCAAGTCTGGATGCTATTCTGATATTCCTGGGACCAAATACAAAACTTCTTTAGTGTGTCCCAAATGCTTGAACATGGAACTTTTAGCCAAGAAAACAATACTTATGTCCTTTCCCACCATTTCAGGGGAATGGGTTGTATGACTAAAAGGAAATCTTGTAGCACATGGGCATATTTTAAAAATTAAATGGATTTATGAAAAAAAGAAGAGTTAGGACACCCAGAAAAAATAAAGCGCTGGGGCAAAGCAAGCCATTATGAAATCCTTCACTAAAAGTATTCCTTTGAAGTTAATTTTTATGGAAATGTTGGTTAAATTTGCATGTTCTTCCACAGAGGTAGGAGACGATTTTATGTTAGTTACTGAACAGGTCATTAATATTCAGTGCCAAAGTCATTTTTGCAGAAAGTAATGTAATTACATGCTGTCCAGAGAGGAAAAGTGAGTCTGTAGTGCACATGCCGAGAAATGCGTGTGTTTATCAAGATGTCAGGTGTTCGGCGCTGAGAATCCGTCATCCTGAGAATGTTCTATTCTAGTGCATTTTAATGAGCACTGCTGAAGCTGTGAATGGTCTGTCAGCACTTTTATTAGGCATCTTATTATTAGGGAGTTTATAGCTTGGTTTTAAAACCTTGCTGGAGGCTAAAACTAGTTAAATAATATTTTCAGAGCAATGTTTTGTGCCAAATTTAATTCAGATAGCTTTAGGCATTTTTCCAGGTTTGTATCAGAAGGCAATATTCAAGTTCTGATCGAAATCTTTTGAAGTAGGGCAAGGCAAAATACAAATGGCCTGGACCTGCAGCTTTGCTCATAGTAGACAGTAAGACAGTCTAGTACTGTAGAATGTATGCTTCATGTAATAGCTATATACAGTGGCTGTAGCGGTGGGACTCAGTGTTTCAGGGTGGAAGATAAAGTCCTTATTGAAACAGAATCCTGTTTTGCCTGAGTAGGGTCTTCAGATCTGGAGCTACCCTGAGGCTGGCTGTGAAAACTGTAAATGACTGATAGAAATAGATGACAGTATTTAAAACGAAAACTATTAATTTAAAATGCTACAGAAAAGTCATGTTACTTTTCCTGTGCTGTACCCAGTGAATAGCTCAGCAGAGCAATGAACTTGCAGGGCGCTCTGTTTTCTCTTTGTTCATTGAACAAATGCTCTCATTTCATACATCAGCAATCACAGTTTGCTACAGCTGTTCTCCCAAGTCAAGGCATATACTTTTCAGGGGGAGGTGACAAAAAGTAGTACATCATTGTATTGTCACTTCAAGACCTTGGACATGGAAGTGTATTACTCTTTATCTTTACAAAGATTGTTGACAGGGAAGTTGCATAAACCTGTAGCTAAAGAATCTAAGCTTAAAAAAAATAAAGTATAATAAGTTCTGTGAAAACCTACTGAGTGCCTGTTTTATTTCAGTACAACACGAAGGGGGCCGATTGCCACATGCAGTACACGTTACTTTGGTAATTCTCACATGTTACTTCGGTAATTCTCACAAAGTCTTTCATCAGCTGCCAGTCACAGGCAAGTTCCTGAGGGTGAAAAATTTTCCCATGTTCTTGTCAGTAGTGCTATGTCTGGAGAAACTTTTCTGAACTGATCAGCAATGCCTACTTGAACAAGCGTGCTGAGGAAATCTCTGTTTGTTTGGACAAAAAAGCTTTGTCGTGTAGCACCGTCACTCTGACCACAAGTCCCAGACTGTATAGTCTATTGGACGTTAATGGACACAGCTGTGTAGTAAGTGGAAGCTAAATGTGGACAGATTTTCTGAACTCAGTGTTTTTTATTTTCATAAGATTTGGTCCCTTAATGCATGGAATTCAAGGAAGAATGTCAGAGCCAAAGGAGTTCCTCCTTTTTCATTTGCCTTTCTTCTTCATTGCTGCAGCTGTGTACCGGCTGAGGCAGCTGATACGTACCGATCTAACGCAAACCAGATACATGAGTCACCTTGCAAATAGTTTCAGGCAGCTTCTGTTGGAATCCAACTTCTGTGAAACAGGAATTATATAAAAATCCAACTACTGCAATTTTCTACCAAAAGGTAATTTGTAAGTTTTTACAGGTTAGATAATTGGTTTTTAAATTATTTGGTTCTTTCTTCTCTGCTAAAATTAGAAAGATGATGCCAAAATCTTGAGAAGCTCTCTGAAGTAAAGCAATTGGCACATTTTAAAATATACTTTTCCCTCTGCCCTGCTAAAAATCCAAGGCAGCTGCACTTGCAGTGTGTGCTTCAAGGTATTCATGCACTGTAAATCTAAGGTATGGTAGCTGAATTGCATGGATTGCAGGAGTTTCATCTAAAAGATGAAGAGTTTTTACACTATATTGATATGTGGAAACAGGGAAATTTTTTTTGTACTGCAGAATTTAATTATTTTCAGTACTTTTTTCATGTAGGGTTATTTCTAGAGAAGAGACAGTTCTAAAATTTGTTTTGTTGACTGTCTTTGCAGAAGTGCCATGCATAAAGTGAGCTGCTGCTTTTTTCTGTACATATTTATGGTTTCACTTAAATATCTAACAAAGCAAATATGAAGATAACAGAGACAAAGCTAGACTCACTCCACAAACTTCAGGTACAAACAACTAGAGATTAAAGATACTTGCATCACAGGATGTAATTTAGTGTACAGCATTAACTGAGGCTTTTATAAAGTTCAAACCCTGACTCAACATGGGGTTTCTCATCAACTGCTGAAGCTCGAAGAGGTTTTGGCCTGGGCTTTTTACTGAAAGTGATCTCTGTAGTGTTTATAAGTAGACAAGATTTTGCCTGAGCTGTTGAGGTAAGTGATGCTGATCTAATAAGTGTGTCTTTCTAAACTTGAGCATTGAGTACCTCTAATTCTTCTAAGCAACCTTCACATGTGGCAGTGTGTGCTGCAGCTTTGTGGAAGCTGATTGTCTCTCCAGCTGCTGATTAAACAGAGTATACAAAGTCCAGGTTTCTCTCTGAAGAGCCACTAATTTATCTCTTTTCTCTACCTGGAAAACAGTTTTTCAAACTTGAGGAAATACTGTTATTTTTTAACACTTTCCTGTCTTTGAAGGAAACTGGCCAACAGTTTTGAAACTGTAGGGGCTGGAAGAGGGAGGCTGGAGTACAGGGTGGTCACATTATCTTTGCTTCCTTTGACCATCAGGCTAAAAATGGGCAGGGATACCTATACTAACACTGAGTTTGATTATATATTTCAAAGCCCAACTTTATGTGGAAGTACTTTGATGAATTTTTAAACAGTTTCACAGAAATTCAGGAAAAGCATTTGTACTGTCAGTTACTTCAAAAAAGTAGTTCTTAATTAGTGCCTCGTACTTTTTCTTTAATTAATTGTTCTTACTGGTTGTACTGTAAATCCAAATGCTATCTTTTCATAATTACATACCTCCTTGTTTCAGACATGATGACTGAATCTAAGAAAATTAAATTAGATGTTTAAAGAATGTGTATATTCATAGAGGATGTATACATCCAGTTAAATGCTTTAGTCTTGATGTAAAAGTCACTGAGATAAAATAAATTTTGCTGTTTAAAATAAATTATTGAGGCATAGGCTGAATACCTTATTTACATCATTGCAGGTCCTTACCATGTCTTTCTCACTTTTATGAAACAACTTCTGTGCCTGAGAGAAATTCTTCAGGTGGGGTCATGTGAGGAGAAAGGTAAAAATGACATTCTGTTCAATGTATACCCCAGTGGCTGCTAAGGACAGTTAGTCAAATCAAATCTGAAAAAAAATCAATGAGAATACTTAAAAAAAAAAAAAAGTTGCCAAAGAGAGGCTTTGTGTAAGTGCTGGTTAGACTATGAGAAATGGGAAGAGGAGACAGTGGTTGATGAATAAAACGCAAGTTTTCCTACTTTCAGATTATGACAGTTCTGCTAATATCTATGCTGCCTGTTTAAAGGGTAAAGGATTCATCTGTAGTTCTAAACTTGTAGTATTCTTTATTGTTAGCTTATGTTTAACCTTTAATACCTGTAGTTATACAAGTATACACTTTGCTGTTAGTCTGAAATATGTCTATGCTGCCAAAGTATTGTTAAATAAGCCCTGTAAAAAGTTATGATTAGACTCTTTTCATAGTTCAAAAGCAGAAAGAGCCATTAGGTTTACCCAGTGTGACTTTTTACATATCACAGTCCATTACATTTCATCCAGATACCCCATCTTACAGATTCAGGTTTCAGTAAACAAGTAAATTAAGCCAATTAATCTGGGAGATTTTACTTTGTACAACACACTGAATAGCAGGGATCAAGATGCGTTTACTGTCAAGTATCTGCAGCAGCCAAAAAATGGAGATATGCCTAAGTGATATCAATTGCCTTTTGTAGTGTATTTCTGTTACATTCCCATTTCTCCTTAGCCTAGGCTCTTTATTAAAGAGGGTACCTGACAGCTGGAACTATTCTTATATTTTTGTTATGAGTACAGATGTCTTGAAACAATAATGAAAGTCTCCAAAGGGAAGAATAGTAATGATTTTTTGACTCTTTTTACTGGTCTTATGGCTTGTAGTCTGTGCTTGTCCCTTCAATTTTTTAATAAAAAAAATTTTAAATTTCTTTTAACTAGTTCTATACCACTTTTTTTGTAACTTACTTCTTTTGCAGGTCTTTAACACAATTGCAACTGGCATTTTCTCTTTTACTTGTGTTTACTTTGAGTAAGATGGCGTTATAGTACTTAGCTGCGTTCTTTTTGTCTCAAATTCCTCTCATTCTTCCAGTTTCCCTGACAACTTTCAAAGAAATATTCCATGGTAAAGGGTTTTCTGAGCTTAATTATGAGGTATTGCTCTTAGAGGAAAAAAAGCAAACTCTCCAAAAAGAGAAAATAAGAATGCTAAAAATGACTGCAAAATACATCTTAAACTTTTCCTAACTGGTAAAAGGGACTATCTGTTGTAGTGGCCATGCCACTGAAACAATGCAGTACTGTGAAGGGAGGGTGCAGCATGTGACCATCCACTGTAATCATAAGGGAGAAGATCATCAGGAGAAAAGAAACGTGCCTCAAGCTGCACGTTTACATTCAAATCTACATTTGATTGAGGTTTGTTGACAATAAGAAGACCCTTTGTTCAATCTTGGTTTTAAGATTTAAAATTTCATAAGTTTTTCTTCCTAATAGTTAAATAAAATTACAACATGCTGATATTTGTTGTTCCTGAGCGGAAGGATCATCTTTGTGTCAGCAGAGCAAGCACGTTGAGAGAAAACAGTAAAAGTCAAATAATTGGATTTATGAGACAGTTAACTTGTCCATTTCTGCTGCTCTGTGCATGCCCGTTGTTTGAGATGGTCTAATTCATGGGTTACACCAACCTCACATCTCCCTGAGCTAGTCTCTGTTTTAGGGAGAAAGGGGAATGGGGTGATAATACAATCCATCGCTGTGGCATCGTATGCTTCATATTTCAGGAACTATCTATGTAATATGAACAGTGCTAACCTTAGTAAATAGCAGGTATCGAGTCATTCACTGCATAATAACAGACAATAATTTATTTTGACCAATTTTTTTACTGGCTCTCTAGTAGGATGTTCTCAGTTTTGTGCATACTGGATGAAATTTTGGAATGTGAAAGTCTCTTAAACTACCTTAGGTTCATGACTTTAAATACTTTTAATTTTTAAAGACTTTACTTTTACCAACTGACAGATAGCTTTACAATTTACAAAAATAGAACACACCATGAGGAAACACTAAAGGGTTTATTTTTTATGTTAAAGATAAGTCCAATTATAATTTTTTTGAATTACAGCAAGCACTTTACAGAAAACTAATTTGCGAAAATAGAGAAAAATATGCACATCAAGGGATATATTTTACATATCAGTATAGCAAGTAGATGTGTATACCATCACTGCATCTATTCTCTTTAGCCGTATGTTTTTATGTCCCCATTCTGTCAGTCTGCAGTTTTAAACAAACAGTTCCAAATGTCACTGATATTTTTGCTTAAAAGACAGAATCTGTAACCCTTCAGATATGATATTAATAGCTGCAGCAGTTTGCTATACACAATATTTCAGCATTTTCCTTATACACACATTTTAGGAACACTAAAGCTGTTAATCCTTAACCTTTCTTTTCTTACTAAAAGGCATTGTTAAATTAAATGATGCATTATTAATAAGCATTGTTTAAAATGGAATCTAGCAAAGATAATGCTATATATAATCTGTTACAAAGAATAAACTACACTTAATTTCTCTGTCCACCTGTTCTGGTACTATACTGCTTCCCTGTTTATCATTCACATGATTGATTATTTTAGCTTGATTTTTGACTCTCTGTTTGCTTATTCCTTTGCCTATGTATGCACATGCAAATATGGATCCTGCACTGTTGCAGTCAAAAGGCAGTATTAGTTTTATTTCCCATTACTATTCTAAATACCTGCCTAGCTAGGTTTCTTAGTTTTCCCCTGGCTTGGGGTAAAAAGGAGAGGAGTCTTGAATGAGGTGGGAGTGGGCTATGGCAAAGGGAGCTGTTGCTTTTGTTTTTTTTTATTGAAGCACCAACTCATGAAGCATGCAAGGGTGTGTATCAATAACTTCCAAGACCAGTGTTATGCCTGAGGGCACATTTAACTCGAGACCCATCCATTATGTCTCATGGCAGTTAACATATCTACTTCTTCCCTCTGATTTCAGTAGAGAGAGACTTCAATATATGCATAGAGCAAATCCTTCCATCTGCATGTGCAGGTTCTCTGATTCTTACTGATTTTATTAATGTTCCTGAGTGGAGGAGTTGGCTATAATGTCTGGATGAGATCCTTAGCTGTATTTTCAAGTTAGACTGACAGCTTCTGAGGTGAAAATCTTCAGCTGTAAGCTAAATGCAGTTTAAAGCATCAAAGACCAAACAAAAGAGCTGACCATTTATTTTTACAACTATAATTATTTTTATTTCATAAAGAAATCCAGTAGGTATCTTTAATTTTCAATACATATATTAAAACATAAAAATCAAGAAAGGTTATCATATGCAAAGATGCTTTTCCAATCTCCTATAGTTTGCAGGGGTTATTCTGAGGAAGGAATGCAGTGTAAACTTTCCCTGTTCGTGTAGTATTGCCTGGGTCTTTTTTAGCCACTGATGGACCTTTGTGGTGCCAAGCCAAAGGGATCTTTTTCCACTTTATGTTCTGGTTTGGACACAAATGCTTTATCATTATATTGGTACGTTAATATGGCAGTCATTAGAGCATGCCATATGTGTATATCTAGATGTTATGAGTTTTACATCTACTTTCTTCTCTTTATGTTATTAAAACATTGGCATGCATGATTATCTTTTAGCTTACTTTCTTTCAAAAGAGGAATACTCCCTAGTGAGACTGGAACCGAAGGGGAACTACTTGGAACAATAGCAATTTATGCAGCCTCATGGGAATTTATAGTTGGCCTTAACTTTAGTCATCTTGTAAAATGATTGGTTTCATATGACAGTAGCATGTGCAGTATCATCTGCTGATACATTTGGCGTACAAATTTATACATTGAATACTCCTATGTATTTTGTAGACTGGTCTGGGCACATAAAGAAGTTGCTCAATGCTGCAATTTCTTCTGGATTACAGAGCTCCCAACAGCTACCAGTTTTGCACCTGAGATGGGCAAGTGTTCTCAGTTTTGAAAAGTTTATTCACCTGGACGTTAACGTACATGTTCAGTTCTGATTTTCAAGAATATATACTATGGCTTGCATCTTTTGGACTCAGTCAGTGACCATTGCACATAAACAGGAGATCCAAGATGTTGTAAAGTTTATCTTGTAAATGAAGCTCACAGATGCCTTTGTGGAGATACAGAAGAAAAGCATTTTAAAAAAAAAAAAAATCTTAAAAAAACCCCCCAAACATGAAAACATTGTTTGTAAAGCTTTTGTTCTTTTTTTTTTTTTTGAAAGAACACAACATATGCTTTGACAGCTTTCACATAGCTGCCTATGTGTGTGTATGCTTTGAAAAGGTACCAAAGAAAATTACATAGCTAAAATATGATAAAAAGAATTTTCTTTTTAATATTTAAATGTTTAGTGGAAATCTAAGATGTATCACTGTACTCCTTGACTCTTTCCTCTAATATATAGTTCTGAATCCACATTATACAGATTATCTTTCAGAAACATTTATAAATAGATCAGTGCTTGACGATGTGGTGTGATTCAGCCTTTACCTTATCTTCAGAGCTGTGGCTGGAGGTAATTGATAATATGAGTGCGTGGCTACAGCAGTGGGCTAACACCACCAGCATTTCACGTATGTAGAGCTGCAGCGAGTGTGTCACTCCTGTGCTAGCCCTCACATGCAGCACCCCGCTGGTGGTGCTCCAGGGAAGGGCAGTGGGTACGTGACTTGTCTGCTGTGCTCCCGTCTGAAAAACTGGAATAGATCTGCTGGTGAGAACAGCATGATTGGCTCAATACTGGGGGATATCTGAAGGCACTCTGAATCAATTGCTACATTCTGGGTACTGGCTTAGTTGATTGTCTAGTGATGAGTCTGATTTGAATGCATTACACTTCAAAATAGGTTACTAAATAGCTCCATGTTTTTGGGAAGCTGTTAGGAATCTGTCTCTGTACTAATGTTTAAATTTAAAATTAATTAACTTACTAGTGTTCAGGATAATACATTTCTGCCTCCTGATTTCTAAAGAAGTCTTTTCACATGCTTGTGTAATGTCTAGCCATAGTTGCAGATATTATCCATAAGTAAACACAGGAGAACAAATTATTGTGTTTGTATTAGGCTCTAGTTTGGAAATTTTTCTTCTTGCCATCACATCATAGACTCTGGAGCTGAACAGGAATTTTCTGTTTTGACTGGAAGACATTGATTTGTTTGAAATAAAAAACCCATTTGGTACACCTGCAGCCATTAATTCTTGTAATGTAGAATTTTAGATCAAAATAACAGAGGGAATCATACTACATTCCCTTACCCCACCAAACTTACAGTAGGCTAAGGGCTAATTGGTTCACTGAGATTTGGCTGTTCCAGTACAAGAGCCTGTTTCTTCCTATTCTAAGCATGAATTTAAGCTCTTAAACCTCAGTTTCCTGAGTGCACTAAATAAAATTATCTCAGCTTTGAGAATGTGGGTGGTCATTCTCTTAAACTGCTTTTGGCTAAAACCCTTAAAAGTATCAACTTGGCTTTAATGTAACATCTCAGATGTTTGCATAAGGGAGGAAAACTATTTCCCTTTCTATCTCATTGTGAGTGTTTCTGTATCATATCTAGCAGCATTTTGCTCTTGATGTCCAGCTGTTGTTGTTTTTAAAGAGGAAACTTTGTAGTCAATAATTTGACATTGGGCTTTTTTAAAGTAAATTACATGATCGTTGTAGCTCTAATCTGTTCTATTTCTGTCAATCAATTCCTTTGATTAAATGGCAAATTATTTTCTTTTGTACTAAGCCATACTTAGTACTTCCATTTTGTACTTCCATATTTTCTTTTGGAATCTCTTGGTGCAATAATTAAAGATCTGGGTTTGTTTGGTTTTTTTTTTTTTTTTTTCTTTTTGCCTTCTCTGAGTTTTATTCCTCTACTGATTTTTGATCAGGAGTATGCTTTTGAATTTCCTGGTTGGCCCCACTCATCTGAATTTTGGTTCATAATATGAAGCAGTCTCAGAGTGCTTGACCTGGATACTGTTGGATGAAACTGACTGCAAAATACATTCTATGAACAAGTCTAATGCACTCCAACCAGTTGCTGGACGTTCAGCCCCCAGGACCAGACCCCAGCTTGTCCAAAGTGAAAGTCTCAAAACACATGTGAAGTGGACATCACATCCTCAGCACTAATTCTTTTGCTCTGCAGTTCTGCTCCACTTTGTTTTTTACTACTTGCCAGTTATGGTATAGCTGTAGACAGACATTGAGTATGTTGCATCCTCTTATGTTTTCTTACTTTCTGGAAGCTAATCTGTCCTTTAATGACCTTTTTTCCCTTTTCAGTATCTGTACTGTGCAGGCAATTGGTCATTTACTGTACAGTCTGTCAATGATTAATACTTGGCTAGAATGACAGTGGATTTTATATACATTTTTCTGTACATGGTATAAAATACATAAGTGATTAAAAGAAATCTTGAGGGGCAATGCCATTTAAAATTCCATAAAACAACCTAGGAAAACACAAAGTCCAGCACCGATTTTTCACTTTGAGATGGTGCTGAGACATCAGGTTCCTGAGAATGTCCTCCACTTCATTAATTGTCTTGATACTTTCAGTAAATTGTTTGTCTCTCCTAAATTCTGATGTGGGTTTATATTATTTAATTCTTACAATTCTTTATCCCTGATTCTTCCCCTTGGGGAGATTTATTATAAGCTTACTCTAAAGAATAATGAGTGCCACACACCCAAGCATGTTCCAAAGCCCTCTGAAGCCAGAGGGGGAATTTACTTTCAATTTTAAGGAGTATTGGACCATATTGCATTTATT
This sequence comes from Grus americana, assembly GCF_028858705.1. NCBI lineage: Eukaryota > Metazoa > Chordata > Aves > Gruiformes > Gruidae > Grus > Grus americana. The sequence continues at coordinate 9,782,770 of NC_072856.1, forward strand.
TATCTATCATATTTTAAATTTACAGTTCACAGTTATTGCTTATGTTACAATCCTCAGGTATCTATGCTTATCACCCAGAAGCCTATGACAAATTACATTGAAGTTATTCCACAGAAATATGTTTTACAGTGAGGCTCAGAATTCCCATTTTCAGTTTAAATACACTGGACTATTTTGTGAAAATGATTTTGCCTTAAACATTTTATTAAAAAAACCACACTGTAATCATTAACAGAGCCTGATGGGAAAAGTGATAGTGTATCATGAGTCTTTGTTTTTAAAGGTGGTTTGAAATGTATATAAGATGTGAATTTGGGCTTTCTTGATGGTTATAATTATTTATCTTGGTTCGTTTGAGTTTAAACCTTCAGCTGATATTACAGACTCACTTTCTTAGGTTCAATACCTGCACATATGGAGAGAGAGCCTCCCATCCCATCTTTGTAGATAAGATTGGAAAAAAGAGAGAAAAATTTTACATCTTTCTGATATGAAATAAAGCACAAAGCTTGCATTCTTGATCAAAAGTTACACAGAAAGCCTTGTAGGAAGAGTATTATTGAACTTATATGTTCAGTACAGACCCATGGAAAGGTGGTATTTTTATGAGTGCCTAAATCTCTTTGGTGATGGTTATTCCACAGTTCTGGAGATCTTGATACAGTACTCATTGCTTACGCATATTTCCCATCAAATGTGTTGTTTCTGTTCTTGAAATATAAATTCTATTTGCATATGCAATGAAGTAAAACTTTGAAATATTTGTAACCACTTAGCATTTTATAAAACAGATAAACAACCTATGTTATGCCTATGAACTGTTCCTTAGCATGCCATAGTGTACCATCCAAACACTGAAAATTCAAAGCATACACTAGGAGTTCAACTACCTGGTAATGCATCCAAGAGGTGAAATTCTTTCTGAAATGAAAATTGTACGAAAATGTATTGACACCAGTGAAGAAAGTATTACTATGATTCCTTCTCAAAATTCTGTGGTTTTGAGATTTAATATTCAGTTTAGGAATGATTTATCCTAGCCATTTAAGTCCAGCCATCAGCATTAAACATATTTAAGCCTGGTTCTTAGCATACCTACTCTATCTTTCTTGCCAGCATTGAATAACAGTGTAAGACTTCATTCTAAACAAACAACAACTGTCTGCCTTCCTTATTGCTAAGACATATTACTGAATTGTTATTTCCTTGCTTTCAAGTAAAAATGTCTATAGCCTCTTTGTAAACCATCTTCCTTTAAGTTTCTATAAATTTACTGTAGTAAAGAGGTATTACACATCCATAGTAATGTTTTAAAAACAGGTTTTCTACTTCCACAGTATTTGTAGTTCAGCTTATAACAATAATGCATGATGCGAGGAAAATGGAAGAGTAACAAGATAAAATGTAGTTCAATTGTAAACAAATAATTCTGATGGGTCTATTCCTTTGTTTTAGTTTTTCCTATTTCGTTAATGGAAGCATAATATTTATAACAATCAGTACGAAAGAAGGAGTCTTAATACAAAGCACAAAGTTTTTGTTAGTGGAAAGAAGTAATTTCAAAAATAATGGAATCAATCTACTTGCAACTAATCCAAGATGTCATCAGTCATAAAGTTCCACCCACATGTATGCTTATAAATGTTGTGTTCTCAAGTTAACAAGCTACATGGCAATGAGTCTTTGATACTTGCAGTGCAGCTGCTTAAGCCTTTGTTATGTTTATGGATGTTCCAGATTAAACCCTATTATAAAAATATATAATAAATTAGTTAGGTTTCAGTTAAGTTTCTATTTTACTTTATATATGAAATGTCAAATCTCTGAAAATTTAAGGTTTAATATGCAAGTAAAAAAACCAATATAACTAAAGTGTTAGTGACCTTTGTTTTCAGGTCACTAACTGTTTCCTTCTGTCTTAGAGTTCAGTGGAGCTAACAGAAATGAGAAACAACCTCAGACTATATTAGCTCTTCAGGCTTCACAATTCACTCCTAATCCTCCTCTTTGACCACTCCAGGTAACTGCCACCTTCTGTCATTTTACTTTCAGAAATGTTTCTAGAATGTCTATAAGAAGCTGCTTAGCTTTTCTGCTTTTTAGGATTTAGTTTTTTTGGAAAGACTTTAGGATTTAACTGCGATAGTTTCTTAGTTGAATGCCCACACTTGAAAACATATGATGTTTGCTTACTGCCATACAAATGTCAAAGATGACACTGACAGAAGTTAGCTTATTTATTAGTATATCAAAAACACTGATCTTTAGACACACAAAATACTGTCCTAGTTTTATCTAAGTAGCCAATTTTCAAATTTGAAAAGCCCTATTCAATTTGGTGTCTGCTTTCACTCTCATTGATTTACTGGTATTTGTTCAGAATCGCTTGTAAACTAATGGCTTTATTTCTCAAACACATGTTTTTATCAATAGTTTGCCTGCATCTGAGAAGTCTCTTTCCTGGATCTATTTCATGTCCATTTGGTTTTATAGGCATTCCTCTCAAGATCTCATGAAATCTCCTTTGATATTTTCTTAAGCATTTGTAGGTGTCTGTTTTACAACTAATTTCCTCAAGCTTTCCTATTTAAAAAATAAAAAGGAAAAGAAAAAATTAAATCATATGGGTGAGTATATGAAGTACACAGGTGATACATAAAATCAAACCCTCTCAATTACTTTTATTCTAAGATACAAAAGAAGTAATGATGCTAAAAGGTACTTTTTTGAGGGCAAGGAAGGGGGGGCATATTTTCCTCTGTACCTGACTGAAAAAGGCTGGAAGGTTAAGTGGGCTCACTCAAGGAGAATAAATCCCTCTCCATGGGGTAGGTGCTGACTTTTCAATGAGATTTCAGAAGCATTTTTTGGAAAACACAAAACCGTTCTGTTCTCCTTCCTGAAGTACTATTTTCATGTGACATATTTTCACTTTAGTATATAGGAAATTATGTACCAAAAGAGAAGAAATGGCTTCTTGCTTACTATACAATGTATTAAGGAGGCCTGAAGTGTCGAGAAAGTTTTAGAGCTCACTTTTGTTGTTATTTACAGTAGGGGTAAAGTTCAAGGAGTGTAGCAGCTTGATAGCTGAAGCAGTACTACCCAAATTAGTAGAGAGATAAGCTTTTGGGAAGAAGAGTAATTTTACTGTTTAAAATCCTTTAATTGGTTTCAACATGCATCATTTTTCAGAAGGATTATATTTGCTCAAGATCTAGTATACCCTTTCTTCATTTAGTATTTAACAAGTACATTTGATAACTTCCAATAAGACGTGGAAGCAAAGCAAAGAAACTAAAAATCTTTACTGTTTCAGTCTTTTGTTGTTGGCTAATATGTTTTATTTGGACTGGGCTCAAACTGTGAAATCTTTTGATCTGTTTTAGACATTGATGTGTGTTTTAGACATTGATTTCTAGTGGTTTTCTAATGTTTTTATGTATTTGAAAGTGGATTAGAATAGCAACTAAAAGGAAATTGCCTCTATTTTCCAGTCTTTTCTCAAATCTTTGTTATGATTGCTGTAGATTTCAAGAACATATAGTCAGAATTTTTATTAATCGGTGATCTTTAAAGGAATGTAGTTAGAGATTAATTACACAGAAGTAAAGTGCAAAAACAATGTAGTGCCCTAATGAATTTTCCTGACTGATAGTTGACTGTTATGAATAATCTAATTAAATCTTCTATATTGGCTCATTGTGTTGCATTAAAAGAAATCATACATTTGTTTTTTGGAGGTTTTGTTTGTTTCTCAAATTGAAATAAAAACTATACAGACACATGGCACTCCAACATTTCAACAAGTTACATCCTGTGATATATAGAAGTTTTGGAATAAACTGTAGCAAAAGTTCTGCAGGATTACAATTGAGTATAGAATTGTAGAATCGTTTAGATTGGAAAAGACCTTTAAGGTAATCAAGTCCAACGGTTAACCTAGCACTGCCCAGTCCACCACTAAACCATGTCCCTGAGTATCATGTCTACATGTCTTTAAATACTTTCAGGGATGGCGACTCAACCACTTCCCTGGGCAGCCTGTTCCAGTGCTTGACAACCCTTTCAGTGAAGACATTTTTCCTAATATCCAATCTGAACCTCCCCTGGCACAACTTGAGGGTGTTTCCTCTTGACCTATCACTTGTTACTTGGGTAGATACAGAAAATTTCAAAATGTAGAAATACAGATTTGCTAATGCATGAAACCCTCCAATTGATATTTCTAGCAGCTTCTCTGGAAATGAGGTCTAGCTTTATTTAGTTTTTCAAAGGGACTTCTGTCAAAACTACAATTTTATGTAGAAAATTTGTGCTTTTTTTTTCTGGTGCTTTTGGGTGGAAAAATCTCACTGCAAAAGCTTCATTTATTTGAAAATATTATTTATCATCAAAGCCTTTTTTTGCTGGATGCTAAAATGTACCATGGAAAGCACACATGCATTTTTAAAGGGAGTAATTAATCAGGCCATCTCACCTTTGTTCTCTTACTTGCTCCCTTCAAATAGCTGTCTGCTCCCTAACCTCCATCTCAGTTGACTGAAAAACTGTCGTGTTCAACGCTGTCATCAATGAGCTCTCTCTCACTAGACATTATTCACATATCTTTCTTTTTCAACATCTTCCTTCCTTCCTTCCTTTCTTTCTTTCTCTTTCTTTCTTTCTTTCTTTTTTTCTTTCTTTCTTTCTTTCTTTCTTTCTTTCTTTCTTTCTTTCTTTCTTTCTTTCTTTCTTTTCTTGTGTGTTTCTTCTTGTCTTTTCCTTGGTGATTGCTTTTATGAATAAGTGAATTTACTTTTTTGCATTTCTTCTTGGTGACTGTTAGAAATTGTTGTCTGTCATCAGACAACATCAGACTTTAAATATTTAAAAACCATAAAATGCTTTTGGTGTAATTGTGAAATATTAGCTAAAAGTAAATCTATAGGTTTCCCATATTACCACTGTGTAATGAATTATAAAAGTTGCTTGTTCCTTGTGTGAGGAACAGCCAGACAAACTCAGTATGTTGCCCTCTTTAAAGGCAAATGATAGAAAATAATAGTTATTCAGCTCTGCTAAAATCCACAAAAAAATTTTGGAAAGCTGTGTACCAGGTTAATTTGTGTCAAGGGATGACAACTGAAAGACATCATTTTACAGGACGTCTTGCACATGTTATGTTTGAAATTTATAGATTCTATGGAGGTATTTTGGAGGTTGGAATGAGGGAAGAAGTAGGCATAAAAATAAAACATTTTTAGCAGTTTCCAGTATATTGCTCTAGTCACTATTTGCTTTATTTATGAGCCTATCAGACCCAAGTGCATACTCACTCTTACCTGTGACAAACTGGCAAGTGGGATATAAAAATGAAAGATTTTTTCCCTTAGCTAGTGGCTAAGGAACCATTGATCTTCCCTAAACTAACATTAATCTTAGAAAGGCAGGAAGAGGCTTGTAGGTCTTTCATGGAGGTTGAAGGCGGTAAATTGGAAAACAAAAAAAGATCCTTTTGTCCATATTCCTTATTGTTAGGAATATTTTATAATACTGTGGTTGCCAGTTGATTATAACGTTTATTTCATTAAAGTTTCATGCTTGGAGCATAACTATGCACTCTTTTAAATAATTAGCTTAGTAGTCTACAGTGTAATTGATTAGAAAACTAGATGTCTTTTTGCTGCCTGTGTCACTTATAAAAACACTCTGGTGATGAACTTCTAGAAAATCCTCTGAAATATTCAATACAGCAATCTCTAGTGAGAAATTCCAAAGTAATGATAGACAGTATCTTATTTTCTTAGCAGATCGGGTAATTTAAAAGAGCACAAAAGTGTATGGAGGCAATTATTTTTTAGCTTTCTGAAATCAAAGTTGCATGGCTTGGGAGCATGATATGCGGATATTTTGGGCAGTACATTGGATGTTTTGATTGCCACGTCAATCTAAATTCCTCCTCCTGCATTTCCCAATCCTTAGTTCTGCATGAAAATTTTATATAACCTGTGATGGCTGCTTTGTTGTTGTGAAGAAGGATCTGGGTTGGTAAAACTGGATTTGGATTCCAGTTAGGATGCAATCTTTGTACCTGGGCCCTTTGTCTTAAAGAGATATTCAGAAGATGGTAATGTTTTAAAATTTATAAAATTAGTTTGTACATGGCTGATAATTCCATATAATACAGTAAACGTACAGCCTTTGCTTTTAGCACAAAAAAAGGTAGAACTTGGCAGCAGTAAATACAATAATTTTGTATGGTCTTGCCTCTACAATAAAAACAAGCTCCCTTCTCCCAGCCCCCCAGATCTGTTACGTGGACATAAACACACTTTTCAGTGTTGCAGCTTACCTTCTCTCTGATTAGTACAGTGTGCAGGGAGAAACTTCTTGTTTCTTGTGTAACTTGAGAACAATCTCTAAAGTCTCATGTTTTTCTCTGATGTAGACCAATGTAATGTCTTACTGCTATTTATCTGTTGTTATCTGTCCTCTAATGCTCAGCATAGCTCATGCCAGTGCAGGTAAAAGTGGTTATAGACCATATAGCTGTGCTCTTTCATCATTCTGGAAGCATTCATCAGCCATCTCACAGGCTATTGTCATTGTCACAAAAGGTAAAATGCTCCCGAGTAAACTCTGGACATGCTAGCTGTGTGCCAAAATGAGTGGAAAATGGCTAAGCGTGAATAAAATGCTTTTCACTGTTCATCTTTGGCCCTGCTTTTCGGCAATACATACATTTGATTGTAGATTTACCTACATTACTAAAGTCTTGCTGATCTGAAGTGTTTGAAAATGTCATTCCTGTGAAATAAAAACTGTCACCAGCTGTGGAGACTTACCTGTCTTTGTATTTTTGAGTATCGCTTAAGAATGGGATTTGGTTTCTTTTGTATGGCACGTCCTGAATCAGAGGGAGAGGGTGTCTCAACTTAAAGCAGAACTACTTCGAAGTTCTATGATGGCTGATTAAAGGGAGCCAAAATCTGAACTGTTCCTGAGTTCAGTTTTGCAAATGGAATCAAGTAGTTTTCAGAAAAGTTAAAGTTCACCAATTTACTCTGTTTTAAAGAGAGAGAAAGCAGACTTAGAACCCCATCTTTGAGTGACAGATAAAGTTTAACTTCAGGGTTGGCAAATGAATGTTACGGGTTTTTGGCTGAATCCAGTACCTCAGAAGAATATCTATGAACTATCTTTGATTTTTTTTTTCCCCACATTTGAATTTTCCATTTTCCTTATCTCTCAGACTATCCTGGTGATTAAATTGTACACCACAGTGAGTTTAAATTGTGAGTGTAGATTAAAATAATTCATTGTTTGCATGATTATACATCAAATCATTTCTGAAACAATGTCTATAATGTCTATTGTAAGATATCAAGTCTTGTAATCCTAATTATGAATGTAATATATCTAGCCATATAGTAATGACATGACTAGATAAAGAAAGAAAAGTTTATAATTATAGCATTCTTATTCAATGATGTACAGAGGGTCCAATAACCCTGGAAATGTACATATTAATAATTTCCATTGTTCATACATGAACTAAATATTTTTATGCCAGAGGAGTTAAATTCTATTGACTTACTAAGTTGGGAGGAATTTTTCAGAGTTGATAAACTTTTCTTTCAATTATGAAGAATATATAATGTTCCAAATTTGAACCTTGACCTCTGCAGAGAAAGGAAGATGTGGAGATCAGTCCAGTATGACTGAAAATATACGTGGTACTAAAACTTAATGGATCAAGACATTTATAACAGTGTGTTTTCACATATTTTATTCATATGCAGTTTTACCAAATTATTCCCATCAGCCTCTTATTTTCATTTCCCATATATGCTTTCTCAATTGATGTGAAACTGTTTGAAAAAATCTGCTAAATTATTTTTGGGAGAGAGAAGCTAAAAGAGAAAGAGAAGAGTGACAGAAGTTATGTACTTGTCTAAAGTATCAAATGACAGTCGACTGAATTAAGTGGTTGTGCTTAGTGTTCACCTTGGATGGATTTTGTAGTTTACACAGCTACGTGGTTCAAGACTATATCAATGGAGAAAGCCATAGTAAGTCTCCACAGAGAAGGAAAATATCTAGGTGAGATGCTAACTTGCTTCTTATTCCTATTAAAAATATCCATGCAGCTTACAGATCAAACATCTATCTTTTCTACAAACATTGGAGAAGCCTACGTCCTGATATTATTGTCCAACAATCTTTTGGTTGTGGTTGGAAACATCTTAGTCAACTCACTTTCATTTCTGTCCTGTACTCTGAGAACATCTCTGTGCTCTCCCTGTTCAACATATGCATCCTCCTGCTGAAACCAAGGGCCTGGTATTTTGTCTTCCCTGGTATTACTGTAAACTGTGTTTTTGTGGGGTTTTTTCACTTGGCTATTGACTTAGAGATCACCAGGGGTCCTCTTTTTTTAGTTGTTTAGTCATGGAGATTATAGAGAGTTCCTAGAAACGCATTCCCAATTGCAAGGTTTTATCTTTTATCTTTCTCACAGTTGTTTTGATGACAGTTCATCTTTCTGCCACAATTATAGTGCCTCGATGAAAAACCCGTGTTAGGTTTTTCTACAGTGCGTGAGCTGTAGCAGTGCTGGAATCCATGAAAGTGTTTCTGTTTCTTCTTCCTTTCTTCAATATGGAGCAGTGTCTCGACTCAGACTGGTTGTTGTAATGAGTGCCATTTTGTTTGGGGTGTTTTTTTGCTAGATGTTGGCTCTAAATTCTCTGTGTCTTTTTATTTCAGGTCACTTTGCTTATAGCATCTTGATTCTCAGTTGCATTAAAAATGGAAGCTCACTCCATATACCCCATTATGGACACATAGATTCCTATTTCTCCTACATATTCGAATATCTTGCGCTCCTAGCACTATTTGTTAATTAATAGGCTGTACAACAAGAGCTAAACAGCATCTCACAGAAATGCAGCGGTCAAAGAAAAATAGTCAATTACATATTCTGTCTTGTGAAAGGCTGCTCATGGCATCCTTTTGGAAGGGAAGAGAGGCAAAGTTAATTTACTGAATAATATGTTGCAAGTATGAGAGAACAGAACCAATCATTAAAATGAATTGCATCCATATAGTAATTTTAAGTGTCTTGAGATACTGTGGTAGGCAAAGCTTTACAAACAGTTATTTGTCATTATGCAGAGACACAAACATACACGGCAAAGAGTAGGCAATAACAGTGAGTGATCTTTGCCTTGAAGCAAAGAAGAGCACCTGCATGTCCATCAGCTGTTGACTTCTGGTGGGGTAATAGTATGCCAGGTGCTGAGAAAGAGCCCTGGGAATGGTTTTCTTCTCAGAAATAAAATGCTTCTTTCAGTTCCGTAGCCTGCAGTGAACATTCTAAAAGCACTGCCTGAAGAAGAGGGAGGTGTGCAATTCTGAGATGCTAATTAAGTGTTGGGCTAGGGTTAGTTTGAGGTATATAAATAACCGGCGAAAGAATTCATATATAGGTGTTGGAGAGGAAGTTTAGCATATTAAATGATAATGCAGTTTAGCAAATTTCTGTATTCAAAAAGCGAGTGCGTTCTGTGGGAGAGGGGTTTTTTTTACCACCATTTTTGTAACCTGAGGGGAGGGGGAGGAGATGGGGGAATTAGATGCTTATATTAAAATAGATCTACATTCCCCTCATAAAATCATGGTCCCTTTGGGCCAGATATTCTCTACATGTACTTGACAGCATTTCAATGCCTAAACAAACAGGAAGAGTCTGGAGAAAAGGAGGAAGCAGCACAGTATGCATCTATCAAACAAACCTGTGGCAGAGGTACTTTCCAATGACAATCACAAATTGAACATGTATAATATGATGATCCTCCCTTAATGTTAGCTTTTGGGTTTAGTACTTCTTGTGCACCATCTTCTACTTTTTGAGGAATAAAAAAAAAAGTCTGATTATTAATAGGTATAAAATATTATACTAGAATTAGAGAATGCTTAGTGTTTGGCAGTGTAAATACTCTGAAATTGTTCTGTTAGATATGTGTGAACCACGTAACATAACTGGAGTGAATTTTCATGCCACATATCAGTTTAATTCTCTCTTCGTGGACTGTAGCTGGAATTCTAGACAGATATAGCTGGTTAATTTTAAGCAAGAATTATTTTGTCTGTTTTGGAATAATGTAAATCAAGTTTTTCAAGGGGAAAAAAAGAGCTTTTTAAATGATGACTTGCAAAACTTTTCCAGATCCACTGGTGTGTCTTGGATGTGTCTGAAACAAATTTATAATAATGAGGGGAATATTTGAGATAACATATGTTGGAATTTACTAGTTGTATAGCAATGAGATCCAGAGAGGACAGAGCAGACCCTAAGGTGACTTAGGGTGAGTCTGGAAGACAAAACAGTTTTGGCTGCCTTGCTATGTGGTAGCTCTGTTCTTGTCATAGAGGAGTTGCTAAAACAATCTTGAGCTTATTGATGATCTTTAAATGGTCCAGGTCACTAGAGCTCAGCTGCTAGTCCCACTGTTTTTTTGCGTCAAGTGCATTTGGTTGCTTTTTTAACTATAAAGTGATTTTAAGGTACATTTTAAGGTATTTATTGGTGGTGGTAATTTTCCAGGCATGTTACAAATTGATACAAAGATAGATCAGGTTTCGGCCTAAACAAAACATGACATTCTTTTATCAAGACTTTAAAAATATTGAAGTCTTTAAAAATCACAGAAAGACATTCCTTTATATAATGTTGTTATTTAAAAGAAAATGAGAGGTTGTTATTAATGATTTCTTTGTAGCATTCTGTGGGACTTCTAATTGCAAAAGCTTATGCTAAACATATCCAAGAAATTCATGTAACAAACTACCCTAGCTTGTCTTGGTTTTCTGTAATATTTTTGTAGGAGATTAAATAGTAATCAAATCCCGCTTTTCTCTGTTTCAGAGAAAAAAAAAAAGATTTCTCTTCTAAACAAAGCTAAGAATTTTGAGATATTATTTTCATAGCTGTAATGACATCTAATCATGGAGATTGTACTATATGCTGTACAGACATAACAGTCTTTATTCCTAAAGACAGAGAAACTGCGAGTGAGTGGAAGAGAAATCCATTTAAGTAGGACTAATGTCACTGGGCAAGTGGAAGGATTAGAGAAGGAGACTGGATGAGAAATCTTTCTGTGTGTTACAGGGTAGAAGAAAAAATGTGGGAGAAGAAAGGGGACAGAAGCTGAGTGGAAGTGAAGGAAACAGTCAATGGCATTTAATCAATTCATGTCTGGAAGAAACATGCAAAATCCTTTGCAGGGTGATAAGTGGAGGATGCATTTGAAGAGGCAGTTTTGGAAGAGAGCTCATGGCTGTGGGAGTCAATTTAAGTTGGGAGAAGTATAGCTGCTCAGCCAGAAATACAAGAGAAACAAAGAGTGCAAATGTCTAAAGGGTGGAGCCAGCTGGACAGCAGGAACTGGGACAAAGATGCTTTGCAGCTTAACAGCAAAAGCAGCAGATATTGTTGGGGAGAGAGATTCAATGGTTGATAGATAAGATACTGGGGGCAGAAGAGTTAAAAAAAAAAAAAAAAAGGAGCACAGGAAGTGTGGAATGACACGTAAACTCATCAGGGGAGCGGAGCAGGTGGAAGGTGGCTGAAAGATACAGTGACCCAGCTCTGATGAGAAAAAGTCATGGAAAGTGACTTTGAGATGTGTGACAGTGAGAGGGAAGGAGCAAACAGGTGACACTGAAATAGCTTAGGAGCTGGTCAAAGTAGAAACAAGCAATTCAAAGTTAATTCAGAAGAGCGGTACGGTAAGAATAAGGTGAGCCTGATGCTCTGGTGAGATGACCACACAGTTGATATTTGGCAGACATGGAGATGCCAAACCTTGATGAGTACAGGGTGTGATAACCTGGGCTCAGGACTGCTCTGTCCAGGCTCTCCTGGCTTCCTGATAGCTTGAAGTACAAGTTTGATGAGCCACCACAGTCTTCCCACCCCATGGAAACTCCCATAGAGAGCAAGGATGATGGAGAGAGCTGAGTATGTAGTAGCTGACAGCAATATACAGGAAGAAGAAAGAATGAGAGCTATAGAACTTCAGAAAACATCACAAGGAGAAAAGGAAAAGGAAGAAAGAACTGAAAATGACACCAGCTTATATGGAGAACTACAGTCTGACTCCCAGGCATCCAGTAAGAGAAAATGACAATAAATGATGAATTAAATGAGAAGATAATGCATATCAATTAATGAACCCCATAATAAGAGCTGAACTTATTTTAGAAATTGTTTTTAAAGTAGATGATCTGATCTGACATGTACAGCTTTGTTTATTCAGTTATTTTGAACAGCTATCATCTAGGAAGCACAGGTGTGAATTCCATTTCTAGCTCTTTTTTATTACGAAACTAATTGTAAAGGCTTTTGAAAACTTGGCTTCCTCAACAAAGTATTTCAAGTTCTCTGTAATCATTTTGAATACAAGATTAATTAGTTTCCTGAAGTAAGACATTATATTGAATCTGATTTAATTCTGATAGCTTAATGCATGGCTTGCTTGTGAATGTTTACATGTAAGCAATTTCTCCTTGTAAAAATTCATACATAATAAAGTAGTTCTGATTTCTTTGGGCTTCTAAAGGTGGAAGTCAGCCTGATTGCAGGAATTGGGACAAAGATGCTTTGCAGCCTAACAGCAAAATCAGCAGTTATTGTGGGGAAAAGACCTTCGATGATTGAATGATTGAATTCAGTTGGGCAAAATAGCACAGCTTGCATGAGGTATGAATTTTTAGAGAGCATTAATGTTTATTAATGTCTGTCTTGCCATATGCCAACTTCTTAATTCTATTTGTGTATCACATGAGCTAATCTGTTAGTAATCCATTCAGTAGGAAAATCAAGCTACTCTTGTAAAGTCTGAGAAATCTGATAGTTTCACCATCAGAAGGATTTTCTGGAAGCACCACTGAGTGCTTCCAAATGTTGAAACGAATTCCAAAGAAGAAAATCAAATCCAAGTGCTTGTAGTTCGTTCTCCTAAAGCATTTAAGGCTATATAATCTATGCACATGTATAAGTAGAGATTTTAGTTTCAAATTTAGAATGATTAAAAAATCTCAAAAAGAAGACTAGTGCATAAATCAGTAAATCACTGAAACATATGCTTAACATAAGCATGCGTATTGTCCTTGAGGAGGTGGCACTTGGGGATGTAAGTACATGTTGAAGCCTACCCTGCATCTTTTTTTTCTTTTTTTTTTTTTTTTTTCCTAATCTGAATCTGACATTGGGTTGATAATTGGTTCTTATCACCCCAGCCAAGGTTAGGACTCCACTATGTATAATTATATCCCTATTTCTCACATGAGGTGAATGAAAGGGAAATAAAATTACTTTCCCATGTTAACGCAGGATGCATATGGACTGCAGTGTGAATTGAACACAAACTGGATGAAAGCATTTCTCGAAGAAGATGGCAGTGAAAATAACCACCAAATTATTTTTTGTGTTTTGTTTTTCCTTCAGTTATATATAAATAAAATGGGGTAGAGTGTTGGAGTAATCCACACAACTGTAAGAAAATGTTGTTCGAGTCCCAAATGTCCCAGATGGTTTCATTTACTGTTCTAAATAAAAATTAAAGCAGTTGTTAGCCCAGAATTTTCAACTTAGAAAGCTCATCTAAAAAGGAAAGGGAGAAGTGAAAAGATGGGAACTCAAGTTCAATTTCTTAGTAAATTTAGCCCAGAAAGACTCATTCAGTTTAAGAATAGCTTAGTGAGAGCTCCAAATTTATGTCTTAATAGAATACATGCAGATATGAAAAGGACACAGAAAGGGATTCTTTTTCCTACTGAAGTGTTGTTTTTATTTTCTAGTGGGAATAGTAGTAAAGATATATGTGTTGTATATCCAGATAATTTCATTATGCTTGCACTTATTGGATGCAAATGATACTATAATTGCTAAAGCAGTTTCTAAAAAGATCTTAGAAGCTGTCATATTTAAATAAGATCCTTTTATTGGCAGTCTAGTTCTAGAATAAATACTAAGTTTAGATTTATTTTTTTTTTTAGGGTGACGGGTTTTTTGTTTGAGATGTTTGCCAGAATTTTTTGGAATGTGTCTAAATCATGGTACTTGCTTTTAGTTTAACTTGTTGAATGATACTTTAAGTATAAACTAATTTGAAAAGATATTTATTATTGTTGAATATGTTGGGGTTTTTTATTAGAATGTTGTAGCCATGGTGGTTTAGGGATATCAGGTAAGGTTTGGTGCACAGAAGCAACATCTTTTGTTAGACCACTGTTAGAAGAAGCAGATAAACTTTTCCCCCTACCCAATAATGTGAACTGGCTTATTCGGCTTGTGTTCTGACTTCCTGCAGACTTTGTTTATGAAAATCTTAATCTGATGTTTCCTACAGGAATCATCTAGGTACAGGTGGTTCTTTTTATGGTACAAGATCAAAATCTTCAGCTTTGCTCCCCTTTGGTCTGGCTTCATCACGGTGTGAGTGCTCTAGTGGCACTCTGAGTTTCGGAATTACACCAGCCGTGTTGTGCCACGGAGCATCTCTGGATCAGGAGTGTGCAAAAGCATGGGAATAGAGAGTTTGATGCTAGCTTGGTGCTTTTTGCATTGTGTTGCACTGTCTGCCAAAGATATGCTATTTACTGTTTTCTTCTGTGGCTTGTGTTGGAATGAATTATTGGAGATTCTTTGCTTCTGAAATATCATCAGAGATATAGGTTCTGTTATTTCCATGACCATGATATGGCCTATGTGTGTGAAGCATATGCTGAATTTGACTTGCATTCACAGTTAATTCAAAATTAATGGCTGCCACACCTTTACCTGAAGCATAATGAGGAAATTTTTTGGAATAGATTTTAGAATTCATCATATTTTGTGTGAAGTGCTAAATATTTGATTGCAAGTTGTGTTCAAATATCTGGAATGGGAATGTTCTCTTTCAAAAGGTGTTGATTTGTAGAATAAAACCACATAATGAATTCTGCTCATTTACTGGAGAATCGCTATTCACATCAAAAAAAGTAAACTTTAAATCTACGCTTGATGCCATAGGTTCTAGAGGGGTGATGAACTGTGATATGAAGCTCTGAATAACTTGAAGTTTAACAGCTGTGAAATTGCATGAAAACACATTTATTTGCATATAAAAAATTTGAAGTCTTTGGCTGCTACCAAAAGAAATTTCTACAAAAGGCATTTAAAAAAAATAAAGGTACTCTGCAGAGACATTTATGAAGACATTGAAAGTGTTATCATATTCATTGGGCTGGATTGTCTCACTTACTGGTTACGTGATTTACCTGATAAGGATAATTGCTGGATTTTGTGTAGGAAAACCATTGAGGTTCAATAACAGAGTGTCATTTCACTGGCTTTCAAAACAACATTATGTAAATACACAGTAATGAGTTCACACCAGGAGAGAGAATTCAATGAGGTTTTTTGCCTTGATCGTATGCATTGTCTAAATTTGAACTCCAGATTTGTCGTTGACTTGACATGTTTTTGATAAACAAGTATTGGGACTTAATGAGCAAGTATGAAGGGTGTAATACCATAGGAGAAACAACGTAAGAATATCAAAATGATTCTAATGGACAGTGAAGTCTTTGCAGCATAAATTTAATGTCTTACACAAAGAATCTCTGTAGGTAGAATGATAATATTCTTTGATGATCTAAACAGTTTCTCCTCCTCAGGGATACCTAGTAAAGGAATCTTTGAAATGCTTTGTATCAACCTTTTTTCATATCCCTTGTCAGTTTTAGATGGTTCTTTTCTGTTTAGTTAAATGAATTTTACTTTTGACATATACTCTAAAGTGTAGTTCTACTCCATAAAAATGACACTATTGGGTCCTATATTTACTTTACTTCAGCAACTAAATGTCAAGTATATTTACTGTTGAAAGCGTTACTTGATAAATCCCATATCTGAAAACTCAGGCTAGATTGTAAAAGCTGCATGTTTTTTGTTCTTTTTTATCCATTTTCACCGATGCATGAAAAGTTCTGCAAGAGAAATTATGCTGCTGGGCTTGCAGAAGCATAGCTGACCAGAACTCATTGGACGGCTGTTTTGGTGAAGCCCAAGAAAGAAAATAAATCAATTTTCTTTCCCTTATCGGGGACAACTATATATGTGGGTTTGTCATTTAACTGAAATATGGCTGACTGTTCACAAGGATCTAATCTGTTCTGTAGTTTGTCATAGTCTGCGTTAGAAACCTTGTGGACGTGTATTCCTTCAGCTGCAGAACTGTGTCCAGCCTTTGGATGTTAATTCTACTAGGCCAATTTGCTGTAGACAGAATCAACTATATCTCAAACTATGTGCTGTGATGTATAATGCAAAGATGTATTTCTTCTAACTAGTCTTCCTTCCTGAAAGAAGATCTGGACTCTAGATCATCACTGTCTTGCAGACCCTGAGATTCAGGCACACGGACTTTATAAAACATTTTATAAAGCAGTCACATTTTAATTGGTGTCAAAGCACAAAAGATGCACAGAAAAGAAAGAGAAGAACTATCAACACGTACATCCAAACCTGTCCCTTTACTATCCATGTTATTTGGAGACGCCTTTGTGTTCCGACCATTTCCATTTGTGGGACTATTCTTTTCTCTCCTTCTTTACCTCCCCAGTTTTGCATTCAGGCTCTCATCTCTTCTGAAAACACTAGCCTCTCAAAAAAGGGAAGGCGTAGCTATACGTGTTAGGTGGCCGCCTTGTTTGCCTTCAAATCCACTGTGTATGGTTTCCTGCTTGTATCGCCAGCCCACGGTCCAAATTGGGAACGTTAGTTTCCTGATGGTCCTGGGCTAAACCAAACACTTTCTCTGTGGTGATTCCATTTGGATAGATGGCCGCTCAGATTAGTATTTCTGGATCATTGCCATTCCTTTATCAGCCCAGAATATCCCAAGTCTAATAGGAAGGTCAAAAGGCAGAAGTTAAGTAACGGTAAAAATTAAAACAAATATTCAGAAAGCAAAATGTGGATGTATTTTTAGTCCACTCTAAATGAAGCTTTTAAAGGAAGTTAAAGCAGCTCATCTTTCCGTTCAGGCTGAATTCTGTGAATTTTGTGTGTGGTTGTGCAATATATGCTGAAGCTGTGTGGCCACAAATTCACTGCTGTTGGTGCTTGCGCTGCCTTGGTTAAAGAATGAAACTAGTCACAATAATTAGTTAGTCACCTTTGCAGAAATTATACATTTGAAGAAATATTTCTAAACATGCTACATCTGCTAATAATTAAAAAAAAAGTATGTTTTCCTTAACAGTTATTATAATGTGTTATAATAAGAACAGATGTTTTTTAATGAGCATACTGTGTTTTAAAGTGTTTGAAAAACAAAGCCATGCAACATCTATTTGTACTTGAATGTTTTTTTTAAAAGGCTGTGTTCATTGGGATTTTATAGATACTTCCTACTAACATGGATAAATTGTGTTTGGGTGAGATGTACAGTTTGGGGTTTCTCCAATTTTATTTCATTTCCTAGTAACAAAGTCTGATTTTTAAAATATCTGCAACCAAAGTATTGTGGATTTTTTCCTATGTTTTAAAAGTGTGTTTCAATATACAGCTGCCATGCCAATGGCACTCTGAATAGTACATAATTGCAAATAAAATTAAAAACAACAGGTCATCAAAAATTAATTTTACATTGTAACCCTTTCCAAAGAGCGTGACATTTTAGTGCTGTAGTCTTCATCAGACAGATTCATTTGGTGATTTGTAAGATTAAATATTCCTTCAAATTCATTCACTTTGTTAGAGACAATCTATCTGTAAAAGGATTGGATAAAAAAAAATGGTGGTAACCTAAAATTTAAATTAAAAAAAATCAGGTTGGAAGAGGAAAAGGTCACTGTTTTAACTAAGCATTCCTGAAATGTAACATGAAAAGAACATTAGTGTTTTTATTACCTAGGAGTAGCAAATTTTAAAAAAAAAATAAATAAAAGATCCAAATTCAAGTGTTCCAGCATATCTGAAACCTGGAAAGATTTATCTGAAAGTATTTCTGAAAACAGGAAGGCAAAGCTGCATGATGAAGTTTTAAATTAGCATCTTAATCTAAGACGATTCATGCTTTTTCTCTGACAAAAACTGTGTCTGAAGGCCACTGACTGGCACCTGTCACCCCTCCTACAGGACCTGGCTGGCCCTGGGCTCTGTGCTCCCATTGCTGTGTGCCTCCCAGGGGTCATTAGGTGAAGCTGGGAGCCTTCTCATCCAGCCTGCCCAGCCTCTGGGGGCTGTTCAGGGTGCCCTGAACATCCCCTGTCCTCCCTAGGACCCTCATGGGCAACCTGAGCCTCCCACCTGCCCCCAAGTTTCCCACGCCATGTCCCATTTCCAGTTTGGTACCTCTATTGTCCACTAGAATATCCTCTTGCAACACCTCCTCCTGAGCAAGCTGGGGTTGTGAAGTGTGGGAGGACACACCTGGCTGGGAGGGGAGGCCAGATGGCACTAATAAGCCTTAATAGCCCTGATGAGCCTCACCTAGATCCTCCCCACCCCCATGGATCCAGGAGCCCATTTCAGCTCAGCTGGGAGGGGGTTCATAGCCCTTGTTCCACTGAACTGACTTTTGCTGTTTACTGAGAAAATGGGTTTTGGTGCATGGCTGATGACCACACAGAAGTGGTAAGTGCTGGGATTTTATTCTCTCTAATAAACTTCACAATTTCAGTGCTCCTCAAGTTAGGCTGACTGCAGTGGAACTGATCCTGGTGTCTCCAAAATCCAGTAGTTGATGGATGTTTTTCTATAGATTCCTGGAAGGTATGCTCAAAGACAGGCCAAGCTTATCAGAAGTTGAACCTTAAAGAGCAAAATTAGGCTGTTTAGGTGAAAATCTGTTTTGACCAAATATCCAGAACTATGGGAATATATCTGAAGTTTGTTTTTTTTTTTTCGTTTGCACTGGTTATTCAAGTAAAAAATTATAAATATGCACTGGTATCTGTGACATCCCTTGTATAATTGGTTATTCAATATTTTCTGTATTTATCCCTGCTTGGGCTGGAGGGAAGGGGTGGAAAACTTGTTCAGCAACTTCTGAAGCTCAATGTATTTTCTGATCCCATATCCCGTTACCAAATATCCTGCAAGAAAAATTTGATGTTTGGCCAGGTAATATAACCAGCTATTAAAACAGACCATTTGCTATAAAATAGTTACAAATTGTTAACATTGCCAGAGGCATACAGAATTTATATTTTCATGTTCAGAAAGACAACAAAATTTGTGGTTTATAGTAAGGAATTTCACTTACATCCACCAAAAAGCTAGCAAGGAATTCTCTCCTGGTATCTATACAGCTCTTTTCTTCCTCCTTCTTTGCTTGGGTTTTCTAGTCCTCTCTTTCCAATATGAAATCCTTTGCAAACTTGCCAAAATTGTATTAAAAAATTTGTATGCTAAATTTAATAGCAAATATACTTCAGGGAATAATCACCAGCAAAGCTGGCATGTAATATAAATTCTTATGACCTTACTGCTTTGTGAAAAAGGCTGTTTCACCTGGCCTAAGAATTGGTACAGTGCTGTCAGCAGATAAAGTGATTATTTATTACTTAAAGATGAGACCTGTGGAATTAGCTGGAGGTCTTAGATTATTTCCCCCAAACCCTAAGGCCTATGAGAGGGTAGCAGCTCTGAATATGGTAATCTTTGGGTGGATTTTACCGTCTCCGTGAAAAGTTCACATACAAATGATGCTGGATCATTAGATATATATCTCTTTAAGAATACCCAGAGTGATGTAACATTAGATATTGTAAAGGAAGACACCTACAGTATTTGGCAGTGTATTGTCTAATTTCTTAGTCAGTGCTCATTTGAAAGGAATCCAAAAATCAAGCAGGCTTTTTTGTGCAGCACATGGAAAATGATAGGGGCCTCAAAGGAAAGGGAGGCGGGGGTGGGGAATGCTGTTCAATGACAGAGGAAATACCTAGAGGTAGCCAGAGAGACTTTATTTCTGTTTGGAAATTATTTGATTCTTGCATAAGATTTATGGAAACTACAGAAAATAAAGCTTTTTGCGTTAGAAATGGATACTGTTTGCCGCAGAACTGGAGGGGTCACTAAGGTCATCGAACTGAGAGGAGAGGGCTTTTCAGAACAGACCATTCACTTCAAGAGTGAGAGTTCAACCTCTCATTGAAGCACAACTGCTTGTCCATTTTTTTCCACCATTCAGTCTTGACTGATTGATGACAGTTGAACTGAAAAAGATGCTGCTGGTGATAAAAACATTCAGAAAGAGGCAGCAAAATCCTCACAGCAAAAGATTTATGTTGGATGTTGAATCTTGTATGTGAAGTTGCTGAGCTCTTCCAGCATGGAGTTCTGTTCTGAAAAGCCAGCATCTCTCATAGTTTATGATGCTGGTCTTGACTCTTCTATGTATTCTTTTTCTCTTCTTGTTTCTGTAGTTTGTTATGAATTAAGAATGATTATACTGTTAAAAGCATGTAATAAAATGTGGAAGAAATGCTCTGCAATATGTCCAGTCAATGTTTTTGCAGAATCCTGAGCCTTTGAGATCTTGCAGCTTTGCATCTCAATCTTCATTAATGTTTTTGCACTTAATTAAAGCAAGAAGGAGCATGAAAATGGAAACATAGAGCAGGCTGTCAATTACTGTGATCATTTTCCCCCCTTTATTTGTGGAGCTCTTTCTCTCAGATTCAGTGTTGCTCACAGTAAAAGAGGAAAGTGATTTTTCTCCTGTATGAGCTGTAAATTTCCTTCTGAACTGAAATCTTCTTAATGATCCTATATGAATAACGTGTCTTCCTTTAACACTTTAGTATCATTAACTGCTTCTGTATTTGCAATGTTTTGACTACACTTGCGGTTTGAACTTGACTCTGCAAAGTACTCTGGTGTATGTGGAGACTTTCCACAACAGTAAAGTTGTCCTTGCATTTAGTACTTGGATACTTGGAAATCTTTAGATTATTTTTTTTTTCCTTTAAAACTGAGCTTCCCACAGAAATTGTGAATACAGCTACAGGAAACTATTCTGCAGTTGCTATATAGTTGTTGCTTGTTGGAAGGAGCCCTTTTTGAAGCAGGCTCAACACAAGCGTTTGAGTTTTGGATTCTGTGGTTCCTTTTGGATGGTCCATCCACATAAAGCCTTTTCTCAATCTGCTGTATGTAAACAATCTGTTTTCTCTCTGAATTATTTGGAATATCTTGAAGTGTGCCCTGGAAAACTTGTTTCTTCTCATAGTCAATACATGTAAACGTTAAGGATTTTTCTATGATTTCTGACCGAGGGAATACATGGACACGTGGCTCTGTTCCAAAATGAATGTATGTTTAAATCCACACAGGATCAGATTTAGAAGAAAGAGATTGGAAGAACGAGGTTGCGCTACAATTGAAGGATGCGAATGTAAAAAAATTCTTATCTTTTTTCTTTCATGACATTCTCCATACCTAATTTACTGTCAAGGTTGCTGAAATACAGAGATTAAACTATGTATCCTATGTGAGGAATCATCTGGCTTTTACACAGTTTTCCAGAAATATTTTTAGCTAAATGTTGGTGTAACCTTTATGTGAAAACGGGCAAGTGGCAGCAAAGCTGTTTCTCTCTCTAGCTCTTGTTCTCAAAACAATATGAGCTATAAGCAGAGACCTAACTTTTTTTTTTTAAGTCTGTTAATCATGATTTATAGCTAAGGTGTAGCTTTTCTAAAGCACCAATGTTTATTTGTCACTTGGATTGCAGAAAGGTAAATTTTTTGTCGATCAAAGCAATCTCCTTTGAGTGCTTACTTCCAGGAATGTTTCTGCAGAGAAAAAGCAGTCAAGACAGCTTTCTTCCCCTTCTCTCCCCTATACTACTTAAGAGTAATTTTCTTTACATGATTCATTAGTTCTCTTCTGAAAGTAGTAGGAGTTGTTAAATTTTAACCTTGGTCACTAGGATGTCCAGTGCAGTCTCCTAAATGTACTTCAATTACATGGAATTGTTCTGTTCAGTCCTGGTAGTTCACCCTCAGGTGGCACAAGCAAATGCTTCATGTTTCTTTCTTTGCAGTCTATTAAGAACAATAACATTGGCCTCCTTGCAGGAAAGAGAAACATGGGACACGTGCAGTAGTCATAAACACGTTACAAGATACTTCCACTTCGAGCACAGAACTGCGTGTCTAGTTGCAAGGTTGCTTTTTGTACTCTATAGAATTGCTTATTCAGTGTTAAGAAGGCAAATCTTGCTTTAATTGTGTATGTTTTCATGTGAAAATAATTACCATCAGCGTAAAATTAAGTCCTTCATATTGCAGATCCTTCCCAAGAAACATTACTATATGTGAATTGTGTCATAGTATGATATTAAGCTACAGTTTACATGGAGTAAAATGATACAGAGAACAGGCATTATACCACCCGCAGTTTTAATGCCACGTAATGAATGCTGCATAACTTCCCATGGGGTGAGGAGGAGAGAGGCCAGTTGTTTTAAAGCACCAAATCCCGATCCCATTAAAACCATGGGGAGTCTTGCCATTGACTTTGTTCATTCAAGATCTGGATTGTGAACACTGGTAACTATTCAACTATAGAACAACAGCAAAATCATTTTCAGAATTAAAACACCCCAAAAACCAAAATCCAAAACCCACCAGAAACCAACCAAAAAAATAATCCCAAATGAACAAAAAAAATCACCCAAAACACCCTTCAGGAATATTCTCCCATATTTATTCTGTTTCTTAACAATATAACAATTTATCATTTTCCCACCCATATTCAGGGCTGAAAATATATGTGTTCAAAGGTTGTCTTAACAGATCAATGATCTTGTAATTAAAGTTGGGCAGAAAACAGAACTACCCATCTCATCCTGCAAACAAGGTGTAGGTATCTTTCTTTATATAGGTGAAATACTGCCTCTCCTACTCAGGTAAGGAGAAGGTGTGATATAAAGATTCTTTCTGGCCTGTACAGGTGAAGTTCAAAAACCCTAGCTAACAAAAGGGCTTGAACTTTAAAGAAATATGAGTTTAAACAAATGAGCTGTTCCATAGGTAAAAAATAAGACCAAATACTTGCTTATGGTAACAAACATGCTTGCATATATGTTGTTGTAGTGATTTACTGTTCCCAATGCAAATGGCTCTTGCAAATATCACTTAATCTCTCATTTCCCCCTCTGATTTTATGCCTCTTATTATTTTTCTATTACAAATTTGCAGTAGATCTAGCTGAGCTCTGCTGCTTTTGAAGTATAGGTAGATTGGTATCAGGTGAAAGAGCTTCAAAAGCAAACACTGAATTATTCCGATTCTGTACGCCCCCTATATGCTTTGGAAAAACAATTATATTCAAGGTTGTAAGAAAAAAAAAAAAATCCATGAAAGATTTAAAGGTGTGTAGAATGTTTCCATCCTTCACTGTGATGAAAAACTTAGTTCTTTGGGGTTTTTAATGTAGAAATGACCTGATAGTGACTATAAAATTTTCTTCTAATTCAAGATTGATATGCAGGATGTAGCATCAGGTCTCTGCTATGAATTTACCAAACACAAAATGTTTTATATGAGTCAATATGCTTCATGGTTTTGCTATTATATGACTGTTAGGCAGGGAGGCCTCTTCTGAAACATTTCTATGGTTCCCAAGGTTTCCAAGACTCCTCTAGTTTCTTAGGAAATTTAAGTCTTAAACTTCTAAACTTCCAGGGTTTTTTTGTCTTTTGAATTTTTCTAAATAATTTGGTTGTTTACTTCAAAGTAAACTTTCCTTCTGGATATTTTTTTTTCTGTAACTTTCTGCTTTGTTATAAATTCTTTTCCTCCAGAATGTTAATCTTCTGGAGAACAGAAATGATTACTTTCCAGGCAACATGGATAGAGTGCCTCAGGTATAATGTCATGTGTTTTTTAATAATTGTAAGCAGTTGTAAAAAGTTTTGGACTTGTTGTTGTTTGGGGGTTTGTTTTGTTGGGGTTTTGGTGGTGGTTTGTTTGATTTTTATTTTTTTTTTAATTTTGCCAAGCTTAACAAACACTTTACCGATAAAATATTTTGTAAAGTGTTGTGAGGTAAAGAAGATAGTTACTGTTATTGCTATATTGTTGCAAAGGTTTTCTCTCTTAAAACTGGAGATTTCCTAAACAGACATATGGGTTTGTGTGGAGTAAAAATTGGATTGACGATGAAATTGTTAGGGAGGGGAAAAACATTAACATTGAAGCCTGTATTAATTCATTTGGAATAATTTAGCATAATAAAAGTTATATTTGCTGTAGAATATGTGTAAAAAGAATTTTGCTGTAGAATACATGTAAAAATATGACTTGATTGTAGAGAATTTGATTATCAGAAAGTTTGGTAAAGATTATTTTCTACTGTCAAGTTACCTTTGCAGTTGGCAGGATGAAAACTCTTCACAGCTTTGCTTACAGGCACAAATATACAGTTATTCCAGCTATATGTGGAAACACATGATATTTATCCCTTTTAAACAATATAGTGGTTTTGTTTTACCATAAAAATCAGAAATGGTAACAAATATTAACACGACTACTTATATGTCCTATTAATGGTAGGATTTAATTTAGGGTTGTTTTCTTTATCACTCTGTTTTTTATTGTGTATGTTTGGGGTTTTTTTAATCTTTAGCTAATCTTTGTGCAAAAAGAATAATCAGCAAATTGGAAACTCCAATTTAAGAGAAATACAAGAATTCAGGGCATCATATGCATACTGGTTATAAAAATTATTCTAGAGAACTAAGGCAAGATGAGCAAAATATGTCTGCTTTATCTGAAATTTCATGGCAGGCTAGTCAACAGATCAGTCTTAACATAAAATTACAGTGACCTTGTGAGTTGAATAATTCAGAAGCAGATCTGAAAGGTTTTAGTGTTCGCTGAAAAAATGTGTTGACTGTCAGTTAAGTCTTAAAACCTTTTCTATTTAGATGAATAAAAAGAGCAAAACAGGAAAAAAGTGGATTTCTAAAAAAATTATTAGATCAACTATTTTGGCAAACATAACTTTTACGTTATATGAATAATTGTGTAACTGGGCTGTTTGAGCTCAAATGCTTGAGAAAATGAATGTGAAAGGTAATTGTGATCTCAGAAGAATGACAGTTGTGTTTTGAATGGTGTTTTGTGCATATTGGCTTATGTTCTCATTCTGGGAGAGTCTAGCAGAGCATCTAGTTCACCTACACATCCCTCCTTCATAGTCTGTCTTTCCTACAACTTCTTTTCATACTATAAATGTATTTTTGTGTGCTCTTTTGTGTATGTTACAACCAATTATTCTGTGGTGAGTTCTGTGGCTCTCGTTACAGTTCCTTCATTTAACCAGTTCTTCTAGAACATTCGAGGCCATGTCAGAACAGCCTTTCCATCTGTGTATCTTTAACCTAGTTGAGCTGTTCACTAGTTGATCACTTACATAATTTAAATGCAAACAAATTGGTTTTAGACATAATGCCTGGATAGCGTATGCTTCCAGTTTATATCATCACAGTAACCACCACTATTTTGAAATAGCCTGACTTCCTTCACTAGCAACACCTTTCTCCTGGTCATGTGGTCAGCAATACCCTGAATTCTACATTTTCATTCTTATAGCTTTGGAATTTGCAGTTTATGATCTAGAATAGCTTTCTTCCCATCAGCAAGCCGTAACAGTAGATGTCTATTTAAGAACTAAGATTGATTTTTTTTTTTCTCTCAGACTCTTAATTATTTGCATTGCTGAACTACATAATGAAAATCAGAACATTAATGTATTTTCTGTATGTGAACATTACTTTTCATTAAACTTTATGGAAATTTAATGCAACTTATGTACTTTCATGTCCAAATATTAATGTTGATATTTTTCATTTTGCATACTGTACTTCAAGCACCTAGAAAATACAAAAGGCTAGAGATGGATTTCAAAAGGAAACAGGAAAGGTTGGTGGATCTATAAATGTTCATGTGCCACCAGAAAGTCCTTTACTCAGCAGTATTTATTCCTATTTAGAATGATGACATCAATACCTTAGTTGGAGACAGTTTTTGGCAATGAGAAAACCAAGCTGTTCAGAAATGTAACAGAATAATAATTGGAAGAGATGGAAAATATGTACAGGTGCATCTCTTGACAATAGTGGAATTTTTTTCTACTACAGTGTTACAGTAATAGTACACAACATACATAACTTTTCTAAGTTCTCTGGAACCTGCAATTGCAAATAGGTTGTTTCCAAGACTCTTTATTAGTTCAGCATTATTACCTTTTGTTTTCCCCATTCAAGGTGTAAAACTTTGCAGGATGTTCAGAACATTCTTTAGCAAAAATCTAATCCAATTTGCTATCATTGTTTCTGATTTCACTTAATAATTAAAAACCCCCAAACTTTAATTTGGTTCCATAGATCTTGCCATACTTCTTTGTACAGGGGAAGTTCATTTCATAGGTTGTGGTGGCTGCTAAATTTTAGAGGAGTTCAAGATGTGACTGGGCAAATCCATATGAGGAAAAACTAAAAGAAAAATCTGAGCCAGAATTTGTTTTGAGAATGTAATGCTGGAGTAGTATCAATATATCCATTCCTTCTTGTTCTGCTTTTTCTGCTGTTAAATACTGGGATGGTATGGCTTTCCTATCTTATATTTTTGATTCATCCTACAGCCTTTTCATGTCCATGCATCTAGTGGACCTGCAGCACTACCTTGCTGCTCCCACTGACTTGTTCTCCACACACCTACATATTTTAATCACTTTCTCAAATACCAGTCAAAGAATCATAGAATGGTTTGGGTTGGAAGGTACTGTTAAAGAACATGTAGTCCAGCCCACCTGCCCTGGGCAGGTACATCTTTTGCTAGATCAGGTTGCTCAAAGCCCTGTCCTTCAGTTCAGTTAATTATTTTAGGCTTCATTCTCTGTTGCAATTACTTTTTTGTCTCACTGAGAAGACACTAGATAAAAATTCAAAAGGAAAGAACTGTATCCTTTTTGCTCTGTAATATTCTTCTGCAGCATCTTACTTACCGCTAGCAACAGCTTCTCCAAAAAGGTAAATGAGACTCCGTTGAGTGGAGGCTATGATTAGTTATAAGCAAATGTCAGCAGAACTTAGGAACTCTATTTGTTGATTCAACTTCTGAACCATTTCCCAGCCTTTTGAGGCTTTTATCAAGCCACTGTCAAGTTTGGCTGAAAATTAGGAGGTCTTTTAAAAGATGCAGAGCTGAAAAGAAGAAAGGTCTTTCAAGATTAAATATAATTCCACTGAGCTCTGTACAGTTAAAAGCAAATTAATGGTGTACATTTGGATGTTAGTATAGCAGTTCCTAAAAAGAGGTTCATAACATTGTTCTCAATGTTGTGATATCTTATTGCTTGTTCTATTATTTTGGGGCAGTGCAGGATGTACTCTTTGAACACACTTGCAGCATGAACAAGGCAGATAAATAAAGTGATGTGGGACACAGAAAAAGTAATTCAAATTTTTAAAATCAAATTTGTAAGCATGACTTCAGTTTATTTAGCTGGTGCAGGAAAAAGATGTGGAATCCGAGAGTTTATAGACTGTGTGTCTTCGCAGGTATTTTTGGTTTTTTCCTTATGAGTATTTGGACTTTGTCACTTCCAAAACTTCCTATAGTTCTGTACCAATATTTGAAGAGAGTGATGAACTGCTAGTAGAGCTGGTGCGTGCATAGCGATGAAAGGTGTGGGACTGATCGTGTGTTGCTACAGCAATAAAGCAATCACATAGAGAACTGTGCTATCTTGCTGGAGTATTATGGTGACAAGGAAGTATACGAGTATTTGTATAAACTTTAAAGAAAAGAGCATTGAAATGCTATCAAATTGGGCAATTACCTTTTACAAGCACTACCTTTTTCAATTCTTAACCACTGGAATAGAATTATAACCAGAGGATTCCCCCCAGTTCAATAAGTGTTTACTTTTGTGCAAAATACCTTTTCCTGTCCTTTTTAAAAAAAGCTTATTTCTGCATTTTCCACACAAGCAGATGTTGGAAAATGTATTCTTTCCCCTGGAAGACAACCTTTGAAATAACTCAAGATCAATATTAGGGAAATGCTTACTGTCCAGTTTTTGCTGGATATTTTTCTTGCAGGCACAGACATTACTTACTGGAGAACATATTTTAAAATCTTAATTTTTTGGTTGTTTTATTTTGTTTTTCAGAAAGGAAAACTGTGCTTTTCCACTTATGCTGGTCGATAGGATGTTCTAAGAATAAAATTCTGTAATGACCTTTCTTTTGCAACTTCCTTTTCTAGGCTGCGTAACTTTTTGACCCTTTGAGTTTATACACCAGAATATTATGTAGAAACTTTCATAAGAATTGTTTAACGTACTGCCTAGAGTTAATGTTTTCTTCTTACAGAATATGTGAAATAAAACAAATGAGGGGCACTAGCATCATTTAAAGTATGACTACATCTTAATGCAAGCTAAAGCTATAAGCTATACTGGTCAACTGCAATTTTTTTTATGACCAAGTGACTATAATCTGGGTTGTTTTTTATCATCATCAACATAATAAAACTGTGCGAGTAAAGCTTTGCTCCTTTAAAAGTGATTTTAAAAAAAAAAATCTCTGCTGTGTCTCAGAAAACATGTATTGCTCAGAGTAAATTATCTGGATGAACACATGGACAAAATGAGAATCAAATAACTCATTTTCTAAGCATCTATTAGAAATAAACTAATTTTAGAGCTGCTAGACCATTTAGATTTTTTTCATTGCTTTTTTTTTGTGCACTTCTACTTTCAGATTTCAGTTATAGCTGTCAGGATTAAAACAAAGCAAGAGGCTTAAGATTCCCCCCCCCCCCCCCCCCCCCCCCCCCCCCCCCCATCAGAAAGACCAATTCTCATCAAGATCCAAGGCTTTTTGTATAGAAAACTTGAGGTAAGGATCTGATCTGTTCTGTGCTGTTTATATGACTAGAACATCCGGACTGAATTCACCAATGAATCAAAAAGTCATAAGGAACATGAAACTGTCTGGTACGCCTTATACTTCTCGTGTGGCTTGAGGCAAGAGGCCAGTCCTAATAATGGTAAAACTTGCAAGATTTTTCACACCAGGTCATTCTTGTGATCTGTTATGTCTGCAGATCAGAAATGTAGTAATGTATCAAAAAGAAATAAGAGCATGCAAAGATTTTTTTCAAGGTAATTTATACTACTTCTTTAGCAATGAAAGTCTTCTGACAACAGTCAAGCTAAGCAAGTAGCATGGACTCAGATAGTACATGAGCATATACTCAGGTTTGCTAGAACTCATAAAATCATATAAAAGGACTATACCAGGAATTTCTTAGCATTATAGAGCAACAGAAGTAGTGTTTCGGATTGAAAATGAAAGACTTATTTGAAAGTGGGGTAGAATAGTAGTAGGCAGGAAGCTGGCGACCTGCATTGGATTAGGCCAGTGTTAGCAGCAGCTTAGGGTCTCTGCTTTTACCAGTCATGCAAAAGATAGCACTGTCAGCATGCGGTTACCCACTGACGATGCAGTGATTTACTGGTTTAGTTCAGGGAGAAAGCAATTTCCTGCAGCGTTTTCTTGTTCATCTCTATCTGCATGATAAGTTGATCAAATCCGAGGACTAGTGGTAGGAGGTTTTGAGGGCTGCAAACCAGACATGTAAATGGAAGAATAACTCTTCTGTCTTCACAATTAGTGAATTAGTTTTTTCTATATGTAAAGTAGCTTGGGGATAAGAAACAACATGGCATCTACTAGGTATTTAAATCTTACATTTCCAGAGGCAGAAAACAAGTCTGTGTGTGTCTACGACTCTCTTTTATTCCCTAATTAATAGACTTTAAAAACAGGTTTATATTAGCTGTGCTGCTAAAGGAAGGCAACTTGTCTCTTCATTGCTTATTTGGCTAAGTAGGAAGACACAAGTAATAGATGCACAGTCTTTCCCCAAATGTATGAAAATGTAAGACTACGTACCTAATCATATACTGCTATATTGACAGAGAGGGCTAGAAAGAAGCAGCACCATCTACTGACTAAAACACATCATTACCAATCCAAATCAGACCTAGAAATTACAGTGCAATCTGCGATCTAACCATGTGAATGTAATTACCAGACCTCCCTGGTTTATTAGCTAACTAAATAACAATAATAATAGATTTTCTTATGGGCTCTTATTATTTAATACATCTTCCTCCTTTTTTTTTTTTTTTTGGTTACCCTGTCTTGATTTGATACAGATTTAAAAGCTGATCTTGTCGGCTCCCTGCCAATTCAGTTGATGGTGAGGACTTAAATAGCTTCTTGTTGATGTTACGTGTAGCTTCTAGGTTAGAGATGTTGCTGGAGGGATAGGAAGCTGCTGTAGGATTTTACATAAATAAGTTGTTAGCATGACAGGTAGAAAAACCTGAAGTTGCAGATCCTCAAAGGTATTTGTGCACCTAATGAATATATTGGAAATAGGAGTTAGATACCTTTGGGGAAATGGCTTTGCACAGAAGTTGTCTTTGGCTTTAATTGAGGGCTTCAATAAAGAGAAAAGATTTATCTAAGTGCTTATCCACTCCAAGTCTGTCACGATTAGCCAATAAAACTGAATTGTGTAATCTGTGAGAATAGGTGGTCTCCTGTGGAAAGCTTCAATCTTTTGTGTGTGCACAAACACAAGTTGACTTTTGCTGAAGTTTTTTTAAGCAAGTTTCTCTTTAAAGTGTTTTACAGTTGCAGTATTTGGTTCTACAGCCCATTGCTTCAAGATGTTTATGACAAGACGAATTCCTGTCATGATAATTTGGAATTTTCCACTAATGCTGGTAAATATTTCCAGATCCAGGAAGGTAATAAGGATAAGATTGATAAATATCTCTTCTAGAATACAGGCATAATATGCTTTCATTCAAGAGGTGACTGAAAAAAATTTTGGCAAAAATAGTTTTTGGTCTTTCTTACAAATTACTTAGAACTTTTATCATCTCTTACAGATCTTCTGACCTTCTTTTTGAAAGTTTTGTGTAAAAGACGCAAAACACTGTGTTCTGCTCAATGCTCGATTTATATACTTTAAAAAGTTAAAGGAATTAATTACTTTTGTTGTTTGATGACATGAGCGTGGAAATTTTTAGTAAGTCTCCCAAATGATTTGTATTTAGTCATAAACTGTGATTCTGGAAATTTTTTTTAATGCAAATTGTTTTATCTGCCCTTTAGAAATGTGTCATAACTATTAATTGATATTTTAAAACCAGCTTACCAGATATGGAGGCAAAGGATGAAAATACTAGTCCAACTATTTGAAAGCAAGATGAATTATAAGTGGGAATTTGAAATCATGAGAATACTGATATCTTGCAGTTTTATTCTTGAATGCTACTATGACTGACTCAAAAATGTTCTATTTCCAAATACTGTACCTGAATTGTAATTCTACTTTCAATATTTTATGGGCAAATTTGTTGAAATGGTTCCCACTGAGTTGCTTAATTATCTGATTTCATGGCTATAAAGTGTTAAGACATCACAGTGGGAAAAATTCCAAGTACAAGTAACTGATTCCTGGTTGTTACATCACTAAAATATTTTTATGTACAGTGGATTCCTTTCCCTTTTGTAATAGATAACCGTTTATCTCTGTTAAATTGGAAGTTTGAGCCTCTGGAGACTGTCAGGTTCTGGCACACAATTCTCTAGCCTGAAATAAAGACTTACTTTGGAAGCGCTGAATTCCTCAAACTGTAGCATTAGTGGGCTTCATCTCTTTCAACAGATTTGAGGCTGGTATAAATACCCCCACTTCACAACATAGCTAATGTCTTAAAATTTGAGAAGCCTTTCTTTATTCTGTCAGGTCCTACCTGATTAACCTGCTGAGGCTCCAGAGAGATAGTCTTTCTCCTTTTTTTGGCCCATTTTAAATTTGAAAAAAAGAAAATTGAAGTCTGAAATCAGATGAAGATCAGATTAAATGAAGGCAGTTAGGACAAATAATGGTAGATATGGCTATGAGGCTGAGGAAAAAAATGGTGACAAGTTGCTATCTGTGATATGCCTAAATATCTTTCTGCTGTGAATGAAATAGAAATATGCAAATATTCTGTCAGAAATGTGTGTGTGTGACTTGCTGGTACTTGCTTAAATGTTGTTTTCATACTTCAATAATATTTTTCTATCCCAGTTCCTCAATTCACAATGGCAATTTTTCTAAGTCAGTCTTAAGGAAGTATTATATTTATTCTAGTCCTGAATGTCTGAACCAGAATTATGGATTTTCAGTACTCTCTGGAGAAGCTTTAATTATCCCTGAAGAAACCATAATGATGAAGATCATCTCCCCACCCTGGGGCAGGGGGAAAAAACTGTTTTAGTGCGTCTTATACCTCTTAGGAACTGCAGGTGCTGCTAGCACTAATTGTTCATAAAATATCTTCTATAACATTTGCCTAAAAACACAGATGAAGACTACATTACTCCACAAATTCTCAGCTGAGATTGCATTGCATTAGGCCTCCATATTTATTGAGCTCTAGTTGCTGAAACTTTCTTTCAGTCTGAGTAAATTTGTTTGGGGGGAGGGGTTTGTGGGATTTTTTTCTTTGGTTTTTAAATACCGTTAGAATTAGTATATATCTCTAAAGCTGTAAAATCCTCAGGGAATTGCATTTTCAAGCAACTAGAAATTCTTTGATTGTGTTCAATTTTTTTGCAAGTCTGAATTTGAGCTTGGCTTTTAATCTCAAAAGTCTAAACAAAACCCAGCGTTTGAATACGTTAGGAACATTTGTGATCCAGAACTGTACTTTGTCTCTAGAATAAATTATTTGCAAACCCAAATACTGGAAGTTGAAATCCAAACATTTTCCTTGGTTTCTTTGCTCCTTATGCTTTCCTCTAAAAGTGCTAAATAGATTCAGACTGCTCTCAAGCTGCAGCCTGGGCTTTGCTGAAAGCATTGGGAGACTTAACAAACTTTTCAACAGACCAGCCTCCAGCTTTTAATATGTAAATAAGCTGCTGCTTAGTTCTTGTGTTGTACTATTTTAATATAACAGTTAGGGGAAAATTGCTTAATCACCTCCTGAATAAATGCCATTACTAGGAATTGGGAAAGTCAGAGAAGTTACACCCTAAACCAGCAGGCAATTTATGCTAAACACTGAATCATAAAATCACTGTAGGAGTTTAAGTTCTTCCTTGCTCGCTAATCAAAAGAATAGTTAGAAGTTAAATGTAATTAAAGTAGTATTTGTCCCTTGTTATTTCAGTAGTGCTTTGACAATCAAAATATAAACAATACGATTGATGACAGAAAGAAATCTTGAACTATTTGAGTAACAACTCCCTGAAAATATTTTCTCTGAGAATTTTCCCAACGAGTAGCATAACATTGAAGTAATCAATCCAGTGAACTGGATTTATTATAACTTATTTAAATACCTGGCACCTGCATACTCTGTTGTGATATGCGTGGGAAATGCTGTAAATTTAGCAAGAGTTGACTACTTTTGTGTAGATTGAACTAAACCACTTGTTCTGTTATTTTCTGTTGGATCTAACTAGTAGACTGTAGAATACAAATTTCCAAAAACTGGAAGTGATTATAAGGTAGAAGATTTACTCGCCATAAGGAATTACATTATTCATATAACAACATTAACGATTAATAGATATAATGGCAATACAGCAGTGATGATCATTCACTGTGGATATGCTATTAACACTTCAGTGAGTAAGAACTTGTAGAGGTATGTGAGTCTTCTAATGGCACAGTTTCTTGTTTTAAAGTGAAACGTGCCACATTGTAGTGGGATTATAATTTAAAAATATATGTTTTCAACATTTATACCTTTATCCCTTTCCTGTCAATTGGTCAAGTTCTGTAGTTCAGTCTGGCAAGACATTTATCTCAACAAAACCTATGGAATTTAGTCTTTTCCCAGTACCAGTGCAGGATCTCATTTCTCCAGCTTAAGCTATGTGGTCTTTGGCCTCATGAACGGAGCTCTACTTTCCTTAGGATCAATGAAAAAATCCTGTTCCACTATGTAAAAAATTGTGGACAAGGATAACTCTTGGAGTGGAGTCAGATTGCATTTATATCTAAGTATTTCAGGCAAATGTATGACAAGAAAAAAAAAAGAATTAAAGACAATAAATGGTGTTTTGAGAGAATGTAACTTAGTGGGACAAATAAATCTGATTAATGTTGCTTTAGTGTATTTTATAGATAAAATGACTCAGTTGATCTTTACAGCATAGATGAATATATATATATAATGTTGTTAGCTTTATTTCAAATATACAAGACACTTCAGTTAGTCTATCTGTCTTCCACTTCTAAAAGTGCTTTTTTTATGTGATACTTGGTTGATATCTTGAGTCCTTGGGTCCATGATCCCAGTTGGTATTTAATGTACCTATGTATAAAGCAGGGACAGTATGTACTATGAGCAAAAATTGGAAATCAGTACAGCCTAGCATTATTCAACATTACAGCTTGTATTAATCTGTTGGTCTGGGTTTTATTTGAACCCAGATAGCTTACTATACGATTATCCATTCAGATTTTTAAGTCTTCTGTCTCTCTGTTTGCAGGAGCAGTTTCTTTTAAACATTAATCTCATTTCTAAAAATTGCTGTGAAGTACTAGATCTGAATAACTAACATAGAATAGATACTGCCGTGATTTTCCTCATCAACAAAAGCACTTCAAAATTTGGAATGAACACTGTAAAACTGCAAAATTCCCAGTGTCACTGTGTCTCTTTTGCATTAAGACAACTTTAGAGGGAGAACAATCAATTATAAAACTTAAAAAAATTTACTAATTTCATTAGTGTCTTTGGAATAACTTTCATTGACTCCAGTAGGAGTAAGAGTGGGCTCTGAAGATGGAGTGAGCTAGTCTAAAGACTCACCTGTACTCTGAAAATTGAATAACTCTTGCTTTTTCCTGCATTGCCTACCTGAGATTGAAAGTACAAATGCTCAAATGCTTTGCTGTGAAAGGAGTTAATCTTGTAGATATTATGGTCCTGAACAAAAACTAGGATTATTTAAAAGCATATTCACACAAATAGAATGGTTAATTTTACAGACTACAAGGTCAGAGCTAGAGAAGTGTTCTTTATTGCATCTCACTCTTTCTCCCTTGGTATCCTTCCATAATGTTATCTATCTACTTAATACTTTTTATATTCATAATCTGAATGAGCTAAGTAACTCTGCCATCTCTGAGCACAGATATTCTTAAACACCATGCTGCTACTACCATTTCATTCATCTGTGCTGAATGAATTGATGCAAAGGGATTCCTAGTTCTCCCTTTCATGATAAAGAGGATCAGACCAAAGTAAAAATACTATGGTGATAATATGGCAATTGAGTATTTTTGCCTTTGATTTAAAGGTTCATGCATATAGTTAATAGTCATTGTTGAAGTGAGTTATGATTGTAAAAGTATATTTGGTGATCAGGAAAATGTAAATTATGTTGTTCTGATAATATCATAAAACTACAAATTCTGACATTGAGAGTAAATGCAAGTAACTGTAATAATAAAAGTGCAAGACAGGATTACACAGTTATAACACCTCGTTTATTTAAAATTATGCCCACAGTCTTTTGTGAAAATACTTTCTTCTGAGGCAGATATATAATAAAATTGTCATAAAGTATTTCTACACTACTGTTATAAACAGAACTAGGACGCATAGAATTCCAAGTGACTTGTCCATGCTTAAACCGATATCTTGGAAAAGACTGATACTGGGTTCTGGCTCAAATGCCTTTACATAGCCTAAGCAAATGTACAGGCAGTATGGGCAGTCACTTGGCAAAATTAATAATTTAGGTGGCATTGAACACCTTCGTCTAGTCAGATTGAAGATTAGATCAAAAGTTAATTCTGGTGCCTTGACATTCATGAACTGATGGTTACTTTTTGTAAAGTGACTAGTTGACTGAGGCCCTTGAGGATCCAAAACTCAGTGAAGGCCAGGGGAGTTAGCATCAAGATTTCACTCCTGTTCCAAACAGTGTTTTCAGGATCTTCCAACTTTGCCTGGAAATAGAATGTTGTAGGATGATTTCGAAAAAAGTTAAAGGAACGCAAAGCAAAATGCACAGATTTTTCATGAGGTTTTTTATGTGGAGCACATCCTTATAGTCAATATACAAGTATGAATATTTTCTTCCATTTTTAAAAACAGTTTGTATTAATTATCAGCAAAACATCTTGGTGAATTTTTAACCACATTCATGCTGTTTTGTAAAACTGATACATGATAAAGATTCGTGGGACTACAAAAATAATGTATTCTGCTGTGTTAGACAATTGACGATGCTTGTAATCCCCCCTCCCCAGACTGGACTGCTTTAACTATCGCAAATTCCTATATACGCACCATCCAGTTAGGAGCCTGCTGCCATATGCGTTTAGCAATATTAAACAGAAATATATTTTGTTTAAACTGAGATATTCCTAGCATCTAATAACTGTGTGAAGCTTGGGACATACAAGTTGCAGGTTGTTTGAAAGGGAGACAAGTGCCAGCCTTTTTGATTAGGAGCTTTCCTGCATTCATTCCTTCTGGAATAGTACTGGTTTCAGAATCTGTTGTGATATTAAGGTTGTTTATTATTCTGTGTTGTTTCTCATAACCAGACATCTTTAATAATGGAAACTTAAGCATTTGCTGGGTGGGTGGCATTGACTGAGGATTTTATGATTCTGTGTATTTTTGGCACCAAAGTTACTTTGTGGACTTAGTACTGGTTTTGTATAGGAGCCTAAAGTGACAGAGCCCATAAATAATGTACAAAGCTGTACATTACACCAGAAGGATAAAAATTTATGCCTCCAGTTAGTATGCATCATTCTTCTGCTTATCAAATGAAACAGAGCCATCTAAAAATGTACAACCGTGAAATTAGAGATTGTCTCATAAATACATATGCATTATTTCTACTTAGCTATCACCTAATGTACACCTTCCAAAGGATATACTTGTGTATATATATGTATATATTTTAAGTCTGATGAGAGGGTAGACTTTTTAAAAAAATTAATTAATAATTCTCTTAATCTGATGATAGTTATTATTTCCCCTTGGACTAGAGATGTTTGGATGTGGTTCAGTTTTCTCTGGTTAGTCAGACCCTGCTTACTGCAGAAGAACTTGTCAGACCAGTTAAAAGGGTCTGCCTTGATGTCTCGATAACTTTCTCTTCCAGGTGCCATGGTCATCATAACTCTCTAAGCTTTGACTAATGCCTTGTAATGCTTTCTAAACTCTTCAACCATGTCTTACAAAAGTAACTATGCTTGAACAGACCTCTCCTTAGGTGACAGACCTGGAAACTCCTGCATTCAGCTAACTGTGCAATGTGCTGTGCAATGGGGCAGTTAACCTGCTGTGTTGGTTTTGGGTGTCTATGTGTATACTTAGTGGCGTATCAGTCCATCACAAAGACGAGCAGAGAGACCTGTTATTTTTGCAAACTGGAAAGGAGATGCAATTGCCTGAAG
Organism: Grus americana; assembly: GCF_028858705.1. NCBI lineage: Eukaryota > Metazoa > Chordata > Aves > Gruiformes > Gruidae > Grus > Grus americana. Next base: position 9,820,345 of record NC_072856.1, read on the forward strand.
CGATGGACAGCTCTGAGCTCACGTGTTAGTTTTCCAAGTTACCTTAACTAGGTACACAGGAGACTTAAAATGCTGAGGAAATCCCTTAGCCTAGCTACGTACAATACTTTTAGTCTGCAGTTTAGTATAGATAGTTTTATTAGTGTCCCTTGCACGTACCTTTTGGAACAAAAATATCTCATCCTTTCCAAAATTCTGTTGACTTACTGTTTCTACAACATGCGATGTTGTTTTTCACATTCAGTATACATTAAACATTCAGCGTGCACTTCAAGTTCTCTTTACAATAAGACTAACCATCTAAAGAACTAATTTATGTAATGTAGCATTTGCCTACCATTACAATCCAAAATAAAGCTTCATCCACATTTGGCAGAACATATGTTTTGTGGGAGGGACGATGGCAAAGACCCAAAGAAATCTAAACACCTAAACAAAGAAACACAATTCATTAATAAAAAAAACACTTGGGGCACCAGTTAGTCTAATTCACTTCTGCTTTAGACACTTGTAATCCCAGAGGAAGCTTCTCCTGGCAGCATTTCAGGGGAAGGCTCATGTTTTCGTTATGAGGAAGTTCTCTTGAAAAATATCCTTAATTAGGTCAGGACTGACTGAGGTTTCTTTAAAACAGACTACCAATGTCTTTTTATATTTGTATTATTGTCAATCTGTTTGTTGCAATCAGTTACATAAAAATTAGAATAATATAAAAGAAGTGATGATTTGGAGACTGGTCTCTTACTCCACCAGCTCTACTGAGTCATAGTTGTTTTCTGCCCTTTAGCTTTCATCTTTTCTGAAACAAATTATTTGCTTAGCTTTGGGAGCAGTCAGTAGCATAAGATATGTTTTGTAGCTCAAAAATATGCAATTCTGCAATGATTGAAACATCAAGAATCTTTTAAAAAGTAAAGATGGAATTTCTACTGGGCTTATTTTGATTCCCAAGGCCTATGTCTGCAGACCACTTACTTAAATTCAAGTATAATTCTGTATTTGAAAATATAGATGCTTATCATTTTGCAAGTAAAAAGGATTTTGCATTTCTCTTACTCCGGAAAGTAAGGAGTAACCCACATCCAGGAAATTTTAGCCACAGCACCAGAATGTGGGCCCTTTAAAGGGGGAGTGGTTTTGTTTTATATCTGCTGTGTAAATGCTTTCGCAGATCACTCCTTAGCTTCCAGTTCTCCACAAACCCAAGCTCCTAAACACAGTTCCTTAAAATGTCCACAAGTACGTATTGCTTTGTACAGATTTATTGCCTTTGTGGAGATGAGTTAAACTGGCAGCAGGGGTGTTTTACCTTGCTTCTATCGCCAGACAAACTCCATAGTCAAACAAACAAAAAACTTATGAAAAGCCTTAAAACCAGTCTTCAAGTTACAAGAATGGAATGAGACACCCTATATTCTTATGAAGACTATTTGATCATAACCTTAGGAATCATCTCTCGTTGCTCCACTTCCCACCCCTGGGACATACCCCAGTCAGACATCTGGCACTCCTAAAGGCACTCTTTCTCCATACTTTTCAGATTATTTTATGTTTTTAATCTATTCTGTCTCTGAGGGGTACAGCAGCTTTGAGACCACAATGATCTAAAAAATATCACAAAGTGACTCTGACACAAGTGTTCATGCTTTTCTGAGACACTTTTATCTCCAAACCTCTAATCCCTGGAGCTGGATCTTGTATTCCTTTTGTCTCTTTCTGGAGCAAACTGGGTTATGGTTACAACAGTGTCTTCCTTTATTTTCTATCTAACTGACCAAAAAGACTATCAGAAACACACAGATACTGCAAATGAGTCTTGAAACGGAATATTCAGGGCTACTATAGTTTTCTGTTTGTTTTAATCACCTTGTCATTGGTTTCTCCTCTGTTTGTTCTACACTGCGCTTTATTTGGCTTTGGCAAAGACTTCATCGATCAGTTATAAATATGTTCCATCAAGCTCTTCACCTCAGTGTTACCAGCTTTCTTCAGAAATCACATGAGGCTTTAACAGAGAATCACACAGTAACAAGTTACTGCTTAGGGAACATATTTGCCCAACTCCTAAGGGTTTCTAGTTTTTTCTAGGGTATTTTCTGGGGGTTTTGAATTTTTAAATGGTTAATTTGCAAATACAGTAGTACCACCCTTTGTTAATTAGCATGCTATGTGTTGGTAAAATCATACAGCGTGTGACATTTATTTCTGTCTTTAGGAAAAAAATGAAATGACAAAAACTTTCAAACTATTTCTAAATGCTAAATTTACTGATTTGTTGGTAATTAAATGAACATTTAGACATTAGTGACCACCTACTCTGAAGTCCTGCACTTCCTGTAGTAATTGCTGGTGTCTTTACAAAGGGAATGTAAAGTTCTGTTGTATGTTTTCACAAAAGCATTAAGACTTTGCAGATGTAAAAGTGCATAATTTAGCATCTGTGTCAGATTTCACAAAGGAAACACTGAAAAGTCAGATTACAGAAAAACCCTCACAGCTAGGTTCCTAATGCTTTCAGGAGATGCTACTGATGTATTTGCAGCTTTAGGCACTCAAGTCTTATCCTGCTACCTTTCACAACCATGCTACTGTGTACAGTCTATATAAGAATTTGGGTTTTGTTTGTTTCTTTTTTTTTTTTTAGGTTATACCTCCTTAAGTATAATTTATAATTGAGATTTGAAAATCTAGAATTCTCTTTAAATGGAATTTTAAAGTTATTTTTGAACCCAGTACGCTTTATGGCCACAAACTTAGTTTACAGTTATTTATTTTTGATCAACTATTCCTCCAGAAATCATGAAATTCTGATTTTTCTCTGATTCTGTAAAATCTACTTGTATTTGTCTCTTCCTCAGTACATTTCAGTAGCTGTAATTTAACAGCTTATTTTCTAAGTGTTTCCTATGTGCCCTCATAAGTTGCATAAATTAACAAAATTGCAAGGACTTGTATGTGATCGTAAATTCTTGCCATCAGTACAGCAAAGGAATGTTTAAAGAAATTTCCACTTGAGGCTGTAATTTTATGTCTAATTTTCTTACAGAAAAGCATTTCTAACTGACCCATTTTGTCTCCAGCTGTCCCTCATGATACAAGATACCTAGTTTTACAAAATGCCTCATGAATGATGTCTTTGAAAGATTATTTTTCTAAATGATCCACAGTCATTTTTCAAAAATGTCATCCCTCATCAAATATTATTCAGATTTTCCCTATGCACAATATATTTCTGCTTCAATAACATGTCGTCTTTTTAAAGACGGTTTTCCTGTTGCAGCAGGAGAATACATAAGATGCAGGAGTGTCGTCGTACTTTCCATTAGGGTAGAACATACGCAATCAAACAAATCACAGGGTCCTTTTATCAATCTTTTCACATCCCAGGATGTATGAAGAAGCTCAAACAAAGGTATTGAATTTGCACAGCACGTGTGGCTCTGACCCTTCATCTGAAATTTGAGGAAGGTAGAACTGGAAAGCTAAGGCAGAAAGCATTTTGACTCCCAGAAGGCTTTCCCACAGGATAGTCTTTTGCAGGATGTGATTTAGGTTTTGCTTTAGAGGTTTTTACAACTTTGGGTCTCTGTACTTTACTGTGCATTGGTTATGGATAGACTTCATATATGGTGACACTTGTCCTTTGATGAAATGTCCAGGTACTTAAAAAATAAATAATCTTCAAGTAAGAAGATAGCTTGCTTCAATAGAGGATCATTTTTCTCTTGATTTCAATGAGATCAGGCTATGGCCTCTTTAAGAAATTTGCTGTTTCCATAGTTGCAAGTTTAAATTGCATTTGATGCCATTACCTTTGTGTACACATCTACAAAAATATCTTGCTATTCTTTTAGACAGCTTCAAATTTCAAATAATTTCTGAGGACAAGCTAAAAAAATATTTTCTTTTCCATACAGTACAAGTTTTTCATGGGTGGAATTGGATATTTGTGCATTTGTTTAAAAAAAGTTGTCAAATCAACTGCAATAAAAATATTTTGGACTGCTGAGCTTGTTCTGATAAGCTCAATTCTGCAATTTAATTACCTCATATCCTTACATGTGAGAGTAATGGACTACTTATTTCTCATAGACCCCTTCATCATAACCTTTTTGTAGAATTGTTTTACTATAAGAAACCTTTGACCTAAAAAAAAAACAGAGGAAGAAAGAAAAAAAAAAATCAAAAAAAACCCCAAACCCAAACAAAAAACCCCCACAAAACAAAAAACCCACCAAAAGATATTTCCATTTGTTCATGAGGGAGAATACAATGCTTATGAGATGTATTCACTGACATTATGTAAAAGAGATTAGAAGTAAATTGAAACAGAATATTTTGCAAAATAAGCAGCAAATGAAGCAAAATATCAGACTGGTCCTAGATTAGAATTTTTCTGTGAATTAGTGTCTGCCCACCTTCAATTCTAGATCCTAAATGGGACAAATAGTTAGACTACAAAGTAGGTTTCTGCAACATTGAAACTGGTTTTCAACTAGCTTGTCTAAGTACCTATTTAACGGCATCTTATAGCTATTTTTTTTTCACAGAACAGCAAAAGGAAAAGCCCTACGGGAATTGCATTATTTTGAAATACTTTATATTCAGAGTGGGAATATTCCCCTTGGACAAAGATAAAGTGATTCTTGACGTATCATTCTTAATTACCTCATTTGAGCATATTCAGTTGCAAATATTTATTGGTCATAGTTTTATAAGTGTTCTTTAGGATAGCTGTGTTAATGTACAATAGAGCCAATATAGGGTAGAAACTCAGAGTTATGTTAAACTCCCAGAGTTGGTATAGAAATATTGTACAGCAGGAGAGTTAAATGCCTCAAAATAATTTTTAAAATAAGATGATAGGAAGCAAAATACATACCCTTTAATAAAATGTGAAAATAATCATAGGAGTAAAGAAGCCAGGCTTCCCTGCTCTCAGCTATACTTACTGACCCCAGGATTTAGTTATTTCCTTTCTCACTCATTGCATGTTTTGTCCTATGCTGTAGGACAACAAGAAGGGTGGTGAGTGTAGAAGTCGCTGTCTGTGAGGGCTAGATACAAGGTGGGACAGTAATTTTGCCAGCCATCCCAGTGTAAATTGCTCCACTGTCCGGACCTAAATTCATTCTGTCAATGTTAATTTTGTTGCAGTTTGGGTTACTCAGCTACTTTATGACATTGTTTTATAGTGGTTTAAGCAATCTGATTCATCTCCATATGCTTCTTACGTGTCCAGCTTTCACAATAGTATTCAGTACTCTGTAAATTTAACTTTTGGGACTCAAAGGTCTTTGGAAGATGTAAATGAAATTTTTGTAAGAACTTTTTGTTTTAGTGTATTTCATCTACTTGCTAAATATATTAAATTCTCTGATACAAACTTACTAATTTGGAGACTGATGTTTAGACATGGGCAATTTTGATTTTTATTGACTGTGAGGTTTTTCCTTTTTTTCTGGTCATCAGAGTTCCGCAGTTCTTGAAGACCTTGTTGAAAGGACTGAACATGTTCTAAGTGACTAGTTGCAGCAGTGCTAGCTGCAGCTCTTACAATGAAGTTATATGCTTATTTTTATGTTACCGTAAAGTCTGTTACCTCACAAATTCTGTGTATGATCTGTACTTTCTTTTCTTGTGTTATGGAGACACATAAGATAACCTTGACACAAACATTTCTCAATTTTGTGTTGTGGTTTATGTATACCATTGCTTTCTGTCCTACTACAAGATTTTATCAGCTGGAGGTCTTGTGAGTCAACATTACATTCTTCAAGAATAAGCATTAATTACTTTTACAATAACATCTAAAATGCCAAACTTACACTTCTTAGAGATAAGCATAGGAGGGTTTGCAAGCACAGTAGTAGTGAAAAGTAAAACTTGTATTTATGCTATGTTAAACTGAAAGAGAGTACATTTAGATTAGATATATGGAAGAAATTCTTCACTATGAGGGTGGTGAGGCCCTGGAACAGGTTGCCCAGAGAAGCTGTAGGTGCCCCACCCCTGGAAGTGTTCAAGGCCAGGTTGGATGAGGCTTTGAGCAACCTGGTCTAGTGGAGGGTGTCCCTGCCCATGGCAGGGGGGTTGGAACTAGAATGATCTTTGAGGTCCCTTCCAACCCAAACCATTCTATGATTCTATGTTATCCAAATAAATTGGAGAAATTATATGAAGTAGAAAGTAAATTTATAAGGATGCAACAGGTGAGAATGATCAGTTGTACAAGTAACAAATGGGGAATGACTAGCAAGGCTGCAGTACTGCTGAAGGAGGATACGATGGGTACAATGAACATAAATATGAACGTAAGACAAAAATTTTACTATTTCCAAAATAGCACTTTCCTGCATATAAGGATATGAACTGGTGAGGAAAAATGATGATCCTGCTTTGGTGTATTTCAAAGACCCTTTCAGGCCTGTTTTCTATGCTTTCCAATGTTTTATTTTAAAATCCTCACAAAGTGATGTGAATTATTTGTACTACTAATGAACTTTCATAAAGTACCCATTGCAGGACTGTAGCAGGTCAGTAAACAAAACCAACTTCTGTTCCTTCTTACCCCATATGCCTTGCATGTTGTGCTACGATGATTTCAAACTGCATGTGCATCTTAAACTAAAGCTGCTGAAATTTATTGTGTTTGCCTGTGTTATGAATTGATGCAAAAGTTTTGATCAGAAGGAAATGTGCTTCAGGTCAGATTGACAGGAACTGCAGGGTACCCTAGTTTTAAAGTTTCTCACAAAACATTGGAGAATGTTTTTGGCTTCTGATGTTTGTCTAAGTGATGTAATAGAAATTTTTGAGCTGCTTGGGACTAAAAGCATCTATTGCCTCTTTACCTAAAATTCGAGGGGACTGAACTTAATGATCAAGTAATTCTCTCTAGTTATATGTCCTTCTCCCGGCACAGCTCATCAAGTTTATGGCTTTGCATTATTCACAGTCTGTGGCATTAATTATTTTTTGTCAAAGAAATGAAGACTGATTTCCTCAAGTATTCCTGAAGTTCTTGAGTGCATAGCCAATTTAAAAGCTTAATCAGTCATGTTTTGAGTTTTCTTGTGGGGACTGGAACTTTTCCAAGGGTACGCTACTGTCTCTACCTTTGTGTTCCCGTGCCTTTTCCACCTTCTGCATTGCAGTCATCAAGGCTTAATCTCATGTGCCTTTTCTATTTTGGTTTTATGAAAAAAAAATCACATAACTCTCTTCTATACTATTAGTCTTTTGAGATCACTGTGGCCTATATAGCACATTCTGCTGTTCTTACTTGTAGCACCTGGAACTATCCTCTCTGGAGTTCTTTCTCCAAGTGTGATGTCTTTCTCTGTTTAATCTCATACTCATATTCTTTATAAAATGCAGCTTCATCAGAGCCATTTTTTTGTTCCTTTCTTATGTTTTTGAGTATTATTTATACAATTTTCAACTTTTCTAGCACTCTAAAAATGTCTTAAAGGACAATAATGATCCCAAATGCATTTGGGAATGTTGACAACACATGTGTGAATTCCTGCTAGCTCAAATCCCAAAGGCAGCTGGGGTGAAGAAATACCTCATTTCCAAACTCTGTGCTCAGGTCTAGGTGCAGAGTCCATGATCTTTGTGAGGATCTGTTTAGCCTTGACAACACCGATGTGGTATCTGGGCCTGTCATGGGACTCAGTTAAAGTGCCTATACAGGAGGCTTTAAAAAGCCCAGCCAAGCAAGGGTTATCTAGGAAGGTAATTGTGACTGTGGAAATCTAAGCTTCTCAGAAGCCCTATTTTGTACAAGTAAGATTTTCATTGAATCTAGACTGTTATGAACATGCCTATATTACTGATTTCATTATGATTACAAGAAATTCCCAGTCTATTAGAGCCATGTTTAGGAATCAAAGAAAAAAAAATTAAAAGTATAATTTGGCTTAAATTTTATAGTGATATTTTATAGTGCCATAATAGTATTTCTATAAAACCTATTCCTAAGACTGTGCTAACAAAAAAAATGTTTGGTTTTGAACATAATTCCTACAGTAGCTAAAGGAGCATAGCAGGGTCAATTAGCTACCTGTGTGTGTATAAATATTTATTAGGAAACGAAGAAGCTTAAGAGTCAATGACAAGTTAATATTTGCATTTCTCTTACATACCAAGTAGCAGTACCTCTAACTGATAGTGGTGGAATTACATGACAGACCAATTACAAACAAAACAAACCCACAAAACCCCCCCACAACCAAAAAACCCAGCCAAAAAACAAAACAAACACCACCACCCTCCACCCCCCCCACCCCCCCCCAACCAAAAAACAACCCTGAACACTATTGTCTTCCTGTCACTAAAATATAGGGGTACATATCTTTCATGGATTCTTACAAATGCTCTATTATAGACAGTTATTCTGGACTGAAAGAAGTGTGTTCATGCTTGGAGGGTGAAAGACAGTTTAGCTTTAGGGGTTATGGGGATACAAGCAATATAAGTTGAAAAAATTTCTCAATTTTTGTCCCCAAAGAAACAAATCCAAAAGCATGAATGCTATCTACAGTGTCAAGTTTTTGTATTATGATATTATGATATATATGTATCTATGTATAGAATCAAATTTCTTTTTTTATGTTGTTGTGTTAGCACAAAAGTGACTAATATGGTACTTCATCAGTTGTCTAAGAATCAATGGCTGTAAATAATTATCATAATTATCTAAACTCCAGTAACTTCATTTATTCACTTCTTCAGTACTGTGATACAGCTTGAACTGTGATATATATCAGAAAAGATGATTTAATCAGCTTAAAAAACACTAGTACTGCCTGCCTTTCATTGTAGTTGTCTCAATTTTGGCGCTTTTCCCTGCATGACTGTGGAACACTATACATAACCTAAAGACCTTTGTTAACTTGCAGTCAATATTGCAAGTTATTTTTAGCAATACTGAATAATGTACATTATTAAAAAAGTATATTTTACTAACAGCAGAATGTGGGTGTTTTTTGTTGTATACATAGAAAAAAGGCATTGGTGTAAAATCAATATTTTTTGACACTTGTGATCTACTCTTGGTTTTCACATATGGCAGTGCAAAATAATGACAGAAAAATCATAATGACTTAAGGGATTGATCAAATATGGTATTATGTGATATTTTACTTTGGACGGGAGAAGGTAGGAAGCTTGGTAGTTCAAGAAATCCATTCTACTTTGTTGCTCCTGCAATTTAATTTAAATAAACAAACAAACACACATTTCATAAACATATTAGATTCTAGGCTTTCTGAGGGTGGGGTTAGTGTCTGGAATTTCTCTTCATAATTCTTCTGATTCATCTAGAAATATTCCAGATAAATATCTATCAGTTTACAGAACTGAAGTCTGGAGACTGCCAGGTTTCACTGTCTGCTCAGGCAAAAGCTGTGACCCGTGTAACTGATACTAAAAAAATACTAATCTGTTGGCAAATTGCCAGCCACCATTGTGCTTGTAGTTACTAATGGATTGCGTTTTGAAGAAAGTGACATTCTCTCCCAGTACACCAGGTGAATCTCTTTGGAGAGACCTATAAAGAAAATGACACCCAGCTGCCATTTCCAAATATTTCCCAGAAAATAGTCTGTCTCTAATATTTCTGTTCTAATATTTACCATCGAGGTAAACTTACCTTCCAAAGTTGAGCCTGCAGACTTGATATGGGTAGCACGACATGGGACACCAAAACCCAGGAGCTCAGTAGAGACATTGGCTTATGGCACGCTCTGGTATTCCTCTCCCACACTAACTTCTGTTTATTCTGCAAGCTATAAAACAACTCTCTCTCTCACCTACTTATCACCCTCCTCCTCTCTTTCTGACAACCTCCCTTCTCCCCTCCTTTTAACATTCTCTTACTTCGTAGGTACCAATTACTTTTCTTCACAGAGATGGTCTAATGAAACTGAGAAATTGTTGTGAACGTGCTGTTAGCTTTGTAAAATAGCGCTTTATCAGACCTGTAGAAGGGCTGGTGTGTTTCAAAGCTTGTCCATTTTTTTTTTCTTTTTTTTCAGCAATACCAGCTGGTCTGGGAAAAGATACTTCCTCCTCCCACAAACCCTGTTTTGCATTACCAGCTTGCAATTTTAACCTCATATGCTGATGACAAAATAAGATGACGTGTCCACAGAACTCAGAAAGAGGAGTACCTTGTTAGCATAGTACCTTTGCCTATTTGATCTTGTATTGGGTTTGCGTGGCAAGGTTTTGGTAGCACGGGGCTATAAGGGTGGCTTCTGTGAGAAGATGTCAGAAGCTTCCCCCACGTCTGATAGAGCCAATGCCAGCCGGCTCCAAGATGGACCCACTGCTGGCCAAGGCTGAGCCCATCAGCCACAGTGGTAGCGCCTCTGGGATAACAGAGTTAAGAAGGGGCAGGAAAAACACCAGGAGCAATTGGAGACAGAGGGAGGAGTGACAATATGTGAGAGAAACAGGTCTGCAGATACCCAGGTCAGTGAAGAAGGAGGGGGAGGAGGTGCTCCAGTCACTGGAGCAGAGATTCCCCTGCAGCCCTTGGTGAAGATCATGGTGAGGCATGGTGTCCCCTTGTGATTTTTTTTTTCCATGTGTACGAATATACATATTTGAAAGGGTTTTTTTATATATGTATTTTTTACTTGTTTGCTGTCATATAGTTTAGATTCCTTTCTAAATTGCAGCCACAAAACTTTCTTTGATGTGAAAAAGAAATGGGTCTGTAAATGTTTGAAAGATTTCCCAAAGCTCCCTTAATATTTGAACTGGAAATCTGAGATTTAAGAAACTTTGTTGGAGAACTCTTGGGTTTTTTTTTTTTCTGATATCCCCAACTGCAGAATGTCTCTACAGAGATTCTGTGAATAGTGACTATCTTCATCAGCGCTCCTAGTGACCCAAATGAATATCTAGCAATACTTCGTATAACTGTGAATTGCACAAATACGCTGAAAGAAAACTTTCTAAAACTCTTTCAGTGCCCAAAAACTGCTTTGAAACCATGTTCTAATACTCGTAGAGCTTTAACCATTGCATGCAGTAATAATACGTAGATATTAGCTATTCTTAGGCTATGTTTTTTATTTGTAGATCTTAGTGCTTTACAAAGATATTCTGCTATTCTGCCTGATAGGGAACTGGCCACAGAGAGACATTGTGAGCTCAGATTCAGCGCAGCTGTTCAGTGGCAGAATGAATCCTGAAATGCAAGTCTCTTGTTAGTCCTGCACTTCAACTTGGCCATGCTCTCTCCTCCGTAGTATGTTGCTGATGTCAGATGAACACACACACACCACTGCACACCCTCCCCTTAGAATTCATTGTACTTCCAAATATTTAATTTGCATTGGATCAAAGATAAAAGCAGCTGATTTAGATTCCTGGGGATAATGGCTCTTGTAATGGAAGTGTCAACTGTCTGTAAACTACAGAAGTGCTGCAGCTGATAGTCTGAGGTTCAAATAAACCTGCCATCCAATGATATATGAAAAAAGATGTGTCAGTCCAACATGTTACAGTAAATATTTTCCTTAATAGGAAGACAGGCTACTGAATCCAACAGGAGAACATGGACAAAATAAATTCTTAACACATAGCAGGAGGTTATTGTAAAAAGCTTGCTTTGGGAGATGATTCTGTTTTGCAAACATCAGCATGCTTGATTATAGTCCCGGTGTGCAAATGTGTCAGAGAGTTCACTGATGGCTTCACCTTATATTTATGTTTTCTTCTGTCTTGATTTCATAGTCAGTGCCAGAAATCCCAAAGAATTTTTCATCCTTCCACTATCTGTTTGGTTGGGGTTTGTTGTTGTTGGTTTTGGGGTTTGGGGTGTTGGTTTTGTGGGTTTTTTTTTTCTTTGAAGATGATGTAATTCTTGGGTTTGGGTCTTTTGTGTTGATAGGCTGTGTTGCTTCACAAGGAGCTTTTTCTTTCCACATGTAAGATTTAATTACTACTGTAATCTGGGCAAGTATTTATGTAATTAAGTCCTATTCTTATCAGAGTTGATTGAAGTTTTACTTACTATATTGCTATAAAAATGCTTTTTTTAAAAAAAGGGATGGATTGTTTGAATAAATAATAGGTATATATAAAACTTGGTGAATGTTTTTTTAAATATTTTGTCCAGATATAAACCAATCATTTTCTTTGACCATAGAAGATGTCTTTTGTGTTCTTCCTGGAAAAACATCCAGCCTGGGAATTGGTAAAAAAGGGAGTTATTCTGTATGCAAAATTGAATTGAATTAACGCAAACCCTTGTAGACTTATTGTTGTGCGGTTTAGTTTGGAAGGAGTGTAGAAGAACTTAGGTTTGGGGTTGGGTTTTGGGGTTTTTTTGTTGTTTTTTAGAGATGAACTTCTACTCTGTGATAAAATGTTATGGCCAAGGTGACCATAGACACATGGTGGTGGGACTATGGCAAGGCAGCAGCAGTGGGCACTTGAGAGATGCAGCAGTGGGGTTGGAACAAGCACTAGAGAAGAGCGCCAGGGAACATGTCCCCTCCTCCCCCACCATGGAAACTGGGAAGCTCTTAAAGGCAGGGACTGATGAGGGAGACAGTCAGGTATAATTGGAGGAGATGCAATTGCTGGTGCTCCAAGTTTGTGGCAATGAATTTCCTTAGGCGTAAATGAAGCCTCATGCTGGGCTTGGAGAAACTGGTTGTTTAGTCTTGGGAGTTTTCAGGGATTCCCAAGATAACTCTTGAGTCATTGCGTGGGATAAAGGGAGCGATTTTTTTTTTTTTTTTTTTTTTTTTAAGAACACATTTACTCTCTGGTATTGAAAGGAATCCTGAGTTTAAATACTCCAAGAAGCCTGGGTCTTTCCTTAGCAAACCTCCTCCCCAAAATAGACTGAGTGTGGAAGATGAATTTCTGTCAACATTTGATCTTGAAAGATCCATTCAAGAGCAGCCTTAGTTTAAATCCCATTCTGCCTGTGTTACCCAGGGTGCTGGCAAGACTTCTCTATGTTTTTTGCAGCCTCTGTGCTGTTTCACACATACATCTTGTCCCATGGTTCTCCAGCTTCATTCAGTTTTTGCCCCAGTTAAGCCCAAAGGAACTTTAACAGAGCTTTTCTCTCTCCCGCTGTTTCTCTCAGCATTGCAGTTTCTCTAATAATACGTATGTTGCTATTCTCATCATGTCAGGAACCAAATATTTCTATAAAATGTATTGGAAATAAAAACTCCCTGAATTGACAGTGTAAAATTATGCTGAAGACATGCATGACCAAACAGGCAAATGTAATTGAGCTACTGGGAAGTTTAATATTGGAGATGCATTGTATTGACTGACAGTAGTATAAATGGTGAACAGACCTCTGCAAACATTTACTGTCATTACTCTTCACTACTTAGATTCCTAAGAGAAAGGAAGTTGAGAACAGTGCTAGAGCCATAAGTAATAATCCTAAATCTGTCCAAAGCCCTTTATAGGAGAACAGATATCTCCAGATCTTTTTCTAAACAGACTTCAAAGACAGCATAGACCAATTGGCATTAGAAAAGCCTTATTCTTACTGTAGATAAAGGGGAAATTTAGTAGCAATGGGATTATTATTCCTTCTAAATCAATAGAAGAAGTTTCTATCTTGGTTAAGAAAAACTGACTGTGACTGCTGGGGGGGGGGGTGAAGGAGATCGAAATGTAAATTAGCCTAATAGCTAGATCTACAGTAAGACATAAAGGTCTAAAAATGGGATAGGCATATTTGAAAGTGCAATCTTCAAATTCCCTGGTTACCCTCCCAATCACCAAAGGTTTTATTGCAGATTGTTTTGCAGTGTTATTTGCCAGTCATCTGATGCACTCTTCCTTTGCCCGAACAGCAGTATCCTCTGTCTTGGCAGTGATAAGCAACTAAACACTTAGCTCATGAGGAAAAGATCTTTTGGGGCCTTTCCCCAATCTATGTGTCTTAATTTGGTAGCAGTATTCAGAATGCACTTCCTACAAGCTTCCAAAGTTAGGTGATCACCTGAACACTGAATAGCTATTGAACCCAATACCATCAATGTCTTCTGAGAAAGAAAAGGCACCCTAGATTTCAGTCTCCAAAAAATTCATCCTAATTGATAGAGTACCCTCACTCTCCTTTCTCTCTGGCTATTCATTAGAGCTTCAGCTCAACTTTAGAACTCTAACATTTCCATGAGGGACTGCGAGTGCTTCCAGAAGACTTAGAGCATCAAGGTTAGAAGCGTCCTGAGAAGTGAGAAATGATGATTTGAACACTTACAAAACAAACAAGGAATTGAAACACATGTCTCTGACATCCTTTAATCACCAGCTCTTGTGTAAAAGACTAGGCATCATTCTTGCCAGTCATCTTTTGATGAAAGAGATGTATTCCACTGTTGTTATTACTATATTTATTTATATAATATATTAAAGCTGGGCTTCAGCTTCCAGCTCCCGGGTTTGGGAAGGTGAATTCTCCAGCTCAGTAAAGTTATCAAGCACCTGATGGCCATGAGATTTAGGGCACCTGTCACCTTGATGTTTCTTATTGGTTAGTTTTGTTGGCCTCTGCCCTGTGAACTGACTCTAAGGGGTCTAATAATCCTGTAAGCAGTTTAGACATTACCTGAGGCACTGGTTTACTTTGAGGGCTAGGGGCCTTAAAATCATGTATTGCATAGCCAAGCATTGCATTGCACGTCGCCTTGTACGTAATTCCCAAGACTTCAAATAGCTCTTTGAAATCATAGAAGCAGAAGGAAAGAAAAATTTTAAAACACCACCTAAGATATCTTCCAGTCAACATAGAGATATCCTGCAGTAGCGCAGACTTCTAAAATGCCATTTACAAATGAGCTCCTTATTGGAAAAGCAAAAACTAAGAAAGACCACAGATCTTGTGAATGCTTCTGTTTGTTAGGAAAGCCCGCTTTGGGGGTGTGAGGAGGGGGGAGAGAGTTTCCTCCAGCCATTACAGCTCTGTCAAATGCAATATTACCCCAGCGATGATTGCTATGCCTAATAGTCATGGACAGCAACTTTATTCATCCCAGAAAGTACACAAACAAAAGCAGCGCTGCAGTCTCTAAGATACGAAGCTTTCTCTGTTAAATTTGCCATGGATGGTTGGATTCATCAGTTTGCATGCGTCTTTGACTGATACATCATGCTGGATGCTTTAGGCAAACACACGCTAATTAGTAGAACAAATAGAAAACCCTGAGGATGCCCATGCTTAATGACATTGCCCATATTCTAAACCATCTCTACGACAAATTACTCATTTCATGGCTGTAGGCAGTGCAAGTTAATTTATCTGTATCAGTTGCTAAGTTGAAGCATTCACTTTGTACAAGATGCTGTATTATACCTTTCTAGGAAACTTTCCAACACTTTAGCTTTTAAATGAAAAGGAAACTATAAGTAACAGGCCAGGCCAATTGAGGGATAAAAAAGTAAGAGAGATAGGATCTATTTTAAGTTTAGAGTCAATAGATGCTGATGAATTAGTTAACTTTTAATTAGTTTGGTACCATATAAAAACCAAAAAATTGTGATGAGGACTTGAAATCCTCCAAGGAGCATTGAGTTAGAACCCAGAACTCCAGCTCAGAACAAAGGCAGATTGTGCAGAAGCTTGTGTAGTTCCTGCCGTGAATGCTTCAGTCAGGTAATTGCTTTTCAATCAATCTCAGCGAAAGAAATGAGAAGTCGAGTATGGAGAATGAAGCAAATTCACAGGCATCTTATACCAATATGGTCTTGTCATTTTCAGTTGCGTATTGGTTTGCTTTTCTTCACTGATAAATTTGATTGAAGAACCTGGATAAAGTGAACCTTGTTCTCATAAAATGAATGAGCTGAACGTAGCAGTCAAATGATCCCCAAGAGTCTATGACATTGCTGAACTGTAGTCACTTAATTACCTAAATGAATGCGAGTCTTTGGAAGCATGCAACTAAATATCCTGCATAACCAAGCCAACTCAAAGTTTCAGTAGCAAAAGCAGACTAATATTGTTGCCCTAAAGATGATGGGTTAAGTTGCACTTGTACTGGCAGGTTGGATGGGAGGGGAACAGTGAAGGGAGAGGACTGAGTGGAGGCAGATGACCTAGCAGATTACCCTGGAAAGCCAGGACTGGTCTTTCTGCCTCATTCAGCAGGGTGAGAGGAACAGAAAAAGCTGCTTGTGCTGGAAAGACTGTTTATCCTCCCATAGTTGAACGTTTTTCTCAGCAGTGGAAATCCTAGTCAGCCTGGCTTTCCAAGTGGTCTGGCAGAAGCAACATGGATGGTACCATGGCCACTGTTGCAGGTGCCTAAGCAGGCACGTGCTTCAGAATTGGATGCTGCCATTCAGCGTGGTTACAAAAGCTTTGCTACCTCTTCGCAAGCATATGGATGGATATTATCAATAACTCCATGTTTGCAATAAAAAATAAAATCTCAACATCCTCACAGAGACCTTGATGAAGAAACACCTTTATTTGACACACAATACTAGGTTGTTGCTAAACAACTTCCAAAGGTAAGTTTGGAACCCCAAAATTTGCAAATCTGATACTAGAAAATGCCTTAGTAGGTACCAGGAGGATTTCAAGCTGCTTGCTATTTCCCATACTTCCTTGGAAGCTGTGCTTAAATACAGTTGTATTCATCAGTCTGCTACAGTCTTGTCCCAGAGAAAGTGGTTAGAAAGGGTTTTGTGCCCTCTTGTGTATCTGTCATCCTGAAAGTGTTCAGGTCCTGATCGAGGACATACCTTTCCGACTTTCTCCTCCACTTACAAGGCAGTGGAGCGAGGGAGAGAAGAGCAACATTTGGGGATCAAAACATTGGCATTAATGACCCCAGGGGTCTAGGTTCACTTTTTTTCTACTGCTGTAAACTTTTGTGGATTTAGATAAGTGTCATTGTGCCTCAGTATGACTTGCAAGAAGGTGAAATAATGAGACCTGCTCTTCCTCGCTTTCTCCTGTTTGCGTTTGGATTTTTCTGAGCGTCAGAGCAGACCTCCCGTGTTCACTTCGGTGAACTGTGTTCATAGCCGTCATGTGTACGTGATGTGCTTGCCTGTACGCTTACATAGCTTGCAAGTCTGATATGCATAGTTGCAGGTTGATGTAGAAATGAATCTCATGTTTCTGGCAAATCTGTCTCCTCTGTGGTGCTTGAGATGCTTACACCTGAGAAGCTGCAGTCGATGCTCCTTGCTTGTCAAGTGTGCAGAGACCAAGGAGTTGTCTTGGTCCATCTGCATTGATTTAGTTGATAATGTTTACCATGTCTGTTGGTTTGGAGAAAGATGGGGGGGGGTGTGTGTCGGGAAATTCTTTGAGCTTTGTTATCCCTACAGTAACTATAGACTTTGGCAGGAATGCGGGTGATTAATTTCAGGTCTGTGGGCTTAGCCCGAGAGGCAGCAGCTCTCCCCGCCGCTGCGCTGGATGTCTAGGAGACAGCAGCGTCCCCCGTGCTCCGCTCTTTCACCAAACCCTGTGAATTCAGCTCGGCTAAATAAACATTACCGAGCTGCTAATCACAGGCTCTGAAACAAAACAGCACTTCACTTCGGGATCTGGGCAAGATCAGACTTTCCTCCCTCCCTCCCTCTCTCTCCTCCTCTCCCCTCCCCTCCCTCTCTGCCCCCTCCCTGCTTTTCCCCTCCCTCTCCCCGGCAGCCGCTGAGCCGGTCCCTCCGACCTGGCAGCCTCATGCTGGGGGCCGCTGCCGGCTGGGGCTGACTGAGGCCGCCCTGCCCGTTCCACCCTGCCCGCTCTGCCTGTACCGCCCTGCCCGTGCTGCCCTGCCCGCCCCCTCCCCCGGTACCGGCACCCCTCGCCGCCGGGCTCCCGGGCACCGCCGCCGCCCCGACGATAAAAAGTTGTGCGGAGCGCCGAGGATGGGAGCGCATCTGCAGCCTCTAGCCCTGCGGCTTCTGGCGTTGACTTTCCCCTTGGTGGCGAAGGGTTTTCCTGACGAAACCTTGGAGAAAGCCGCGAAATCCGAGGGATATTGCAGTCGGATCCTGCGAGCCCAAGGAACCAGGAGGGAAGGGTATAATGAATTTAGCCTCAGGGTGGAGGGTGATCCAGAATTTTACAAGCCTGGAAACAGTTACCGGGGTAAGTTAGCCATCCTCTACTTCCGATACTAACGATAATGGTCAGCACAAGCGTCTCTGAAACTATAACGCGGCTGCCTGTCATCTCTGTATCCCTTTTGGCGTGTGTGTGACTATGTGGGTTAAGACAGGGTAATATACTCCCACGCATTACTTTATTGGGGATGCTTTCATGACAAGTGAGAGGGAGTTGGATTTCACAGTATTCCTTTACTCCTAAACATTAACTTTGGTATTAAGAGGAATTTCTTTTATGGAACCTCTCTGCCTGCTCAGCGCTAGCACAAGATCACAATTTGATGTGATACAAAACACACAATCTTCCCTCGTTTACCTACTTCTATAGGATTTCTTCCTGTCCCTTTAAATACAACACGGTGAACAGGAGAAGCTTTAACATTCAGCAGGAAGAAGAGGAAACTCAGAGCTAATTGTTCTTGCCCTGAAATATGAATGTTAATATAATGAGTTAGCATATGGGCAAACAGTGATGCAGCACACTGCCAACTTCCCACATTTTCCACTTATGTTTATCCCACCCCCCTTTTTTTCTGGGGAAATGAACAGATGGTTCAAACAGGAAAGAGGCAGAGATGGTGCTAATGACCACTGTAAATAAGAGATGGAGGCATTCGTTCTCTGCTGAGCATTTCGCATACAATCCTTGAAATTAACTTCCAAAGCACATTTCAGCGTATTGTTCTAATTAATAGGCTAAGGCAGTTTTTGGTCACTTTTCCTTCCTCACCATATAATGTCTTTGGAAACAAACCTGTTAACTTTGTATTTTAAGAGCACTTTGAAAAGAATTTGGACATTTTTAGCTACCATAACTAACGTACTTTATAGGCATCACTTTGGAAAAGAAATTTTGAGAGTTTCTTCTAAGTGTTTCTCCTGATCTTCCTTCGATTCAGCGTAAAGAGCAATGTTTTCCCATTGCATGAACATGGGAATCTTGGTATAGATAGAAAAAAGTGTGCACATAGCATAATCGTCATGTTCTCTTAAAGGCTGAAAAATACATCTGCAGCAGTGATTAACCTGTTTTGAGCATCAGCCTGTAACTGCATGATTTTTGATTAATTTTTTTCTCAATAATTGATTTATTTTAATGTGGTGTGAGGAAATGCACATTTCCCACAAATCCATTAACTGTTTCACACATTGGGATTAGTACCTTGAGTCTGAGAGATTTCATGTTGCATGTCAGTTTGATACATCTACTAAGCAGGATAAAGAAAAGTGTCGAGTTCTTTGGCAGTGACAAAAGTGAAAGTTCTTAAAAAGTTTTGGAATTTACTTCTGTGAAAGCATTATTGGATATTTTCAGTCATCTACCAAAGAAGTTTCTATTACATGGAATTGCAGGAGGAAAGAAACTCCTAGATGAATTAGCAGAACTAATTTTGTGGAGATATTAGGTCTTGGCATTAGGAACCCAATTAATAAAATCACATTAGTATATTGTAGCCTCTTGTAAATGAGAAAATTACAGATAACAGTAAAAAATTAAAATGCAGACCAAAATATGTGCCCAAGTTTTTGGTATTTAAGATTGAAGTATTCAGGTGGCACATAAGCTTATCTAGATAGTCCTTTAAGGACGCTTTCTGAATGGTTGGAAGACTGTAAGTGTTACCGTAGCACATACGTTGTCTATGGCAATAGTTAAAACTAGCAGCATTACAGAAAGTTTCAAGAGCTCATTTTCAAAGGAAATTTTGCAGTACAACTGGAACTTTATTACTGTTTTATACAAAGATTAGAAAATCAGAGTAATGATAAAAAATGCAGTATTATGGCAGGTCTGTGGGGTTTTATCTGTAAACCACTAGATGTACAACACTGCAGAAGACTTGCACAACTTCCATTGTGCTGGAGCCAAATGTGCCTGTTTCCATGGCCCCGTTTGATTTAATGCAATCTGGATCCTTGGCACATTCCCTAGCGGGCTCCTGGAATAAACTGGTATTTATGCAAGGTGGATAACACAGGAATTAACTGTACATACAAATGCCATGCTCCACCAAATTGATGTTATAGAGGCTTCCATTTATGTTTGTCACTCTCTCGATCATCAGTTGATGTGACACCCATGTAAGACCCCCAAGCTGCAACTACTGGAGGAAACATCGCAGCACTCTTGCAGTGTGGGAATCAGAAGACCATAGTTCACAGCTGCCATTTGTCTTTGGGAAAATTTTTATGGCTTTCTGCAGTTACCTTTAGATCAGCCTGGATCTATTTTCCTTAAGGGGAAATCCTGGGTGGATCTGTGTATATGGAAGCATTGGTTTTCCACCTCTCTGGAGCTGTGATAGATGAAAATGACCCTGAGCCCTGAATAACTTCTTTGAATGAGTATGTGCCTTCTTGGGTCTGCAACACTGGCAGCAGTAAATAAGGACATTTTCTTCTGTTTCAGACAATCGAAAATGAGGTAGCAGCAGGGCTGAGGAGCCATCTAAAAGAGGAACCATGGCTATAGGCTTCGTGGTGTCTCACAGGGGAGCTGACATGACTGATTTCTAACATTTGGGACTCTTGATGCTATAGACTGCAAGTGGCCTTCATCTGCCTGGTCTTTCAGGCTGCAATATTGTTGCCTCACCCGTTGTGGAGCTGGCAGCCAAATGCATGTGGTGGGCAGGTCTTCCCATGGCACCAGGTTTGTTGGCACACCATCCTGGGATCAAAGGTCCTCTCCCACCTGCTGCTTAAGTTAGACCTTGATGTAGCTGCTCTTCCTTCCACTGAAGGTCGAAGTTCCCATTGCATTCACAGGCCACAAATGAGCCTTAAGTTTAGATGGTGTTATGGGGTAATGATCCTTGAAAGTACTCAGTCCTAGCTTTATTGATATGTGCAGTTAGATTGCATGAGATTTCCATGAAAAATGGGGTTAGTTTCATCCTACTAAAAATATAAATGAAATTGCTTCTAAAAAAAGGCAGTACTATGTCCATTTCACGTGCTAACATGAAATGTACAGAGTTTCCTCCATGAGTTTTGAAATTGTTATTCTGATGAAGAAAATGAGGATTTGACTAGTATAGTCCTTAGATATACCTTCTGTGTGAATGCTGTTTCTGTTTTTAATGGAATTTCCACTTGTAGGTCTGTTCACCTTAGTTTTCAAGGACAAGCTCAGTTAACGTTACACACGCTATTGCATTAGTTTGGGGACAACGAAGGAACGGTGAATCTTTTTCTTTCCATTTCTTTCTTCCCCCAACATGCAAGCTCTTTTCTATACTTTACAAATAAACCCTCATTCTGTAAATATTTTAGCGATTCTCAAATTTCACAAAATACGGATAAAAGTAAATATTAAAAGTGTATTTGTTGGTACTTGTGCAAGGTACAACACAGGACGTGCTGCAGTGTAGGATGTGGAAGGTCAAGTTTCCTGCCTGAAACCAAAGGAGCAACTGCTTTGATCACCCCACCTTTAGCTGGGGACACTGGGGAAAGAGAAGTGCATTGAAGGTGTGTGCTAAAGCGCAACTTGTAATGTAATCAGAGATTTGCCAGAGGGGATGGAAACAGACAAAAGTAACTGTTGATATGTAATCTTCCTTTTAAAGTAAAATCCTTAACTTTGAGACTTGCACTGAGATTTAACTGATCTTTATGGGAAGTTCATATCGTTCAGTGAACGTTAATTAACGTGATCGTGGCATGAGCAATACTTGGATGTTCTTTAAATTGGCACAGTTTAGCCCAAGAAGGAGAACTCTCAACTCTTATGCGACGAGGAGCCGCTATCTCTTGTGAAAACCAGATGTAGTTTGTCAGCTTCCCGTTGCTGCCTGTGCAATGCCAAGCCTCCTTCTTCTGTGCCGAAACAATCAGTCCAGAGCCAGTGACTACAGAACCATCACCGTAACAAGGCTCTGTGTTTAGGAGTACTTCAAATAAAGCCTTACACAGCGATGTTATCTTAGCGCACTGGGTAGTTCAGAGAACTGACAGAAATCGTTTCAGCTCAGGCGTTAACGTTTGTTCTGGCCTAGCTCAGGGGTGACCAAAGCACACATTCATCTTGGTATCCTTGAGCTGAGGTTGCACGGATGCTAAAATCCCACGAGTCCACTCTGCGGGTCATCACCCTCCCGGCCCCTCACTTGTACCTGGGTGTCCCCGGCACTGCAGAAGCGCTCCTGGGGCTGCACAGTGCAGCCGCTCAGGGACTGGACCCAGCTGAACTCTCTGGTTGGGGTTTTCTGGTTTGTTTTACTTTTCAGCTGGATGTGTTCCCTGGTTTAGCTGACAGCACAGCTGCGTGGATGTGGCCGCTGTACGAGCAGTGCGGGGTGGGGGAGGGCAGGATCACTCCTGTTGGAGGAAGCACAGATTTATTCTGGGTTAAAATGACTGTGCAACCACAGTATGAGTATTGCTAACCCCAGGCATTCAAAAACTATGAGTCAGGCTTTGGAATTACCTTTTTTTTTTTTCTTTCCCTTGCTGATGGCTTTTGTAGTATTTCAGATGTTCTCTGTTTTATAGGTAGGTGTTTTGTTTAGAATTTGGAAAACTGTTTGGTTTGATCTGTAAATATGTGAGGAAAATGATGAAAACTGTTGAGTCAATTCACAGCTGGATTCTCAGTTTGCTTGCATAAGTATTTAAGTATTCCTAGTGTAACCTTTTACTCATAGTGATTCAGACTTTTGAATTACATGTAATATATGGAAAAAATTGTTGCATGTTAAAGACCTTTATGGCAATTAGTTTCTAAGAATCAGTGTTCAAGCAAGTGTAATGCGTTCATCCTTGAGTTCAGCAGTGTGTTTTTCTCAATTACTGCAACGGAGAGGCTGGCTGTGGGTTTTCATTTAGATATAACTGCAAAAGTTTGCAAAATGAGGCTAATACTACTAATTATTGGGCAGATAATGAATTAATGAATTGGAGCAATACTTAGAAATGTAATCAGAAATTTTAATGCTATTATGCTACTACTCAGTTCCTGTATATAAAATGTGAAAGTTTCTTTCCTCTCAAAAATGATGAGGTTTAACCTCATAATAAGGTTCCATGGAATGAAAAGTGTGCTGAAAATCTTGAGAGTTGGGGGACTTGCTATTATGCCCATCACTACTCTATATTTGCACAGGTGTTTGCAGGTGTACAGGTAGTTTCATTTCAATTTTTAACCTTTTGTGTGTCTCTCCAATCCGCCTTTTTTCACATATAATAAGAACAATTATGGATTCGTACAAACACCATGGGGTTTAGACCCAAATATAGCTGCGTTATGCTGGAAATCTTCAAATATCATATTTTATATTTTTCTACTATTGAATTTCTAGATCAAAAAGCTCTCCATATGTTCCAAATTAACTCTGGACGTATTTTGAAATCCATATCTTTTAAGGGCAATCTGTCATTTTCAGTAATGTGTTTCAACCGCTTGCAGCCTATTTGTGTGAGAGGGAGTCTTTTGTGAATACTCCTCTATGAAGCAGCATTGGTAGTTGCAGTTTGCTCACAAAAACTCTGGGTGGTCTTCAGTTTTTATTGTGCCATTCAGAGTTTGAGAGTGTGACAATAATGTACTACAAGCAACGCTGTCTGCGTTACGCTTGAAGTAAAAGCTACTTAAAAGTATTAGTAGTTTTCTGTATTAGTGTTAGTCCAGTTTTCTGTCTCTTTTCCTTTAATTAAAAAAGAATTTTTCCCTGAAATTTACCTCTGTTTCAGAAAAGGATTCTTATAAGGTGTTGAAAAGGATTCAGTAATTTTAAAACTCCCCCAAATGTCCTGCCTCATTTGGTCTTTCTGACAGTGTTCAGAAGAGCCACTGCTGACCGTAACTTGAGCGTTGCTGGGTGGTACTCAGGTACTGATGATGGCAAAGAGAAAAATCATACAAAGTTATCTCACAGTAGCAGAAAATGAGGGATGTAATCCTGATGCTGAGCATGGTAAAAACAAATTAGTCAGCATTACACGAATTATTCTCTGCTGGTGGATCCAATGACACCTTCCCGGTCAGGACTGGTGTGTGAGGAAGGGTGTTTTGCTGATGCGTAGGATGCTTTGGCAGTCAGAGCTGGCAGCACAATCTTGAGAGGTCTGCTTTAGCCATGAGTTTAACTTTGTGTCCTGTTCTGCCCTGAGGTTAAGGGAGAGGAAGTATAGTTTTATAGCAACCATCTCCATCAGCTAGAGTACTGTGGTGAGGGTAGCTGAGCTGGAGCAGGCAATATGGTCATCTTGCTTTACAGTTAAAGAAACTTTCTGTGCACTAATATGCCTAAATCCTTGGCTATGCTCAGAGCAGGACAAAAGCTGAAGCCAAATATTCAGATGTTCCCTCACATTTAAAAATAAAATAAAATAAAAAAATCACAAAAATGCCAAAGAAAAAAAAAACCCAAATAAACATGTGTGTCCCTGCCCCTAAATCACCACCACCAAAACAACCCTCCTGTAGATCTGAGCAGATTAGCAATCTGCTTTAAAAAAAAAAAAAAAAAAAAAAAAAGGAGGTGTGTGTGGAGAAAAATAGCTGAGGTATTTCACATCATGCCAGTGTTTTCCAGTTTATGTGGAAATGTGGAGTGAAAGTTTTTGTATTCTGGTTGGCTCTGCTCCGTGTCGTTAGTGCCCTGACTTTTGTTAATATCAACTATAAACATAGACCTTTCAAGTTGATCTGTGCAATGATATACAAGTGGCTGATTTCACAATTAAAATTATGTTTCCATTATTTCTCTGTTTATTATATCTCAGTGACGCTTTCTGCTGCCACTCCTGCTTACTTTCGAGGATTCACATTGATCGCTCTCAAGGAAGGAAAAGAAGGTGACAAAGAAGATGACCATGCGGGAACTTTTCAGGTGAGAGAACTTTCCCTAGGCATCTTCCTCTCTGTATGCCTGGCTCAGAGAGATGTTATTTGCACAGCAGAATGCAGACTATGCTTAAGTAAGGATAAATATTCGTGGATGTTGACATGAGAACAACATAGCACATTTTGTAGTCCATGCAACCTCTTCAAGGGTCAAGGCTTTTGTACCTTGACTTCGGCTTCCCTTCCTACCTTCTTGCGGTTAAACACGAGCATCAAGTATTTGAACTAGAGCCTAGGACACCTGAATTTGTTACCCAAAGTGAATGTGAAAATTGTTTTATTAACATTTTGCTTTTTGTATTTCTTTGCCTAGATATTTTTTCCATTCAGATGTAGATTATGGCTCTGAGAAGTGTTTGCCACAGCTGTAATGACTGTTTTATCAGTCATAAATTAGATTCTGCTGTTTTACTGATGCTCAGTAGTACTTTACTTAACGAACACATTCAGTGGGATGAAATGTTGTTTATCATTATTAAAAAGGATCAGAATCCAGAGTGATTATTCACAAAATAGTATTTTCAGCTATTTCAAGATCACGTTGCATGAAAGGAATTCTGGAAACTGAGAATATACATCATATTTATGCAAGTAGGTAGAATGTATGTAGGTTTGTTGATTGTCAGATGAGGTATTGTTTGCTATTTGAATTTCCAAACTGAGAAATATTGTTGAATGATATTGATTTTAATTTCAGGATGGGTAATAATATTGATACTAATTTTAATACTGATTTATAGATAGAAGATTTTTCTTGCCTCAAGGAAGCATTTCTATGTTTTCAAGGGAATCACACAAAAGTTCTAATTTTGTTGATCTATAAGGAGACAGAAATAATTTTAATCCTGGTATGTCTTTCTGAAGCATCTTCTGGTTTTTGTATTTAGCAAATATGATGTGTGAACTCAGTAGGTATTGGTCCTGTTTTCCTATTGAGTTTGCCTAGAGACTTTTTTCTGGTTTTCATACATTTTGTAAGAAAATCTAGAATAAGTGATAACTTATTTGATGTTGGAATAACTCCATCTTCCTTAAAATTAAACAATTTCCTAATATTATTTGGGAGAAATCTGTTTAATATGGACAGTTTGTGGTTTGCTGTTGGTTTGTTGTTTTTCTCTTTTTTCTTTTTTTTTTTTTTTTTTTTATAAACTACCATTAAGGCATCAGCTAATGTTAAGAAGTAGAAATGGTGGTGCTTCATCTTTTTTAAAAGAAACTTCTCACCATTCATTTCTGTATTTCAGTTGTTAATGTCTCTATAGCCATGGTTAATGGGAAAGACTTGGCTTGCGTTTTGCCTTTATGGCCAGGTGTACGTCTAACTCATAGTGAGAGACTCACTAAGCTTTGCTGAAGTACAGAGGAATTGTGAAGTCAGCAGAGTAGGATGCAAATGGAAATTCTATATAGATAAAAAAAAAAGCCCAGGGGATCTCAGTGGAGGGAAGATTGTTTAATTAGCTTTATTGTATGGATTGCAATCTGAAATCAGTATTCTAACTAGCAGATGAGAGTTTCAAATTTTATGCATAACTAAATATGTATTTCTGTGGCACAATCAGTACTGACTGTGCTCATCCCACACTAGCTCAATTAACTGAAGTTCATTCAGATAGTGCCTGCCAGTCCTGCCTGTGTTGATACAGATTTAAGATTCTTATTTAAGTATCCCAGGAATGCTTGCAGTGATAAATACCAATGTCTCTTGTATCACGCTAGTAACTAGAGGAAGAAAAAATAAGTTTAGTTCAAGGGTTTGCACCGTGTTTGTATTATAATGTGAAGATCCTAATGGTGTCTAAACAGCTGTGCAGAGTAAGAAAGAACTGTGTACAACAACTTGCATGCCACTCGCAGTTATGTATTTCCTGTGCTCAGATGGAGAATATGTTACTCAGTGAATTACCTAGTGGAACAGAACTTAGTGAAAATTCCTTAATAGTGGTGAGAGAATAAATGCTACTTCTGGACTAGTGGTATAAACCTCTGTCTCTCTGAGGAGATGTATTTCCTGTTCAAATAATGGTCAAAGCACATGAACGCACTGCACGAGGCGAAGTGCTTCATTCATACCAGCAAGACTTTGCAGTATAACCAGGATAGAAAGAAATGAAAGTTGACCAAATAAGACATATGCTTGTCCCCGATGCCTCAGGGACTGTAAACCACCATCTTTTGAAGCCTGTGAGTGCCACTTTGAAATCATGAAGTATGGGTTGCAACGTCTTTCATGGGGAAAACCTGAATCCACACTGTACTCAGGTCAAGATCCCACTGGGACTGTGGCTTCTGTTTTGCACAGCTATTGAGTGTTAAATAGATCAGCAGGTGTAGTGCCTCAAAGTACTGTAGAGGGGCATGTGCTAGAGGAACAAGGTGTTAAATAAGGACTAACATCTCGGTGACCGATATGGACACAGTACACTCAGGCTGGAAAAACATTATTTTCAGTGATCCCAGTCATGCTGCAGCTGGTTGAGTGCCGCAGCCCAGTGCAAAGGATGAACGCAGAGTAAGCAGCTGCCATGAGTTCACCCTACAGGAGCTTTGCTCTGCCTTTTACAACCTCCTTATGGCTCATTTACTTTTGTCTGACTCTGCAAGTCAGCAGGTACGGTCAGTCTTCATTAATCATTAAGCTGCAGTGTCTTGATCCTATAAATAGCACAGCTGTTAAAATTCTTGGGCGGACAGGTATTTTTTTTTTGTACGCTTTTTGGTTACCTTTATACATTCCATGGAGTAGAGACCTTTAGAGAAGTGTAGTTTGGACTTCACCATTCTAAATCTGTTTTCCTCTGAGAAAATTGAGACTTTAAAATCTGATTTTATTACTGTTTGTTTATTTAATGCAGCCAAACTTCTTTTTCTTTGTCCTTGTAGCATACCCAGGGCATAATTTGGCTTTAAAACAGACAAATCACATTGTCTTCCACAAACACGCAAACATATGTTAAATAGCTAAATTAAATATGGTTGGGGAATTAGAGATGCCAAATTCAGTCATAGAAGTTTGGGGATATAATAATATGGCTCTTACGTACGCCAGTGGTAATTGTACAACCCGGGTGCAGTGTGGCACTTGGGGAGCTTTGGATGTCATGTCCCATTGGCCTATTTACACAAGCCATTCCCAACTGTCGTCTTGCAGTCTGCTGATCTTTCTCTTTTGCAACGTTTAGCAACAGTCTGCAAATTGTTTGAAGGCAAATTATGCTCGAGGGCAACAATCAAGCACTGATTGGCTATAGAACAGTATCTGTACAGGCCATTTTAATCAAGATATGTATGCAATGTAATAGATTTAGTCTGGTAAATAATGTAGAATAATAGAAATTTAGCGCTGAATCTCATCTATCTTCCTCATTCTCTGAGGAAGAATAAATATTCTAAGGAAATCCTTGGTGGGTATTTTCTGGATCTGTTTTGAAGAAGTATTCAACAACAACAAAAAGTTCATCTCTCCAAGCGGCCTGTTCAAACACTTCAATATATTGTATAGAAAATTTAAGGAAAAATTTATTGAGTTTTTACTAATGTCTAAACCGAGTCTTCACTAATAGTGGTTAAATTTGTCTCTTAATCAGATTATCCTTCTAAATTAAGAATTTTCTTGATATCTTATGAGACAGTTATTCTGAAGTTTCCCTTATTCTCTCTCCAATTCCATACGCTCTCTACCTGTTTCTTATTAAAATTTCCATATTTTCATTGTAGGGGATCTTTTTTCAATTTTGCCAGTTCTGCACTCCAGTGGGAGTTCAGTCTTATTTATGTTCCCCAGAATTGTACACAACAGTCAATCTGAACCTTCAGCATAAAATCATACAGAATTTAGATACAATAATCCTTTGGAGTATCATAATTGCTTCTCTTTTCTTCATGCAGAGTCCTCTAAGTGTATGCAACTTGCCTTTATTGCAGGAGCATCTCGGTATTGTACAGGAGGTCCATGATAAAGTCCTAAATCCTTTCCTGCACGTACTGCTGCCTACGTTGTGATTCCTCATTTTCTGTCTATGCGTTTCAGTCCTCCTAAGTGTAAAGCTTTGTATTTGTCCTCCTGAATTTCATCTTGACTGCATCTTCAATTTATCAAGAAAGTTCTGAACTACAATCCTGTCCTTCAAAGTGCTCACCATTCCTCCAAAATTGGTGCTATTTGTGGACTTTATAAATATGTGCTTGACAATTAAATAGTCAATATAAAATATTGTGTG
This sequence comes from Grus americana, assembly GCF_028858705.1. Classification (NCBI taxonomy): domain Eukaryota; kingdom Metazoa; phylum Chordata; class Aves; order Gruiformes; family Gruidae; genus Grus; species Grus americana. Next base: position 9,849,547 of record NC_072856.1, read on the forward strand.
CAGATGTGACCTGCTTTTCTCATGTGCAGTGATAAACTGAGTCATAAAGACTCAAAATTAGATGCTGCTCTGTATTTTTTTTTTGGCATAATCTGTTAGATTCTTATGTCCACTATTTTTTGTGATAGTTTACTATTAAATCCATTCATCATAGTAGTATTCCTGGAGATGTCCTTTTAATTTTCTTTGCTCTAAAGTGAATCAAGAAATTCTTAGTTTAGGTCACTGAATTTAACAACTCACCGGTGCAAAACCAACATAAGAACATAAGCAAGCAGGGCAGTAGTGAGAGTGAAGTTTTCATTAAACATATGGCATTTATAAAACCAAGCAACACGTCCTGAAGAAGAAAACATTTAAGGAAACTTGGAGTAGTAGTGATACAAGTGAGGTAAGTGACCTTTATTCTAAGTCCTTCTTCTCTAGGTTTACCTTGAAACAATAGCCCCAAACATTGCCTTTGTTTTCAAAGACATGCTGATGGGTGCCTGTTTCTTTTGATGCTGTTTAGCTGACTGATAGGCTTACCAAAGCTTTTTAGATAGAAAGGTATTTTTACAAGCTCTTAGAAAAGCAGTTTCTCAATTGCAGTGTTCCAGCATTTTATAAGAATCTTACATCTTTTTAAGCAGTTGATATACTGCATTTTGAAAGAAGCAGTCTTAAAAGGCTTTTAGCCATGTCTCACAATTTATTATTCCTTATAAGAAAAGTTTGTTTATATTTTTTAAAAAAACATTAATGACTGCAATTATTAAGTTTTTTAATATACAAATTAAGCTATGCTTATGTAATCTTGATGTTGTACTCAACTTGTATGTGGATTTTCTAACCTTTTATCCTAATACAAGCACATCAGGCTACTTAGTAAATGGCTTATTCTGAGATGTATGAAGTGATGTAGTCTTATTTAACAAGTATTCAGAACTTTCAAGTATTTTGCTCATGTTTGCGTTCTGTACATTCCCATCATCTTATCACTGGAACTGAGTCTGTCATCTTACTGCTTATAAGCATATGGAAGTAATGCATTTTTACTCTGATTCGATGTGAAACATTCAATCACCAATGGTTTGCAAATCAGAGGGGATGAATTTTCAGTTCATAGTGAAACCACATAGTTTAGGTTTCTTAGTAAAGCTTCCTCATGCTAGTGCATGAAAACAATGTTCCTACCTAATTAACATTTCAAACTTTAAAAATTCTTCAGGATTTTCATGAAGGAGGGCTGAGAAATTACAAGCAGGAAACATAATCGTCAAGTGACATATGATGGGAGGGCGGGGAAGAATGGACACTGACTATTTACTTGTGGCTTTAAACTTAGTAATTATGTGGGCATGCCATATATACCTACTTTAAATTTATCACACAGAAAAGAATACAAAGCCGTGTACTTTGGTTTCAAAGAGAGATGGGTGCTGTACCCCTAAAAAGAGGGGGGAATGCAGCTGCATCCAAACCCCTAAATGAAAATTCTCTTTCCCATGTATTGATCAACAGTCCTGCTATCAGCAGGAGATAAATCAGTATGAAATAGCTGTACACAGTCATTAAATTCATTATCCAAAGCAATAATTACAGGAGTATGTTAAATATGAAAGAATTGGAATATGTCAGGTATCTGAGAATGAGGAGGTAGAGATTAATTCTGAGTCTGTAAAATCTAAGCCTCCTGGTCTTTTGCATTTACAAGAGTATTCTTGAATTTTCTTTCTATAAGAATCATTGCATATAGTATTCTAGACAGAAAAAAGGAAGTAATTTTACAATGGTGAAACAAGCCTCTAGTTCACATTTCCTGTAGGGTGGAATTGATTGTCCTTGATGAAAACTTCCACACATTTTTCTAGAACTCTCTGATTTCCATATCATGATACTCAGGGATTAAAGAAGAGTTTTAAAAAAAAAAAAAAAAAAGAAAAAGAAGGTACCTGCCACAGCTAGTTCCAGCATTGATTGGAAAATGTGAAGACTTTGAATGAGATTAAGTACAAAAATCTCCACTACACTGGAGAAACCTTAACCACTTATTGGCAAGGTTTGGGTTAAAAATTGTCTCAGGAGATAGTTATGTCTTACTTCAGACAGTAAAAGATAATCATTTAAAGTAAACGGGATGAGCACCAGGAAGTTGCAGAAGAGAAACAGCTCTCTGGCCATGATTACTTGCTACTGATGAGGCTGTAGAAAAAGCAAACTGGATTCTGACCATGTAAGGGGTTTTGCATCCTTCTTTACATTTATTTTGTTTGTTCTGGTTTGGGCTTGGGTTATAAGGCAAAAATTTTTATATTGTAACATTTCCCACTTTTTGCATATACTAAATGTTGGCTTGTTATACCTTGGGAGCTCCCTCAACTCGTACACATAGTTGCCGTGTCTTTTAGAATTAATTCCTGAAACCACAAAATTGCACAGCCAAAATCAGAAAATATGAGAAATTTCTGCATACGCTTTGTAATGCATTTTAATGGATCTTTGAAGTATTAGCTAACACGCATTTACGAAGAGGAAATAAATATTAAATTGTACTTGCTTGCAATGTAACTTAGTTCACTACTGAATGAGAATGGGTTTCAGTTTCTTAGCCTAGGCTCTTCTGTTGACAACGTGCTTATCTCAACTCCGCAAGTTTTCATATAGCTTCCTGGTTTATCGTATAATAGGCAAAGAGCTAAGAGGCTTTCTGTGAAAGCCCTCTGGGACTTGTGGCCCAGACTCTTTCACCATGGATGCTGGAAGGGTGAAAGTCGACAGGTACCAGCTGAAACAAGGCAGGGTGTAAGACCGGATATAAGGAAGAACTTTTTCTTCACAAGGATGGTCAGGCAGTAGCAGAGATTGCCCAGAGAAGACACTGCAGTCTCCACTCTTGGAGGTTTTGAAGACTTGCCTGGATACAAGTATTTGTATTTCTAAGTAATGTATTTTGATAACTGGAGTTATGAACAGGTGCCAACACATACAGTACTGCCCAGTCTCTAGTACATACACAGTCCAGTACAGTTACACTCAATCTGTAGTGTGAGACGTGTACAAACATTCGTTTACGTGGGCATCTGAATCAATCTGAACAAGTTCATAACCATTGATTTCATATCAAAAAACTTGCCTATATATACCTTTGTGCTAAATATTCATACCCTGAACACTCAAACCAGAGACCTCCCCTCCCAACCCCCCTACCAGCTGCCCTTTGATAGGCATGCTCATGCTGATGGGCAAGTGCTTGTGTAACCCTGACTTCCTCTCAGACAGCTTAATTTTTAATATACTGGAGTGCCTTTTTGTGGGGTTTTCTTGGTATGTCACTACCATCACTTTTAAAATGTTAAATTCTTTTTTATTTTATTTATTTGGCTTTAGTTTCTCTTCTGCCTTTTTTTTTTTTTTTCTTTCCCCCTTTTTCCTGTCTCTCTTCTTGGCTGTAGAAAAGATCATCTAGCTTCTGGACATGTAGTTTTCAATCCTCTTTCTTTGTTTAATCTAATCATATTTATTCTCTTTATATCTAATTTTTTCTAATTTTCCTGCTACGGAAATGCTCTGTCCTGAGAATGACTTCAAATGATGATTGTGTCACAGTAAGAGCTCATGTCTTTTGGAACGGGTTATGCCTAAAATAATATTTTATTTGTTGATGTTTCAAGTTCTGCTTTCAGAAAAAAAACAGACCACCAAACAAAAAACCCCAAAACAAGGAAGCATACCTCTTGAGATATGTTAGCTAAAACTCCAGACTCCTTTTCAGATCCAAGGCTTATCAGAGTCAGGTTATCACAAGTCTAACTTTTGCCCTGCCTTGCAGTCTGCCAATGCATCCAGCCTACTACGCAGTGCCAGACTACGTCATGGTGTGAGCTATCAGAATTGCCTAAATGTCCTGTTTAAAAAAAAGAGTATCTACTAGTTTATTCTATTCCTTGGAATGGCACTAAACTCCAAGACTTTCTGGTTTTAAGAGGCTCCTCAAGAGGCCCGTTAGAGAATTGTTTCCTAGAATTTGGTACTGACACTTAACAAATCAGCTCCACTCTGCGGGAAGAAGTAAAGAGAGAAAATGATGCTGGAAGCACTGTCCCTGACTTAGAGACTCTAGTCTGCTCTTTAGACACATCAGCATTGGGAGTGCCTTTCCTGGCCTTTTGGGACTTCGGACCATTTCACGCTTTGAGGGTTGTCTGATCAGGTTTTATTTCCAGATTCGAGGTCAGTTTTGCATTTGCAATTATTTCATTCAGAGCCAAAGCCTGGTTCTGGAAGTGCAGATCCCACTAACTCTCTTTTGTCAATCAGTAGAAGCTACATGTTCCTTCCCTAGGCAATATTTAAGAGGACACATCCACCTCAGGTCTAAAGGAGTGTATTTCAAATATACCTTTTCTCCAGCCCAGGTAATCTACCTAACATTTTTTCCAGTGTTAGATAGTCTGTCTTCAGATAGTAACTAACCTGGACCAGAAATTTTAGGAAAGATATATTTAACCTTCTGGCAACAGCCAGTTGCTTTACAGTTACCCTAGGGTAACCGTCATGGGTTATAACTCTAAGATGTATGTAGGCTCCGGGTTCACTGAATGTCTGTTCAGCATCTCTTTCTTCTGTTGCACTCAGGCTTTCCTTCTTAGATTTCCCTTTCGGTCTCCTCATTATTTACTAGCTTCATCTAAGGCACTCATCAATTACTCTAGATTCTACTGAGAAAGATCAGCAATTTTATCTCATTACCTCCTATTATCCTTCTTTAATGCTCCAAGAATTATCTCTGATGTAGTTATTTGCCATTCTGCAGCATCAGAAAACGTTCAGTGTGTCAGTTCCAATCAACAGGACCTTAGAGCAAGTGTCTGTTCTTTGCACTTCCACTTTACATCAGTTCACAAAGCATTTATCGGGTATTCCCTACTGATCTGGACTTCCTTAGCTGTTACTGCCTGTAATCCTAGCTACAACAGCTATGGATCTGGACAACCATGCTACCCCCATAATGACACAGGGCTTTTAAAAGGAAGGGTTATTCTGGGGAAACATGCTTATTCTGACACTTCTCTCCAAAAGAGCACTGCCAGCTACCAGACTACAATGACCAGGCTATAGAAGTACAGAATTATGTCTGTACTTTTGAAAGTCTTTTCTCATAATATACTTTATTTTCCCTTCAAGTGATTTAGGGTGGGAGGGGTGGGGGAGAAGGTGTGGGTGAAGGTGATGATAAAGGCTGGAGCTCAACTTACAAGTTTCTCCAGGATATATGGACTTTTCTACTACTTAAAGAAAATCCTGCTGTCATTCCTCTGGACTTTTGAGGAAGGTAGACATATGCCAATAGAAAGTTTCCCAAATTAAATTTAAATGGTGGTCTTTATTTATTTTTTGTTTTCCTCCAGTGTCTTCAGAGAGGTTCCAGTGACTTAGAAATGGAATGGCTTTTTTAAACTCAGGAGTTTACCTACCTGACTCATTCATGAATGGCTGTTGTAGGGAAAATCCTTCCTTCAGGCTTTATAGTCAAGTGAGGCAAGTCAGTTCTCGTCACAACTAATTTCTGAATTAATTGCTGCCAGACTAAATGTACTGCTTGCTATGTCAGTTGTCTTGAGAACTACTTTCTAAATTCAGAGGGCAATTTTGCATTACCAAAGGTACAACATATTTAACTTTCATTTTTCTAGACTGCATGTGTACCCTTCTCAGACCTAGATGTGGTCCACCCTGACAGTCCTCCTTCTTTACGACTATTCCCTTTCTAATGATGGTAGGGACCTTGCAGTGTTTGCAAAAGGATACTGTTTCAACTTCCTTTGCTGTCCAGAACAGTTGTAATTGATTATTCTCTTCGCTGTGATAGCTCTTTCTCATGACCTAACAACCCAGGATCATTAGTCATCTGATCACAGTGTATTTATTCTACATCAGAATGATGCAAGACCTGTTCAGGGAAATGACCATATCTTTTGATTCTGCTACATTCAACATGTTTGTCTTTTGGTGCTTTATTCTAATATACTTTCATAGCTGTTTTTAGTCATTTCACTCCATGCAGTCATGAATGGAAATCCATAATGATGTCCTCAGAACGATACACAAGGACTCATACAACTGAAAAATATACCTTCTCATCCTAAAGACGTCAGATGTTTTGCTTCAATGTTTGTCTTTACGCAAGAGACTTTGCAGACATGTTTCTGATTAGGATGCTTGATTTTCTTTGGTCTGTTTTCTCTGAAAACTGCAAGGTAAGGCTAGGATGTAGCTTTAAGAAGTCTTCTTTCCCTGACCTGGTTGAGACTCTTTGGAGTCCCAGACCAAAAAGCCATGTAACATTGCTTTTCCTCTCACACCTGCTCTTGCAGAACTCCAAGAACTTGTCTCATCCAGCATGATGCTCAATCACTTCAATGTAAAGTGACCTTATTCATCCCTGGTTTGTGAAGTCTGGGATTATAAGGATATCACTAGCTGAAAATACTTATACAGAAGGATCTCTTCAGACACATGGACCAAGTTCAGTCATCAGAATTTCTCCTGGTCAGTCACCCCACATTCTGATTTTCTCCAATTGCTTGCTATCCACCTCAGCCTCTGCTTAACGATCACCTGAATGCTATCTCCTTCCATTAATGTAAAGCCCTGCCGGAGAGGTTCTCGGTGTTCATCCACTACATAACTATTAATTTTTCAAGGGCCTCCTGAAGCACTGTCCCAGTGAGCAGTCCCACCAGTGAAACTTGTATTCAGTTCTGTCTGTTCTCTTGTGACCTTTCTGTTAACCACTTGCACTGATCCCAGCCTGCCCCTTGCATCTCGATCTGTGTGGATTTCCTGACTGTGGTCATCACTGCTATAAGAGTCATGCTTTTATGGATGATTTCTCATCTGCTAAATTGTTCTCTGACAGAATCACCCTGGTACCTGTGCAGGACTGTCAACCAGCAGACAAAGCCAGGAGATCTGGTTATCTCTGCCTCTCCCCTCCCCTGAATTGCTCCTTTAGCTCTGAGGCCTTCCTTAATATAGGGAGACCTCTCGCCTTCTACATTGGCTGAGCCAGGTCCTTTCCTCAGCCTCTCATTTTTGTGTGTCTCTAGCAGGGAGGCATCAGAGAACAGCTATACGTAGATATGGTCTCACTACAGACGACTTCTGAGTCAGGTTATTTCTCAAGACATGGTATGGATGTTTCCATCCCGGACAATATCAGGACAGCTACTTATAGGACTGACTTACAGGAGCTTGACTTACTAATCACTAAGCACTACAAATTCAAGGCTGTATTTAGAAATAAAGCACCACTTGCCAGTATAGTCATGCAGTTTTGTTTTCTGAAATGATTGACTCTTCCTCCAAGTAGTTGTGCTTGTGAAAGGACCTATCACTGGGAATCAGCCATGATGGAAATCTACATATCAACAGTCATTGAAAGGGGACAGGAAAGTTATTTGTAATTAGGTTTCTCAGAGGTGGGTTGCTTTTTTTTTTTTAAACTATTTATTTCCAACCACCGCCCCTCCTGCTTTGTTTTGTCTCCCTTTTCAGTTGCTGTGAGAAAAACCGAAAATCATGTGTTCCGCTTTGCTTTTCTCATGGCTGTATAAGGGGCAGGATATGAATATACCCTGCATGTACTGCAAAAGCACAATTTTCTGGCTTAGGTACTTTTGATTTCAATTGATATAAGCAAATGGGTATATAATGAATACCTATATAGGTAAGACATTTGAAGAAGCCATTATTACTGGTAACCCATTGGACTTTCTATACCAAAAAAATTTATTTTTTTACCAAATTCCCAAGCAATATTTGCTGGACAATATTGTGTATTTTTTTTATGCATAGTTACTTTTGATTATTAAAACAGCAGTGTATTAAAATTAATTTTCATGTGAATGTAAATCAAGAATAGCGAAGAAATTCCTGATCCGGTTGCACAAAAGATGATGTTTGGCTCTTGAGAATGCTTTTCATACTACTCGGTAATTAGAAAGGGAAATTCCCTGCTGGTATAGAGCTACCATTTTGTTCCCCATTCCCTGCATTGTCACTGTGGGTAGGGCTATTATGCAATCTCTGGCAAGCTCATCCTACCAGACTGCTTACTAATTTGTAGGCTGTAGGTGTAAATTGAAAAGCCTTCATCCTGCTTCTGTTTACTTCACAGATTGAACTGGGCTCCAATTATTCTCATCCATGTGAATTGAGGCACTGTTGTTGCTCTTGCCTTCTTTTTTTTTCCTTGTGGGTGGGCATAGCTCATTTGGACCTGTGTTTCTTTTCAAAAGAAACATTTAAAAGAATGAGCACATAAGAAGTAGTTTTAGTCCTTACTGTTCTATAACTGTAATGATTATATATCTCGATACACTCAGTAGTGTAGTAGAGGTTCCTTAAGGCATTGCCAGTGTTTATTCATGATTTGTCAGGCACACATTAGGGTTTTGTTCTCTTGGAGCTCATATAATCTTTTTTTTAATTTATTTATTGTTTATTCCAATTGTATGAGTAAAGCTGACTCTGCTTATATGGGAGGCTTAATTATACCTGATGTTGCTTGGTTTAGCCTGTTTGTCACAAACTTATTTTAGCTAACCTACTGCTTTTTAAAGAGGAGGAAAACAGAGAAGGGACATAAAGTAGCAGACAAATGCTGAAAATGAAGAAATGCTTTATGCTGCAACCTCTCTCGAGCAATAGGTCACTTTCATAGGAAAATTAGCTACCTATTTTATACCATTCATAGAAAAATGCTTTCTGGGAGCTTCAGGGAGGTATTTTAAATGGTTGCTAAGGCAGCAGTTTGCCTCTTATTCGTGGTCCTTTTGCTCTGGCCTCTCGGTACACGATAGTGTGGGAATCCCAGATGTAAGAATAAAGCAAGAACCTGCAGTTCGTAAATTATCCCCTACACTAATCCTACGTGTTAAGAAAATCTGCCCGCATATTGTGATAAATCCTAGTATGATTAAGATAATCATAAATGTTTTCTGTATTTGCTGCATGCATAGGACCAGTGGGTTTTTTGGCTATGCAAAGTTTCTTGGCTTCCTTTCAGATTCTTTCAGTAACCTAGTTTTATTATCCATAAAGGTTATACAAAGTACTTATATGAATTAGAATTGGGTTATGATATATTTAGACAGTGGGATTATATAATAGCCTTAGCTTCAAATACAGTGTGTTCCAAACAATAATTTGGAACTTTTTCTTAGAGGTTGTATAAGATTTCTATAAAGGATGAAAAAGACCTGTATGCTACCTACTCAAAACTCTCTGTATATTCATCTTTTTTTTTTAGTTCATCTGATGCTCATCAGCTCATCTGATTACATTAGTTGCAAAATGTATTAAACCCACATAATAAACAACCAGCTTTGTATGTGCTGCAGATGTTACGCAACTGCCAGCATCCACAGAAAGAACATCGTGTACATCACAATGTGTTCTTAGGTTTCTAAACCCATGTGCCTCTAACTGCTTGCTACGAAAGAGACTTGGCATTTCTTTTTGGGAATAACAAACCTGATACAACCTATGTAAAAGCTGGTCTTGGAGTATGACCATTTCTGTTCATATTTTTACATCCATACGCATCGTGTACAAAAAAGGAAGTTAGTTTATGCCTGAGCCAAATAAGCCAGAATGACATAAATGTGGGAAGAAACATTTCAGGATTAAAAAAATGGTAAACATATGAAGACAGGATAAAATGCTGAACTCACTGCTGTTAAGATACTTGACTCTTGATACACACCTCTTGTGTGAACTTTGAGAAATCATGACTATATTTTTTTTCCCAATTACATTTTCTGAATCTTGTCCTAATGATTTTCTGTTGTCAATGCTACCAGATTTATGGATATAATACAGCTTTCAAATGTGCTTTTATATTGCCTTTCTGCTGAAAATTTCAAAGTTTTTGCATAAATTAAGTTTCATAAACATTTTTGTAGAATGTGGATTTATTGTATCCACTTTACAGAAGAGTAAACGTTGAGGTAACTTACTCAAGATCACATATCACACTTTAGGCTTGATTAAACTTCAGGAGTTCTGCTCTTTGCATACGATATTTGCCTCCCAAGTCAGGAATGTTTAAATAGTCATCTGTCGTCTTGCATGTAAATACTGTCCATGCATAAAATAACAAATGTTTGTAAAATGTATAACATTCCAACCGTGAGTGTAAAATATAACATGAGGATTTTAAAGCACGGGAACACAGTCTGTCTATACGGTGGGGTCCCTAAAAACAATTCCAGTAATGGCAGCTGTTGCGCAGTCTGTATCAGAAAGATAAGCAAGTCCTTCCTACTACAGGATTAAAATGACCAAACCCCTCCAAATACTCTCTTAGCACTCTAGGCTTAGTCACTTAAACCAATAAATGGGTTTGGATCCATACTATGTTTTAGTTCTTCAGGTGGCTGGCATAGAATCAGAAACAGCAGCATTAACATGTATTTTGGATTAGTAAACTGGATGGTGTAATGCCTTCTGAGCTCTCTATAATATGGAAATACTGTGTATTTAAAAAAAATAAATTTAAAATAATCCCAGATGTAATAAGCGTCTCATCTATTAAATATGATTCCTGGCCTTTAATACTTCTCTAATTACATGGTTCATATTCTGGAGATAAGCTGTCATTTATCAAGTGTTGGTATCTCCTGCAAATTAATGTTTCCTTTATATGTGGTTGAATTTCTGACCATTGGAAGTTGTTTTTTCCCTTTTTTGAGCCAAGTTTTTTTCAGACGACTTTGTTAAAGTTGTTTTACAGTTGCATATCTCATAGGATTGTTTTCTCAAGTACCTGTGCAAAATTTGTAGGATTAGTCTGCAAAAGATGTAAAAGCACAGAAAAATAACTGATCCAGAGTGCTGACTTTGAGCTTTATACAGTTTTTAATTGAAATTTATTGAGAATAGTTCAGAATAACATTGAAACTGCCAAATGTAAGTCTCTGAGTAAACACTGGTGTGACTGGTTGTCCATAACCGCTGAGGTAGATTCCCTATATCACCAAAATTCAGCTTTAGAAGTGAAAGATGACACTATACTTCTCACGAGCTAGAGATGACCCGCTGGACAATATTTAGTTTCTGCAGTGAAAATCTGTGTTATTTCTAGTGCTTCCATGCTCACCTTCTGCAAATGTTTATATAGACAGGTTAGACTATTTGTGTCGCTCGCATTGCAATTGCATGATTTTGGGTACATTCTGTTTTCAGATAAAAACTTTCACAGTTATGTACTTCAGATTCTCACGTGGGAATCTAGAAGAAAGGGACAGCTGTTTATGTTCCTACATACCAACGCTTCATCAGTTTGAGGAGATGGTATTGTCTGGACTCATATTTGGTGCTGCACTTAATGTTTTCATTATATTTATTTCTCACAAGAGCGTCTCCCAAATATGTATAAAGTCATGTGACTGAAAGAAACTTTGTTCAAGGTTGGAAAAACTACCTGTAGCAGATTAAGTGTAGCAAACACAGACAAGGAAGTCCAAAGAAATATTTTGTAATACATATAAAAAATGAGAAACAGAAATTTACTGACTGTGCACTTCATTAAATTATAGAACAGCCTAGGTTGGAAGGGAACTTGAAAGATCGTTTGGTCCAACCTTTCATGGGAAAGGATGAGATTATCTAGCACCTTGTCCAACCACATCTTGAAAACCTCCAGCGATGGGGACTCTACCACATCCCTGGGGAGGTTGTTCCACTCATAGATTATTCTCACTGTAAAAAAAAAAAAAAAAAAATTTCTTATATCAAGATGAAACCTCTCCCAGTGCAACTTGTAGCCATTGCATCTAATCTTCTCCATGAGGCTTCTTGTGAAGACAGAGCTTCTATCCTATTTGTAGCTGCCCTTTAAGTAGTGGAATACAGTGATGAGGTCCCCCCCGTGCCTTCTCCAAGGGGAGAAGTGAGGGGACACCTAACTCATTTAGCCTTTCCTCATAGGCCAGGTTCTCCAGCCATTCAGTCATCTTTGTGACCTTCCTTTGGACCCTCTCTGATCTGTCTCCTCCTTTCTTGAATTGTGGGGACCAGAACTGGACACGTTGTTGCAGGTGTGGTCTGACAAGCACTGAGTGGAGCGGTATGATCATGTCTCTGTCTCTGCTAGTAATGCCCTCGCAGATGCAGCCCAGGATTCAGCTTGCCACTGCTGCTGCAGTGGTGTACTGCTGACTCCTGTTCAGCTTGTTGTCCACCAGGACCCTTTCAGCAAACCTGTTCCCCAACCACACAGGTCCTAGCCGGTACTAGGTTCTTTGGTAATGTCATCCCAGGTGCAGGATGCACTCATCTTCATTAAACTTCATACAGTTCTTGCTTGCCCGCTCTTCCACCCTGTCCAGGTCTCTAAGGTGTCACTCCCCTCTGATGTGTCCACCTCGCCACCCAGTTTAGTGTCATTAGCAACTTGGTGAGGATGCTTTCAATCCCATCATCCAGATAGTTTAGGAAGACACTGAACAGTGTGGAGCTCAGTATTGATACTTCTCACTCTGTATATTCCATCTGATGGGACTCATGTCGTTTTATCTGCCACTAAGAAAAAGTTTATATGTATATATAAACTTGTTGGAATATTATTTTGCAATTTTAGAACTTTTAATGCAAAACCTATGAAAGTTTCTTACTTGCTTGTCTTCATTTTCTTGCTAAAGTCTCCAGGGAAGTGTCAAAGGACAGGAGCCTGATGCCTCCCTTTAGCTAGAAGCTCTCATCATTGACATCTATTGAAACATAGCTAGAGTTGTAAAGTAAATAGAGGAGTTGTAAGCTCACGTGCCATGTTCTGACTTCACTTATGACTAGAATTGCCCATGTGAATTAAGCCCTTCAGTATGGTCATAAATAGCGTATGTCATGCTGAAGTGCACGAGATGAGCGCAAACGCACTGTGGTTCTCAGGTGTCTGTGCCTATGTTTCCAATTCCTGTATGCTACCATATCAACTCTCTGTAGAGTTACCATTCTTCCTTGTCTATTTCCATCAAAGTATCTGAATCTTTATCTCTTTGAAAAGCACGAATGAGAGCACACACAGGTGAAGTTCAGCTGCTTGGGACCTGAGTATTGTCAGTCTTTTCAGATGGCTTGTAGAAGTGCAGTAGAAAGGCATCATCTCTTTTATTCCATGGAACAAAACTGATCGTTTGCCAAAAGGCAAGTGAACACTTCATGCTTTGTGCATAAGGCCTTTGCTGCTGCCTTTTGCCTTATAACGATTGCTGTCTCTTCATATTTGAATGACCAGGATAATGTGGAAGCTGAATGCAAAGAATAAGTGTTTCAAGATTTCTCGGAATCTCGAGATTGGTGTAATACCAATATACAGAAAAACAGAAGGTGTGTATCTTGTGACTTTCCAACTAACAGTAGCACATGAACAACACTACTGTGACTGTACTGAAGACAGTTTTGATCAGCAGCAGAAAGTGTAGGCAATTTTGCCTGCTTTGTAATTAATGCTACTGTTTTCTTCTGTTCCTACTGTATGAAAGGCACACCTGAACAATACAGGAGGACTATTTATTTTCCCCGATTAGGGCTAGTAGTAAAAAAGGCTATACAGAGGGGTTTTTGAACAACATAAAAAAATGAAACTGGTTGAAATAAATTTTTCTTGTCACAATATACTACAGTGCTAACTAGTTAAACAATTAAATCACTTGGAAATTTCCAATAGAAAGGTCATCAGCACTTTATATGCAGATAAAACTGAACTACACTATTATTTTTATTGCATTGCTTACAATAGATAAATATCAAATAAAATACTGAAGCAACAACACTTGAGGTGGTGAAAAATCAAAATATTTAATTTCAGAATGGATTGTTTTAAGTGCATTTAATTTTTTTCCCAAATGCTTTAAAATGATATTTCAATAAAATGGCATATTTCCAGAAGAAAATTTTTTTTTTTGCACAAAATTATGTTTTGCAACTGGAAATTGTGTAAAAATATGTTTCTCCTACTACTTGTACGTAGTAGTGGTAGGAGTTCTAAAGCCTAAATTTCAGTATAGCAAGAAATACTACCAAGTCAATTAGAAACTTAGTTTATTTTAAAATGTATCTTTGAAATACTGGAATGTCTGTTTTGTTTTTTTTTTTTTAATCTGTTGTATTTCAAATGGATTTGCTAAGAGCACAAAGGAAGTTAGAATAGAGCTAGCATAAATACACTTTTTGCTCATTTAAATCATATTATAATTCATTCCATTCTTCACATCTTGATTCCATACACATTTGCCTGTTTTGCAGTGATGGGATATTACTCAAAAGGTTGTTGATGCTAGAGATAAGCAAGGAAAATTTAAAATTGCAGATGTGTCAAATTGATTTGGAAATGAATTTACTTGTTTCTTAATGAATACCACAAAAAGCTGGGTTTTTTCTCCCAAAGAAAATGTACTTACTTCCCTCTTGGTCTATGACTGCATATATTGCATTTCTACCTTCCCTAATGAAATTTCAAATGAAACGGCTTTATAGTCTTGAAATACATATTCATCAGAATTCAATCCCTTTGAGATTGAGATAAATTTGTGTTTTTTCTGAAGGTATTGTGTTGTCATCTGCACGTATGGTAAGATGGGAGTACATATTTTTAATTGGAAAGTCTATTTACAGCCATAAAGTTGACACACATAAAGAAAGCTTATATTTCAAAACAAAACATGCCAAACCATCAGGAGATGAAAACTTAGTCTAATGCATATATATATATAGGGTTGCTCTGAAATCTGCTTGGAGCTTTAGCTCTTCTGTGACAGTGCAGTAAACCTTAGGTTTTTATTTTGCATGCAGCTTGGCAATGTCAAGGCAAGAGATGCAGACAGGTCGTGTCCCACTGCCTTCCTCCGGCTCCTTATTGCTCCTCCTGCTCCTTCTGCATGGGACCAGGGCAGAGGTGCCGGCCTTGGGCGGTGGCAGCGGCAGCAGCTGCAGTCTGTGGCATGGTATGCAAGTGTCTGGACTCCTGTCTGGCACCCTCTTGGCAGGGGCTGGTTTCACGCACACCCTCCTCACCTTGGTCTTATGCATTTCTGTCCCTCAGAAATTTGCTGTCCCTTATGCGTTTTTCTTGGAAATGCACTGAGAATGTACAAACAATTTCAGAAGCAGATTTATCAAAATCACTGTGTCTCATAATTTGGTTACTAAAAACGTTGTGTGTCAAGTACTTGAAGAAATTCACGGTCCACGCATTAATACGGAAGTACAACTAAGTGAACACTTTATATATCACTTGAAGCAAAATAGAATCAGCATATCCACTAAGGATTATGAAGCGCTGCTGTACTAACGTGGGGGGGAGTACTATTTTAGGCCCTAATGCAACAGCAGAGTTGGAGCTCTTTACATTTTACAAATGTTTTCTAGCTTCTTAAAATTAAACAGACAGTGATGTTCATATGAGAAGATGCCACTTTTTCTGTTAGCTTTATTTCTCTAATCGTAATTAGTGTAAAACTACTTCAGCCTCCTGCATAGGAGGCAGCCTCTTCATTGAGGCATGCTTCTGATTGTCATGCCACGTTTACATCTTTATCACTGAACTCTGCTTGAAATTAATATGAAAGCAAGAAACCATTATATATATTTTTACTTTTTTAAATCTGGTAAAGGTCCTTAGTCTGTATAGTGTTAATTTACAAGTACAATTTGATACCATTCCATTTTAGTTCAAATCTCACTTTTTAGAGTGTTTCAATTTACAGGGCTATGAAGAATTTTACTATAAGCCTTTACCAAAATTCTTTTTTATTCTATCTTTTCAGGATTCCTTTCTGCATGTTTATTTCCTTTAAGAATGTTGCTCAACTCTCCAGCAGATATCTTACACCATGATGAAATATACTGCTATGTGCAAGAGACTTTTTGGGGAAAAAAAACGTACAAAACAAACCAAAACCAAATAAAACCCCTCAAAACCACCCCCCCCCCCAACTCTTGAAGCATTTAAATTACTTCTGTTTCCTGATACTCACGTCATTGTTTTGTTCCCACAATGAACATTTTGTGCAAGACAGCATTCAGAAAAAGTGTTCAAGCCATGTTTTAATACAGATGCAGTTTTAATATTTGGTGTTGTGAGGTTGTGGTTTAGTCACAGCACTTAACCCACTTGAACTTCAGTCAGTGTTTGAAGAGAGCCTACCAAACTCTTGAAAAGAAATCTGAAGTCTGCCCACAAGAACCTCCTTTTTGCCAAACTATGACTTCACTGTTGACTGACTGCAGTGTGTCTTTTCCTCCCATACTGGTAGGGAGAAAGCATAACTTTATGATTTCCTTGAAAGTCTCAGCAAGCAAGTTTAATTTACTCAAAGGGTACTCTAGGTAATGTGAAATTAGGCTACACAGAAAACCTTGGACACAGAGGAAGGCAAGGGAATTGTTCATGAATAGACTGTATAATCTGTGATGCTCTCTAAGCAAGGAAAGAATTTGAGAATTTGTACATTAGTAATTCATCAGCATATCAAAAGTAAGAGGAGCCATAGCCTGGATTATTGTCTCTTGACTCTGCCTAATGTGCAGGCACACACTCATACATACACAAAGAACGAGGTGGCTTTATAATTGCTCACAACTACTGTCAGGGCTGCCAGAAACCCTTCCTGACTTTCCGCAGCTCTTCTGTACCGACAGTATTCCTGATCCGGCAGTTCATGCAAATTGTTAAGCAAAAGATTTGAGAGCTCTTTTAAGGAGGTAAATGCCTTCTTAAATTTATCTGCATAAAGCCTATAGTTCCAGATCACCAGTATTTTTGCTCTAAATGTGGTTTTAGCAGTGGATTAAGTCTCTCTGAAATAGATTATGTTCTGTACACAGTCATCTGATGGCTATGGGAATTTGTGTGGAATCTGCTTGAACTGGGTTGGGATGTATATTTTGGCACTGAGACATTCATGAGGAGCCTGAATAGCACAAGTGCCAGAGCTGCTGATGTTTCAAAGCTCCAACACCAAGCAGGACAATAATGCTATTAAAAATATGTGTTTTCTGTAATCCTTAAATCCCTTCTTAACTTAAATGAGGAGCTCCAAGTGAGGTAGCTATTCTTGGCAGTATATTCAGAATGCTGAGTAGTGTAATATTTTCTAAAATGAAGGATGAATGCAAACCCTGAACAAACTAAGCAACTGAGAAATGCTGATCCAGTAAAATGTGCATACTCACATTTTACTATGTATTTCAAATGACTTTCATCAATTTTGGTGTACCTAATAGCAGAAGAGGCATTTCCTTTGTACTTTATTATCAAATGTTATATTGTAGAAAAGTGTCACCTCTGTAATAATATTATTGTTGATTATATTAGCAAGGAAGCCACATCTAGATTTAAGCCCATGTTGCACTTTAACTACGGCTTTGTGGAGTACAGAAAGGGTTCCTTTGGCTGACAATTAACATTCTGACAAGTGCAAAAGAGAGAAGGGTTGAGGAGGAAGGCAGGCTGTTATCATCACTCTGCAGGGAGAACCTGACACGTAGGAAGGTGGCTTCAGTAGGAGAGCTATATATGTCATTTGACCAGCCACTAGAAAATTTCTTCCTTATCTGATGTTTTATGTGTCTCCTCAAATTTAACATTCCTCTTCCTTTGATCGACTTGTCTTGCAACTGTGTCTTATCTGGGATGTTGTTCCTGAAATAAAAATGGCAGTTCCTGAGTTTTAAATTGAATTGACAACCAACTTGGAGTTCCTTGCCACAGAAATGTAAATGAGAAGTGCCTGTGTGAGCAGAAGATAAGGTCCATGTCTTCTGTGTGAGTCCACAGCAAATGTTTCTCTGGCACTGACGTTACTTGTGCATTGCTCGTTACGGTGCTAAAGATATTGGCAATATACAGTTGTGGCAACAGTACATGAAGAATGATAATCTTATCAAAAGATAATAATGTAATTAATTTCAAAGGGAAGAGCTACATCTCAGCAGTATCATTTAACTCCAACTTTACCAAACTACTGAAATGCAGTAATTAGTAGGTAATGACTCTCACCTAGTCCATGTGGTTTGTCCTGATACGAAGGTCAGATTTTCTTGACTGCTCTTAGTTAAGCTTTCTAGAGCTGATAATAAGAATGGTGGATTTAGCACTAGATCATGCTTTCTCTCTCAAGTATTGTTTCATTATGAACATGAGAATGTCAGGTTTTTGGTTGTTTACATTTCTCAACTGTTTGAATGCTTCAAGCTTATTTTTGTGGTGAACAGTAGTTCTGGACCACTGAATTTAAAAAATGTTATTGACTGGACTTGAATGGTGACTAGAGGTCCTTTCTAATGAAATACCTATTATTTGCAGTGAAGGCACATCCTTTCAAGCATTTATAAATGGTATTTTTGTGCAAAGAATTATATGCATTGACAGGGCTCAGGCAGGTAAAGACAGTTGCTGCAAAAATTGAGGAAAATCCTAGTGCTAATATGAAAAGCTTCATATAGTTTTGACAAATTATTAAGAATGTGCTGACAAGATTTTCGTTTGCACATAGTAAAAACGTAAATGCTGATTTTTAGCAAAAAAAATGTGCTCTCAGCAATCAGATAGTCCTTCAGCTTTCCACAAGCATGGCCATAAACATAATTCTAATTTATCCTGGATTCAGTCCAGCGCTCAGGTACCTCAGAGGTACTGAGCACTCTGCCTCTGACTTTTGAATTGCATGCTTAGCATAAGACCTGGAAGTTGTTTTAGGTGCATATTTATAAATTATTGTTTTGTGCTGAGACAGAAATAATCTGAATGAATTCTTTACTGTTTGGATTTGGAAAACATGGGGAAGAATATATTTTTTTAACGTATTCTTAGAGTTTGGTTCGTATGCATGTGCCTCTGCGTGCATGAGTGGCCTACTGTGTCAATCAGGGATTAATTTTTTATTCACTAAAAGTTGTTTGTGAATTTTTGGTGCTGCCAGATGCAGCCCCATGTGTGTATATATATACACATATATATGTGTGTATGTACACATATATATTTAAAAAAGCTGCAGTAACGTGGCCAGAGTGCTCATGCTGACTTAAACATAAACTCTTGATAGAGACACGCTATACGGGACTATTGATGAGCACTAGTTCAAGATGTCACACAAGGCCGTGTCTGGGGAGGAAGCTCGGAGATCTGTTTTGTCCCTTTTCAAACAAGGGCTTTTGTTTGTGAGGGTCAGAAATGAACGCAGAAGGAGTTTTGCTATGTTTTTAATTGAACATTTTAAAAAGTTCTCGGTGAGCACTCTTAGAACTGATGTGATCTCAGTCCTGGACTAGCAAACCAATGCTAAAAGGCATTCTCAATAGTTTGGGGAAACATTTTGGTCTCTTGTCTCTCCAGAAAGAAACACCAGTATATTGTCCCTTTCAATGGAATATATCAATATTCACAATTTTTTTGTTGGGAAAAATTTTCATCCAGACATAATTTCCTGTCAGAAGAGGTCCAGCACAAGTGACAAAAAGGCTTTCAATCTGGATGGAGAAGAAGGTTCAAGTGTCTGAGTTGTAAGAACAGGGATTGCACCCAGGGAGTTTTGCAACCCTAAAGAGTGCTCCTCCATGCAGAAACAGTCTATTTCAGCTTTGATTTCTCTCAGTCTCTTCCTCTTGGATCCCTCTACTTTGTAAAACTAGTAAAACACTTCACTAGGCCAGCAGGGAAGAGACTGGCTTTGCAACATGGAGGGAAAGTCATCAAAATAAACAGAGCAGAGGTTTGAAGACACGCCAGTGCTTTCATTATCTGACTGAAGCCCGTTTTCCCCCTTGGTTCAGTGAGTATATCTGTGAGGTAGAATAGATCAGAAAGGTGACTGGCTAAAGGTTACTCATTTTATAAAGCTCACACTGACAGTGAAGTGCCTGATTCAGAATGGATATATGAATCTGCATCTTACATGTCAGAAGTAGAGTTCAGTGCTGGTCCCAGAGCATGCTCTACTAGAACGTCTCTCAGCTTTTGCAAGATAAGTAATTAAGGTTTGTCTTCTAATCCCAGTGTGCAGCCAGATGAAAATATTTTTGCAAAGCAAGGTTCTTATTTTTTAGTAATATTTAAATTTCCATTTTAAATTAATTGTGCTACAATCCCTTGATATTCTGAAAAAGCACTCTCGTGTACAAGATGCAATTGTTAAGCTGGAGCCCTGCCAGATTTGTTTTTGTTCTGCTTCCTGGGTTCTGTGGGCATCAATGCACCAAGCTGGGAGACCTTTGACAGAAGTCGGCTGTTCTTTTTACAAAAGTGAAACAAAGGGTTGGTACACAGGGGGCCACCCTAGCTTTATGGCTTCCATGGATTTCCCTGAATTGAATTCTTAGTTGCTTCTCTAAGCCACTTTTCCATCTAATTTAAGCTATTGGTACATCACAGAACAGGCTGAAGATCTGGCATCTCGTATTTAATCTCCTCCCAAAGAACTCCTATTTATGAAGTCTGAGACCAATTTCAGGTATAACAAGCTGTTAAGGATAATAATAAGTATGTTTTTATAGAGCATTTAGTATATTGTTTTGAAAAAGGAGCTCAGTGTCTGTATCCCCACTTCATAATTGAGGAACAGATTACACTAAAGTCATTTGAGGAGGGTTGCTCAGCAGTAAGTCGTGTCTCGCTTCAAGTGTTGTATCTACACTGCCTTATTTTATATCACTTTCTTTTATGAGGCTGTGAAAACGTTTATTTCTTTACACAACCTTCCAATGCCTTTTATCCATCTAGAAAATCAGATTAAAATGCTCTCTTAAGTATGAGGTAGCTACTTGCATTATGTATAACTAGATAAATTGGCAGCAAATATATTTAGGAGAGTTTGCAACAGTTTTTTCTCTTTCATTTCAGCTTATAATACACACATTTCTTTGGAAAGGTCCTAGCTGTAGTGACTGCACAAGAAATACACAAAATCCTTAAGCTTTTACTGCTTTCAAGTGATTGTTATCTAAAATCCTTGATTGTGAGGTTGATTTTTATATAACACCAGCTTCAGCAAGCAACATTTCTCCCAGGCTGAAAGCACTTGAGACACTACCTATCAAAAGTTATTTTTCCCTGTGAAAATTTCTTATCAGATTGAAATAGTAGTTATTTTTTGCCAAATAAATAATGGTCTTACTGAAATAGTTTGACAGTATAACATTGAGTATAAATAATCCCTCTGCAAAAGTACTGCAAAGCAAATTCTGCATGCATCTTTGAAGTTTATTGTGGTTATAGTCTTACCTGAAATGAGTATGTGAGGTTTGTAGTCTTGGAAGAACCATTTGCACTCCAATCATCCAGTTACAAGGAGGAGAGAAACAAGAAATCCATGACAGCCAGTGAGAAGCCTAAATGGTTGTGCTCCATTTTTTTTAATTTTTATTCTTTTAATATTGGATTTGATTTTCTACAGCTGCTGTTTTGGGTTGGTCTTGGTTCGGGTGAAGGGCCCTGCAGCTAGAGGACTGCTCTGATTAATGCTGACTCTGTTCCCTGGGGACCAGCAAAAGATTGCCACAGCATCGCCTTGCTCAGTGTCCCCATCATCCTCACTGGTTATTTTTCTGTCTTAGAGCTGTAACAAGACAATTCTGCTTTCTAATCCTTGGAACAGAGTTTTGAAAGTAATGTTTCTTCATTTTCATTGGACTAAGTATTCATAGAACTTAACCTTTTTTCATCTACTTGTTTCATGCTTCTAAATGTAAACTATATTTAGACCATAAATGAACCCTGATTTCATTGAAAAGCAAGTTCAGTCTTTTAGCCGCTGCATGAGTGTCATGAAAAAAAAAAACCCAACCCACAAGTTAATGTGTTTGAATTGTTCGGCATAGAGTCTGACCTCGGTAAATTTACTCTTGATTTAGGTCTAACTTGATTAAATCATACATCAAGGAGAGCCAAAAGTCCTGTTTCTTTGAAACTAAAATTTTTCAATCTTGCCCAGAATCCTCATACATCATTTCAAATGCTGTAAAAGGAGCTGTGTAGACTGAACACAAAGCATGAAGAATAAAATTAAGCCATTTGTCATGCAAGGCACAGAGTGACTCACTGCTTTTGTACAAAACGTCACAAAAAGTTCCTTTATGCAATTTACTCTAATGCTGCAACTAATTTGTATGCTCCGATGCTTATGCCAGGGCACTCTCTTGGGCAAGAGTCAGCTGGTGCACTTTGAATCTTTATGTGCCAAGGTGTGAAAAGCAAGTTCAGTCTTCAAAATAATTTCCCATTTCTGAAGAGGATTGTTGGATAGTATCGTATTGTCCCTGTTTTGGCTGAGGTAGAGTTAATTTTCTTTCCAGTAGCTGGTATAGTGCTGTGTTTTGGATTTAGGATGAGAATAATGTTGATAACACACTGATGTTTTTAGTTGTTGCCAAGCGGTCAAAGACTTCTCAGCTTCTCATACTGGCCTGCCAATGAGAAGGTGGGGGGTGCCCAAGAACCTGGGAGGGGACACAGCCAGGACAGCTCACCCAAACTGGCCAAAGGGATAATCCATACTGTATGATGTCATGTTCAGCATATAACTGAGTGGGTGGGCCGGGAGGCAGTTTGGCTCAAGAACTAGCTGAGCGTTGATTTCGGTGGTGAGCAATTGTGCTGTGCATCACTTGTTTTGTACATTCTTTTGTCATTATTATTATAATTCTCTTCCTTTTCTGTCCTATTAAACTGTCTTTATCTCAACCCACGAGTTTTACTTTTTTTTTTATTTTTTCTTTTTTTTTTTCTTTTGATTCTCTTTCCCGTCCCACTGTGGGGGGCAGGAGTGAGTGAACGCCCGTGTGGTTGATTTAGCTGCTGGCTGGGTTAAACCACAGCGTGGATTGCGTTGAGAAACTAGAATCTTTGAAGGTATTTCATAAGGTGATATAATTTAAAAAGATTTTGCGCTTTCCCTGCTGGAACTTAGTATTTACTAACAGCCTTTTAAACATGAAATGAGAGAAGTTTTCTTAGTCAAAATAGCTGCTTTTTAAAGAAAGTTATAGATGAAACCAAATGAGATTTATAGCTGTGAGAATAATGATAGATTTCTGTGCCTAATATAGCTTCTCTGTTAGAGGTTATAAAAGTAATACGTTATCTGGGAAAGGCTGGATTATCTGTCACAAATGCTAGTAATATAGTCTGATAAAGTAGCTTGAATCAATTTTCCCACCTGTTCTCACAGAAATATTGTTACAGTCAAGGAGAAAAATTCATAGGAAACAAAGATTAAACTTTGGACCTTATGTCCACTCTTAGTGACTACGTAGATGAAAACCGCCTCAGTTCAGAACAACCTATGTTCGTTCATCTGTTGAATTTCATGGACAGCTTTTTCTTAATTGGCCATTTTCAATTTACAGGCGTAAGCTTTCATTTCCAACACGTTGCAACATTAAGTTAACTGAGAGTGGTTCGAACCCAAGAAAAAATATACAATGTAACATTTTACATTTACTAAATGCTGTTAAGTTATTGTTATCTGTCTCTATCAATATACATCTTGTTTTTTTATTTATATTGAATTAAGTGAAAAGGCAATTGCTGTTTTGTTAAGCTTTCCATCGACAGTCTCTCAGGCAGGAAAGGCTGTTCAGTGTAAAAGCTGACAGTCTAGTGCTTTATCTTTAACGCAATTCAGGTTCTTGTCACATTGAACTACTTCCTTCCTTCTTTTGTTTGAATTGCACCTTAGAATAGACCCTACCGCCTGCCCTACGGTAGGTGTAATGTAGCTCTTAGGTTTGTTTAGACTGAAGAGCAACATGTACTACAGTATGACTATAAGATTCTTGATAGCAAACGTTTTTGGGACACTTCAATGCTTAAGATTCTCATAAAGGATTGTCTCAATAGCTTGTTTGTCCTTTTGATCATCCAACACAGCCTTTTTTCCAATGAATGCACTATTCAAATTGTTTGTTTTAAGGAAGAGAAGGACAGTTGGACATAATTCAAATACTTCCTTAGAACACAAATGTTTGGGGTTGGGTTTTTTGTTTGGGTTTCTTTTTTTATCATTTTATAAATCCTTTATATATTTATAAATCCTTTATTTTTTCCTCTCCTTTTGCTCATATACATCAAAGACTTGGTCTGATTGTCTGGCATCATACTACTTTGTAGAACTGGAAGGGTCCTTTCCTGCCCAACCTCCCCATGATTCCAACTACCTTGTGGCTGGGATGAAAAACAAGCAGGTAGATGGACTCATAGAGGCAAGTAGGTGGACAGGCATATAATGTGTGCTGATGCTGTTTTCACAGAACTTACCATCGTGTCATTGAATGCATTTCATCTTTACTTGATAAAGTCTGTGCTCAGGTAATGATTACAGCACTAAATTTGGTTTCCAATTACACATTGTAGGATATCACATAAAGCTTGTGCTAGAAGTTACCAGAACATAGTGATAATCTGCAAGTGTACTTTAGCAATGCCTTTCTTCAATGCATTTGCACGCTTTTCTCCAGTGCTCCAAGGTGTGCTAGTTAGCAGACAACTCCACTCTTCTGGTGCAGTGCTAAAGATGGCAAATATTACTAAGAGCCCAGCAGTGCTCAGTGGTGCTATGTGGTTTTGAATCATAGTCTGCCTCAAGACTGATGACTGACACTTCCTAAAAAGTCCCAGTTCTGATTGTTCTGATTCTAAGCACAGACTCTGAAGGAAATACTGTGCCTTTTAGTCAAAGGAATTGGTTAGGTGAAGCATATAATTGAGGTAGGTTTTTTTAAACTGACTTTGTACGTCATTAGTTTTCCATTCCATATAGTAAGCTCTTTTCTAGATTAATTCCTAAAGGCCAAATATTATTACCATTATGTAGACCCAATGTTCTTTTTATAATGGGAAAGTTTCCTCAAGGAGAAGATAGTTTTGCAACATTCTGAAAGTCAGGCTCCATATTAGCTCTTCCAAAGAAGAAAACTGCCCACAAAAATTCTTATCTTGTGAACTTTGTCTGTGGTGGTGGTTTTTTTTTGGTTTGGGTTTTGTTTTTTTTTTTTTTTTTTTAACTCAGTTGTTCCAGTAGAATGCAGCTGTTTCAGTGGGTGGAAAGTGATGATGTGTCCACAGAACAAAAAATGGTGCTGAAGATCCTAGCCAGTGGTTTGAACTAAGGAAGTGGACACAAGCCAGTAGAGGATTTATGTAACTTCATCTCCTTTTGTACTTGATACTAATTCCTTTCTTTGTGGTGTATAGCATTTTGACTTTTTTTTTTTTTTAAATACTGACATAAATTTAACAACAGAGTGGACAACTGCCTGGTTTCATTTATTTGACTAACAATTTAACAATTTATAGAAATCAGATATAGTTAGCAAGCTTTATCACTCAGCATGAATTGTTCCAATTCTGAGAAAAGAAAAGCACTCATTCGTCTGTTTAACAAGTAAGCAGTTATCCAGTCCTGCTTTTCAGGAATACCCAAAACTCATCCTCAACCTCATCAATGTTTGGAATATGCAAAGAATGCAAGACTGAGCCTGGAGATGGTAAATTCTCCCTTTTAATATCCATACTTCCACATTTGTAGATTTACCGAAGTTCAGCCAAATTCTACTTTTCGTGGCTCTCATTCAAATCCAGGTTAACTCCGAGAGTCTTGTTCAGGATTTACACTAGTTTCCCTGAAGAAATAAATTGGTGCAATAATATTACAGTCATAAGGGAAAAAGAAAACAAAAAGCACCATAAACTAAATAGAACATTAAGACTTAATGTCATTGTGCTTGTGAATTTGAAAGAATTAGTCACACAGAGATCCCCACTCTGAGACCTTAGATTCTTCAGCCAAGTGTTTATTTTAGTTTTGAGGATTTCTGTCCAATGCGTAGTTAATTTTCTGGCCCATTCCTGAAAATGTAAGGCTTCCCATTACAGATAACCTGGGGTTTAGAAGCTATAATTTTGCAAATGCTGCATTTTAATCTGCATGCCTTTTCCTGCCAATTCTCTCCTTCATGCCTATGTGGTCTGACTTGATTCCAGAAGAAAAATCAGGATTGTATTATTTTCAGAGATTACGTATCCTTTCCCCCCCCCCAAAGTTGGCCAGGATACTGTTGCTTTCTTGTGTGTTATGTGTAAGTGCAGTAATACAATCCAGCACCCTAAAATATTGTGTCATTTGGAATTGTGTTGTATAAGTAGTGAACCCTTTCTGTATTGCCCCTAAGAACTTTTTATAAACAATCAAACCTCCATGGATATTGAAAAAAAACCCCACCCTCTTTTCAACAAATATATTTGAGATGGGTTTGTATTTATACGAAATCCTATAATCTGGATAATTCTTCTGAGTGTTATAAAATATCTTAAAATAACTTTTTCTTTAATCTTCTCAAATCAACTGGCATTTGAGCTTTTCCAACTAGTTTAGGAGTTCTTTACTGTATTCTGTCAAAATTAGAAATCTTTATTAAGAAAGCTTCTGTCTAATTTTTCTTCAGAGGAACTCTTTTTGGAGGACCTTATTCTCTTATGGTCAAGTTTTCCCAGTAGGCACTTATTGCATAAGTCTTCTTGCTTTGATGGTTAGTGATGCAGGAAATTGTGATGTAGCCTTGAGCTTCAACCACTTCCTGTTCTTCCAGGATTATGTTCTAAAATGCAATCAGAACTTTTAAACTATTTCATTACAGGCATCTGTATTCCTTGAGAAAATTAATAACTTGCCTAAGTTGCAGGAACTAGGTAGGCTATAAAAATATGTCTGCATTTCTGCGTTCATTTGTTGCTGCTGGAAAAGGCCACGGATGCACTCCAACCTAATGACTGTCTAGAATTCAAACAAATATTTCAGGTTTTGGTTTTGCAGTAGCCAGAAATTTAACTTGTAATAACTACTCACAGTTGCTCACAACTCCTTCCTTAAGTATTAGTTGTTGGATTTGGTTTCGGTGTTCCTTGTGATTCCCTTCATTGTTGGGAGGAAAAACCAGGATTGGCTCACATGGAGACAAGAATTTACTTAACGTGCAAATGCATCACAGATGGGTCTACAATGATGAGTGCTGGAGGAATGATATTTAGGGATCTGAGAGCAGCTAAATTCTTGTTAACTGAAAATAGCAACTCTGTACTTTGAGAACTGGGGTTCATTTCAGTTGGTCTTCTCAAGAAACGTTCATAGATGGAGTGTGTGTCAGACAGGAGCTTGTCTAGATTCAGAAAAATCAACATATGTGAAAGGTTCATTGATCATTGTTGAATAGCTTTTATCTGGTCAGTCGTAAAGTATTTACACCTACCTGTAATTACTTAATCTTTCTTGACCTGAATCAAATATATTTTTAAAGCTTTTATCCAAGAATGTGAGTTATGATACTACAGCAGCAGTTCACATCTGGCAAGAGAATATAGAGCTAGTGTTACTTGTACAGTAATTTGCAATATTTCTATTTTACTAGAAAAGCTGTCCTTTTAAAGAACTTTGAGATGTCCTGCTAAGAGCCCTTTCAATGGGAATGATCTTGTTTTTATATAATGTACAATAGTATTTTGTTTTGTATGAGATTGTATAAAATCACTCATTCTTCACTCAGAACTTCCACCAAAATTGGGTTTTGATTGGGAATGAATTACTGTGAAATATGGATAAAATGTCAGTTGATATGGTCCTGAATAATTGAGGCAACCTTTCTGAGAGATAAGTAAACAGTTTTATTTCTTTATTTTACTGTTCCAGGAATAAGGCAGACAGAATAAATACAGCTGATGGCCAAGACAGAATTGTAGATTAGGGATTTCTTGATGCACAAGTTAAGTGCATTAAATATTATCAAGTGGAAGTAGAAACCGTGCAGTGCCAGTTTAAGCCTACACTAGCTCCCATGCTTCCCAATGCTTGATGTTAATTAAAATCTAGCAAAGTAGTAGCTGTACACATTGTGTTTAGTTACACAGATTCTGTGAAGCGTTAAAAAAGTTGAAGAATATTAATGGCTTTAGATTTAAAACTCATTAACCGTTACCCTATTGACCAACTAAATAGAGTTTCTCAGCACTCCTCTGGGCCAGTGCCCCTTCATTCTGCCATGGAAAACCAGAAATGTTTGTTGGCTCAGCTAAAAATGTTTGGGAATGCTGGCAGTATCATTGGGTGAGACAATGTGGATGCCTGCTCACTAAAGCAGATCTGGTCAAACTACAAATATTGCCACTTTTTCAGAATGTAAAATAGTATTTTTGTCAAAATTCTTGTTTAAAGTTATGTTTACTGCCAGAAGATTTTTTTTTTTATTGTAATCTGTTAAAAGTGTGTTCATGTTATTAGAACCAGAATTTTGAAAGAGCTCCTTCAGGGTTGTCTTGTTACAAATCGATCAGTACAGCTTCTTTCTCAAAATGGTAAAATTTGTAATTCATTGCCTAAATCTTGACCCAATGTAGTGTGAATTGTGGCTTCATTGAATGAAAGTTGACCACTGATTAATTTTGAAGAGAAACTTTGCAATATTACAGCGTTGCCTGTTTCTAAATACAACTTGGCAGCTTCCGATGAATTTTCTTTGAGATCTGATGAACAGAAGGCTTCAAGTACAATCCATGAAGTACATATGTAGTGAGAAAGCTATTTTGTCACAGACACCTTTGAGTAAAATCCTTAGAACACCACCAGTTCCAAATCAACCTCTCTGGTTTTGTGTTGACTTATACCATTTAAACCTTTCTGTTAAATATCAACCAATCAAAAAAGCAAAAATGTGTGCAGATTGGACTAAATAATGAATTATAGATGATTGATTCATATATTACCTCTTTTGACCTGGAGATTCTTTTGAATCTTGAGAATAATACTGTTTAAACAAAGGTTAGTTTAAAAAGCAAACAAAAAATAAACAAACTGAAACCCCTTCTTCTCTGGCATGCTCCATCTGTCCTAACCAGTTGCCATAACATAAAAAAAAATAAAATTGAAATTATGCATCTTTTATTATATTCAGTTCATTAACATTTACAGGAAGCTCCAGTAGTCAGGGTCTACAAAAAAGGTTATTTGCAGCCACGCTCAGAAAGGTCTAAGTTCTGTTCCCTTAGAGCTGAATTATTCTTCTGTCTGTATTTTGTGGGCTTTTTCTTTTCATTTCAGTGAGTGATCTGCATGTTATAAATAGATTTACCAAATCAGTGCTGAGCTAAGCAGAGAGTATTATAAATAATCCCACTGAAGGAAAACATGAACTGACAAAACATATTCGAGAGACATTGGCTATGTGTATGTCCTTATCTTTTCACATTCTTCTCTTTTTATTTCCTTAGATCATAGATGAAGAAGAAACACAGTTCATGAGTAATTGTCCCGTTGCTGTTACTGAAAGCACACCCAGAAGGAGGACGCGCATTCAAGTGTTTTGGACGGCTCCTCCTACCGGTACAGGTTGTGTAATTCTGAAGTAAGTATTTTAAGGCGTATTAAACTAACAATTAAAGTAAAATTCAGTTAATAATAGATCTAATATTTATTAGATTAAGAACTACTGGAGTTCTTAGATGCTTTTTTCTCCTTTGACACATTTGACCAAGGACTGTTCTGCTTGCACTGTCAAATGTTAGTAGCTTAAAGCCCAAGTATTCAGAAGTTACTCCAAACCTTCAGTAACCATTGAATTGGTAACCCTAATTGAACTTGGTAGGCTGTCAGCCATTTATTTCACCTAAAAATCTAAAAATTCTGAATCTTTAAGATCAAAATTGCATCCATCTATAATAATAATAATAGGAGCGTTCTATTTTCTAGAGTCAAGATTTTCTAAATGGACCTTTATCAGTAAAACCAGATCTATTTGTTTAGAGGTGAATTCTTTCACTTTAGAGCTGGTGGCTGTTTACTGACGCTTTCCTATTATTTGTACAGTCTATTTCTAAACCATATCTATTCATGCTTTTTAAGCAAGAGGTAAAGGTAACATTATGTAGGTGCACTTTGCTATAGGGCCAGTCATTTGTCTGTAGAAACCTCAAGTCTCTTCTTACTATGAAGAGTATTAGAGGAGACTGCCAGAGAAACATTGCCCTGTCTCTTAAGATTTTGCTTGTCATATTTAATGGGACAGATTGGTCAAATATGCATGCACAATTGGGATTTCTTTGCTTGCTTTAAATCTATGTCTGGGATAAGACTTTGCAATTGCTAAGACATGCCCTGCAGTAGACCAAAGAATTTCAGAGAGTCTTATCAGTACTGGGGATGCCTTTAGAGACACAAAACACCTCTAGGCTTTTAAGGAGATGCTAGCACAAAGGTTATGCTGAAGATAGTTCAGGCCAGTTCAGGAAAATGTGTTATTAAAATTGCAGCTGATTTCTGAACAGGCTGCAAAATTGCCACCAGCAAAACTGGTCCACGGCTGCTCTCCGCTCACCTTGTGCTTCACTTTCTTCTCCTTTTGCCAATTGGCACACAAGATAAACACCCTCCTCTTCCACATCCGTGAGGGTGATCTAGCCCCAACCCTGACACTGGCTGTGGAACAGTCTCAGATCTTTGGCAGCCTGCTTCTACCTGCTGCCTCTTGGTATCAGTAAAATAATTTTGATGAAGATCATCTGTGTTAATGTGCACTGGAGCAGTTCAACAATACACTTACAGTCTTAAGCTCAGGACAGACATTGGACTGCAGTAAAGCTGTGAAACTGCTGCTTGCTGGATGGCAAGACAGGTTGTGTGTTAAAGTTTATACATGGAATTTTTCGAGGGTTCCTTCAGCAATCAAGAAGATTCTTTCAGTGTTGCTGAGCTGTTTATCAGTAAAGCTATTTGCTTTTTCCCTCAGGATTGCCTCCGTCTTAGTTGCATACTAAGGTGTAATGTAATAAGGTGATGATGTTTTATACATCCTTTTAAAGAGACAAGATTTAAACTTTATTCCAATAATGATATGCAACAACACAAGTTGATGGATATTTTTTTAATTACTGTCCTAAGTAGAGTTGCCATTGCCAAAAAGAAAAAAAAAAGCAAAGAAAAAAAAAAAAAAAAAGAAGAACCAAGACCTATACATTTCTCATTGAAACTTAAACATCTATGGCTGAATGTGCTGTATGTGCTGGTGAAAGTGAAAGGAAGTTAGGTACTTTCCAGTAAAAACTATGTGAAAAATACAAGCTTGCTCCCAATCGTCGCTCTTTTGACCTCAGAGGGCAAGTAACTGTTCCATGCCCCAGGGCAGTTCAAAGAAAGAAGGAAACAGTCACCATTATTAGGAGCTGCCGATGCCATCATAATATCACATCATAATGTGGCATTTGTTTGGGCTGCAGTGCAATCCTCCATGGCATGATACATAGCAATCACTGATGTGGTTTTGGCATTAACAGTATTTACATTTTTTCTTTTGTATGTAAAGCTTTGACCACATCTGAATTAGAGTTTCAGTCAGCATTCTTTATAAACCTTCTTTATAGTCAGCTCCCACAGAATAGCATAGAAATGCTGGACGCAATTTTCAAAATTATTCTGTCATTTGTGAGAGCTTTAATGATATGATAAAAACAAAAGTCTAAAAATTGTTCTTACTTTAAATAGTTAAGTCCAAACTCATCATGGAAAAATTCTGAAACCTTGAACTTTAGAGGACACAAAAGCCCTCTGTATTTTTCTTTTTTTTTTCTGCATGTGATGGAGTGCAAATCGGTTTTTATTATCAATACCTATCTGTTTCAATCCTTAGACACTATCTGACCATTTTCTTTTAGAATTTCAAAAACAGAATGGCAGCATTTTGGAGCCTGTTCTGAATCACGAGGATACACTTTTTCCTTTTTGCTATGTCCTGATCTACTGACTTCAATATATAGAAAAGTGAAATGTAGTCACAAGTTAAACATAGCCAATCCATAAAAACTTATTACAGATTTACTGCCAAATATTGGGTGATTTTAGATTTATAATGGTATAATTAAGTGTAGAGGCTTCCAGGAAGTTTTTCCTGAACTAGTACTGAGGTTTGGGAACTTTTTTGTTTTGTTTTGTTTTGTTTTTTGTTTGTGAAGTCTGATACCTTTGATAGAAGCACTTGATTGTCCACATTTGGCTAGTAGTCTTCTCAATGCTCTCTAGGCATAGTGCATGTGATCAGTTTGGTTGTGACAAGCATAAAATGACACAAACAGTAATCTGTAGTTCTAGGGTTCAGTAAGGGATGCTAAATCTTTTGTCATGAGCACATAGATGTGTAATGCTAGCTTTCTGGGTGACTCCAAAATACAAAGTTTGGGAGAATAAACATATATTTGAATTCAACTTATTGTTACTACTTTGCTTTCTAGAACATCTCTCTGTGTGTGAAAACTTAGAATTGGGGGGAAAAAAATGAGAGGGAAATGGATTAACGTATGATGTTGCACTGCAGTTGCTTAGTTGAGAACAATTCATCCATTCTCTTCATTCCCACCAAGTAATGATGGTAAAATAGCCTAAAGGTTTGAATCCTTCTGTATTCTTTCTTGAAACTGCCAGTGTACTGAATGTACTTCTGCGATGCAAACAATAGCTTTGGCTCTGTTTGTCCAAACGTTTAAGCCTATGTTTGAGACTCACTGAAGGCACAAGACAGAAGACTTTGCTTAGACATTACACACTGCTTGGGAGACCCTCAGACTTTAAACCCTCTTTCCTTTTGCCTCACATATGCTAGGAACACTGTGCAGCTAAATCCAGTTATAGGAAGGTACACAGACTCCGGCATACCAGGTCTTAAAATGATTTCTGCAGATGAATGAAATGGAAAAACAGCATATCACTTTGGGGATGGCCCCAAGACACTGCAAGACCATTTTAAGCACCTTGATTTTTAGAATGACCTAATGGAAATGGAATGCATTGTTGGCTGTCAGATAGTGTAGTCAGCCTCATCATAGCACTAGGTACTTGAATAGAAAGTTTTGTATGTGGAACAAAGTCGTTATAAAAAGATAAATCAAAAGAACGCACTCGGATCTTGCTTAGCAATAAGGATTCACTTGACTGCCTCAGCATCTGTGCTAGCTTCAGAAGCTACTCAAATATCAGCATGAGCAGGAAAGTGCTTACAACAATATCTTTCTTGCTTCTGTGGTGAAAGATGTCTATTTGGACCATTCTGAGCTGTCATGCTGTGTGCAGTCTACTTGTTTTCATGTTCACAGTGCAACATTTAATCTTTCCATCCTTATTTACTTTCCCTTGTTTCTTGTGATTGATCAGACCATAAGGTACCATGTGGCAATATGGGAGAACCAGGTCATTTCCTTCATCTTCTGATAAATGTTTCTGTTCTAAATCTTATGTTCTAGATTTCTGGGCTCTTCAGAATGTATTTGCTTTCTAGCATCTTTGAAAACCTACTGTTAAAACTTTCTTGAAAGATATTCATAATTATTTTTGCTATGTGCAATTTATATAAAAAATAATCGCATAGACAATGGAGCAGTGGCAAAGCATGGTGGTATTTATATCATCACATGGAAGTGGAGAAATTTACAGGGGTTTGAACCCTGACTTTGTCCATCTGTTTTAAAATTTTACTTAAATGAGTCTGAAAACTGTTTTAACTTTTTAAAACTTTTTTCTGCATGTAGACTGTCATGCTTGTTTTAGCACGTTCTACTTTTCAGCAAAAGTAGTAGAACAGCACATGTATCTGACAGCTAATGTTCAGAGATTGTGCTAATTCTGTACAAAAAGCAGCTAATGGAGATTTATCTAGTTTAACAAGGAAAGTCTTAAATATGGATTTCAATTAGTGATTTACGCTATTGATAAAAAAAAGACAATAAATGTTATTAAAAATTTCTTAGCAGTGATGGAGTATCACCTCTTTTAGGCCACATTTAGCCCCAGATTTCTAGATACAACTGGTTAGTTGTATTCCTCAAGACAAAGTGTCTCAGTTCAGTGTGATACTGAACAGGTAGGTAAAGGTCTGACCTGTGTAATTGATGGAAAATACAAGACAAACAGTTTTCTGCAAGTACTTTTAGATTTCTTTAATATAAAACAAGAGTGAAGAAAATTTTGTAAATTGTCTTGGCTTGTCACACATTAAAATTTCATGGTAGGGAGAATCTCGTTAATATCCAAATTGATTAGATCTGTCAGCTGGTGTAGATCTCATGAAGAGTCAAGTATTGCTGGATGGTAATTATCTTTTCCTCCTTTAGCATTTGGTGATTTTCACTGAGTCTGAGATTAATTGTTAATGTAGTGAATGATGGCCACATGCGGATAAGTTATATTCAATTTAACATTTAGAAAAGAAACCACAGTTCTGTGATTGGTTCATGGAATAATCGGATTCTCGGGCAATGGATGTGACTTGTATGGTAAATGTAACAAAAGTTCTTGCAGACAAGTTATTTATTTCTCCTATACATATCAATGCTTAACCAACAAATTAAAATCTGGTATCTGTAAAAGCATTTATTACCATTACTACTTGCAGAAATCCACTGTATTCATCATAATGTCTCTGCTGTTTCTGGAAATGTTTTTTGAGCCATCTCTAGGGAAACATTTTATAATTTTTGAGGAAAAGTGTGAAAGTTATGGTTTTCTGCATATGTAATTATCTTCAAGATTTTAATTACATTGGGTTTTGTTTGTATGTAGTCAGAGAGTAGAGGAATTTTAAAGAATTGCAGTCTTCCAAATAAAAACTATGATATATTTAGTATATCAAGTATGTATTGGCAAAATCTTTTAGGTAGTTGTCCTATTGTAGCAAAGCTATCGTACCTATGAGGACAACTTCAGTTCTAGTCCATGAGTCTACGCCTTGGATATAATACTCAGTTTCCAACCTCTGTGTGGATTCTGGCTCTCCAGCCTTCAATGCTCTGAGGGCAAATGAACTCCAGCTAGAGCTTTTTGAACAGGTACTTTTTGATTTCTTGTAACTTCAAGCATTACATTCATTCAGGTCACTTGGCATCTCACTCTGCGTAAACACAACACTGAAATGTGATGTTGGAAAGTCTAAAAGAAGAACCAAATGCAAAGGAACCAAATGTCACAAAATCCCATGAGTTCACAACTACATATACATACTGAAACTGTCTTGATATGCAGCCAAATCTCTTCTCTATGCTCAAAACTCATGGTGAGATCCAACCAGGGAGTCCTTGGGCCAGAAACAGAGCACAGGGCATCTGGATAACAAAACCCACAAAACACAAGAGCAGGTCTGTGGTGTGTAAATTAATATATGACCAACTCTGTAACACTACATTAGGAAAAGTGTTTATCATAAATGCCAAACTGAAATGGTCAAAATGAAATGCATTTCAAAATTAATCTCTCTTACTAAAAGTGTTGATATTATGATTCTCTATCACAAAAACATGTTGTAGAAATTTACTCCTACCAGAAAGAAGTTCCAGTTGTCAATGAGCTGCAGAGTGGGTCTGCATCCATCAGACTCCTTTAAATGGGTGGAAGCTACAGTGCTTCTTCTGAAATGATTATCAGTCATATAAAAGGAACATCTGATAGATGATCACAGAGTCGAACTGAAAAAACAATAAAGAAAAAAGAATGATGTGCAGTTACAGCTGACAAATTTCTGTTACTTTTCAGGCTTGTCCCAAATTCCTCATCACTACCTATGAGGTGGCAGAGGGAGAAGTGGGGCAAGGTTTTAAGTTATTCAGGTTACTAGACTAAGATGATTAAGCAATATAAGTAGATACTTTGCTCCTTTCTGATGCTCTCACCACTAAAACATTTTCTTTTCTTTGCTAGGCTATACTTACTCCAATATGTGCAGCTTTCCTTTATTTTTTGGGATACTTACCTGAGTAATACATAACTTAAGTCTTCGTCCATATACTTAATTGC
This sequence comes from Grus americana, assembly GCF_028858705.1. Taxonomy (NCBI): domain Eukaryota; kingdom Metazoa; phylum Chordata; class Aves; order Gruiformes; family Gruidae; genus Grus; species Grus americana. The sequence goes on from NC_072856.1 coordinate 9,885,399, forward strand.
ACATTTCTTTAAATGCTTTACATGTAACGTATTCTTTAAATGCATCCTATTTATTGCAAAACATGTGAAATGTGATGATTTTACATTCTCCTTTAGGATTCCTGAATACTCGTGGATTGTATTTCTTGAAAAAAAAATTCATGGATTTGTATTTATTGAAAAATCACACTGTTTATTTTGAAGTAGATGAGCTACTAGTACATGGTTGAAGAGCTATGAGTTCACTATAAAATTATACCTCTAAATATTCAAAGCGTAAAGATAAACAAAAAAACCCCAAAACCTGCTGGTTTGAATTGGATATTAAGCTTGTTAATCTTTTCCATTTATCCTTTCAGTCTTCCTGTGTGATTGTCCAGATACTTACATGGCAACAATTTTACCTGACTGTTTATTAGAATACTGATACGGAGCAATTGAGCGCAGTTATAAAGCATTTACTGAAAGCTTTCCATTATCACTAAATAAAATGACCAAAGAAAAATGGAGAACAATCTGCCTTGCTTGCCTAGCAAGAGCTCTCAGTAACAATTGTATGCTGTTTACGGAACACTAGAAGATAACAGTTCTCATATTATAAATAGCTATATTGATTTTTCCAGAAGAATTAATGAGTCTTTTGCATGCAGAGAAATGATCAAAATTCCTGTACTAATAGTTTAAAAAAATATGAATCTGTATCTTCCAGTTAACTACCACAGGACAACAGCAGTAGCTTCTGAACTTCATTTTTGGTAGAGATAATAACAGTATAGCTTAATATTTCTTTGTGCATAGCTTAAAACATTTTATGTAGACACTTTATGTATTTCTACACAATTAAGATAGGAACCTAAGATATCTCCATACATCCCTACAGTCCTTAGAACAAATATAACCTTTGATACATAGAAAATGTACTCATTTCCCATATGCAATTCTTTTGATCTGCTTATATTTTTCCCATTCTTCACTTTTAGGAGTTGATGTAACAGAAACGCGCAGAGCTTTAAATGGCTAGGGACATAGATTGGAAGTGAGTAGATTTGGGTCCATTCCTATCTTTCACGCTGGGTTATCATACACAGCTCAGCTCATTTTTCAGTGCCTCTGTTTTCTCAAAAGCATCTAGAGGCCAGTGACTCTATAATAAACACTGCAAGATTGACAAGTTTGTATGTTAGTATTGAACTATTCTAATTCCTTAAAAATAATTTAAATGTTTTCTTTGTCCAGATTTTTTTTTTTTACAAAACAAATAGGACAAAAAGTTAAACTTTGCAATGTAACTAACTTACAGCCCTATATTTCATTTTTTAGGCTAAACACCCACAGAGAGTTTACTTGTATTAGGAAGGAAGAATAACCTTCTGCATTTCTATACAGCTTCTATATTTATACCAGTTCTAATATTAGATTGTAAAAATGCATATTTGCATTTTAATATATACAGTAGCAGCCCCCTGGATCCACTGACTACCCACATCTACATTTAAAATAAAAATCCGTTTGACTTTCATTTTCTCACAGATTTAATATTGTTTCTTTAACTTACAGTGGGAGCACATGAATTTGGAAAGTGTTGTAAATGGATTTGCTTGTAATTTTGTGTTCTAAATAATCTTTTTTTTACAGCACAATTAATATAGTAATCCTATAAAAATCTAGCTAGATTCATTCATATGCTGTTTTGTTTGTAAAGGTGTAGTGTTGCAAAGCAGCTTAATGGTTTTGCTACTGAAAGATGGGTTTATTCCTTGAGGAGTGCAAAGCAATAGAAAAACAATGTGGGGGAAAGAAAAAGGAGAGGATGATGGTCTTTCCTCTAGTGGTAGGGGGAATACAGTTATGGCTTTATTATGAAAGATAATATTTTTAACTCTTTCACACTGTACCTTGAAAATGCCTATGATAATTTCATATTTAAAAAAAAATAATCAGTGTTATGGCACATTTTGTGGTAAATGGAAGTAATGTGCAATTACTCTCATTGGTCCATATGGTTATTATATTGCACAAATACTTGTATTTCTGTAAAACAAGCTGGTTTATAAAAAATGTCCTTTGTGCAGCCGGGTAGGAATGCAGGCATTAGAAAAGTGCAACATACTTTATGTTAAGACAATGATATCAGTTCTCTTTTTGATCATTGCATTTTCTTCAGACTTTCTGGGGAAATACTGTAATTAAGATTAATCATTAAGGTTAACAGTTGACACAAACTGAAACAGAACTGATCAGAAGTCACCTGTATTCTCATCTGGTACTTAAGATATATGGGATATTTAAAACTTTCATTTTTATTTCTTAACAATTATACATGCTAAATTTCTTGGTCCTTCCAGATTCTCAACAGTGTTCTAAGGATACTTACTATGTGTTTAAATTGTGCACTTGGAAAAATCATAGGAAGTAGCAAGTCCAGGTATGGTGCTTGCTAATAATTCTACTTTCTGATCCAAAACTTGAAGATAAATAGGGAAGCCATAGCAAATGATGTTAGAAATGACTTTGGTGAAATGCCCAAATCTTTTACTGTCTGACAACTGTATGACAATAGGATGAACTATGATTGAGTTGCCCCTGTCCACCTCTGTTCTTCTTAAAGGTGGAGCCTTGGCAGCCTCCAAAAGGAAGTGGTGCCAATACTTACCTGTCATTGCTATTGTTTTGCTAAAATGATTCCTGTGATGCGCCTTATTCTCAGGTGCTATAATCCTCTCTTCAACCCATGCCTTCCTTCAGTCTTCTGTAGGATACTCAACCCCAGATCCTTCAATCTCTTTCCCCTTCTAGATATCTAATTGTTCTCATTACTCTTGTCAGAACTTTTGCCAAGTGATCCATATCCTTGAATTGTGGTACCCAAACCTGGGCATTGTAATCCTACAGATGCCTTACATGACTCCACATGGGCTTAGAGAAAGTGCTTCTATGGTAGCGTTTGCTGGTTTTCATAAGAGAATAACATTTACTTGTATTCAACTTCTGATCTACTAGACTTCCTTCATCCTCTATCAAATACTCTCGTTGGCTTTTGCCTTGCTGTCTTTGTGCGAATAATTACTCTTATCTAAAAACTAGTACTTTGTGTTTAACATTATTTAATTACAGCTTGATACTGTCTGCAGTCAGTAACTTGTTCTCTATTCCGTCCTTCAACTTATTAATGAAAATATTGATCTATGCATAACCGCACTGAACTTGAAACTCTTCAGTGAGTTCCAGCTGAGTTCTAAACATTTGAAAAAGCAAATTCATTTGTTTTACACATATGAATATTGCTGTCTAAAAAGTCCTGACATCTAATTCTGATGTAATTAATAGGTAAGCATTTTAAATAAAATTTTGGGAAAAAAATGCTATTCTGATGTATTTGTATTTGCAAATCTAAGAAGATGCATGAAAAATCAAGAACATAGTTTTATTTGATAGTATTTTTATTGACAAAATTTGTGTTGGAGAAGGATAAATCCTCAAAGAATTATTACATCTGTTTACATATCACGGAGAGGAAATGCAAAAGGATTTAAGACATGTAAGGAGGGAAGTTCTCTGAAGTATCTTACACTGAAATCTGATTTTGTCTGAATTTTGCTCCCTGTACGTGGGGAAATAAAACAGTAAACTGATATCTTTCTGGCTAAGTCTCTAGCAGAGTCTGTATTTTCATAAATTTTAAGTAGTGGGATAAAAAAAAAAATTTCTTGTTGTTTGCTGTTTGTAAATGAAAATCATTGTTAATTTAGGAGCCTGACAGCTGTAGAACATTTGCCATTCGGCAGCAGCTGTCAGTAGCACTCCAGTTTATTTTACAAACAGATGTTTAATTTGACTTCAATGCCATTGTCAATTTTTGAGGGGAAACAAAAGAGAGGAAAGGAATAGAAATAATCATGATAGTCATAATTTTATTTTCTTTCAAAACATAAAGCAGAGCCACTATAAATGACATCAAAAGTGGTTTCATTTTTTATTACTGAATGTTTTAAATCAATTTTTTTTGTAACTGCACGAACTAAAATTGTTTTCTCAGTGCATGGTAACTCATGTTAAGGAAGTGATTTGTCTTATGTCAGGAACTGAAGGCATTATTTTAATGCAGTATGCTACATCTTTAAAATATGTATTTTATTTATGAATCAAAATGTCACACTATTTCTACAGTTTACAGATAAAAAGATTTTTGTCTCTATATTAAAACCAGGGCACCAGTGGGCCCACTGTCATACAAACATAATGTTGTTTACCGTAGTATAATAGTATTCTTATTTCACATCAACAAAACTGAAGGGCAAATTGGGTCCAGTAATGATGAAATGAGATAATGAAAAAGCAAAGTAATATAATATGGTTCATTTTTCATTTTAGTAACCAATGATTTTATCCAGTATGTGCCCAGTAACCAGGAGACTTTAATAAAATATCCTGTTGGAATATCTTGGCAAGATCCTCCGTTATTCAAAATGTCTATAGACCCAGACAAGAGAGTTGAAATTAGCAGTATATGATCTCAATCCTACAACACTTTGGCAATTCTTAGATGTTACAAAGTCTAATTTAAATTAGTCATAAAGATAGCAAATCTTACTGGTCATTTGCTCCTTCATAATACAATCTATTCAGGTATTTCAAGACTATGTGTTTCTGTGATGGTATATAAGTAAACCTGCAGTTAAATTTAAGAAGCGATATCGGGTGTGCCGTTTTGTATGAAATTTTCTGTTAGCAAAATTTTTCTTGCATGCTGAGTTCAATGTTTGCTGAACTGTCTGCGTGCCCACAAAAATCTAGAACAGCTCTGCATAGCACGTTTTACAGTTAAAATTTCAAGCACAGCTATATTTCAGTATGAAAGGCAAATGACTGAATTAACGAAGTGTCAGATTCTGCCATCCTTACTTATATTGAATAGTATTTAAATCATAGACTCATAGAATGGTTTGCATTGGAAGGGACCTTAAAGATCATCTAGTTCCAACCCCTCTGCCATGGGCAGGGACACCCTCCACTAGACCAGGTTGCCCAAAGCTCCATCCAGCCTGGCCTTGAACACTTCCAGGGAGGGGGCATCCACGACTTCTCTGGGCAAGCTGTTCCAGTTCCTCAACACCCTCACAGAGAAGAATTTTTTCCTAATATCTAATCTATATCTACCCTCTTTCAGCTTACAGCCATTACCCCTCATCCAGTGATACACTCCATGCCTTTGTAAACAGTCCCTCTCCAGCTTTCCTGTAGGCCCCTTCAGGTACTGGAATGCTGCTATAAGGTCTCCTTGGAGCCTTTTCTTATCTAGGCTGAGCAACTGCAATTCTCTCAGCCTGTCTTCATAGGAGAGGTGCTCCAGCCTTCTGATCCTCTTTGTGGCCCTCCTCTGGACTCACTCTAACAGCTCAATGTCTCTCTCCTGTACTGGGGCCCCCAGAGCTGGACGCAGTACTCCAGGTGGGGTCTCACAAGAGCCGAGTAGAGGGGCAGAATCACCTCCCTTGACCTGCTGGTCACACTTCTTTTGATGCAGCCCAGGACACAGTTGGCTTTCTGGGCTGCAAGCGCACACTGCCGACTCATATTGACCTTCTCATCAACCAACACCCTGAAGTCCTTCTCCTCAGGGCTGCTCTCAATCCATTCTCCACCCAGCCTGTATTTGTGCTTGGGATTGCGCTGACCCACGTGCAGGACCTTGCACTTGGCCTTGTTGAACTTCATGCGGTTCGCATGGGCCCACCTCTCCAGCCTGTCCAGGTCCCTCTGGATGGCATCCCTTCCCTCCAGCGTGTCAACCACACCACACAGCTTGGTGTCATCGGCAAACTTGCTGAGGGTGTACTCGATCCCACTGTCCAGGTTGCTGACAAGGATGTTAAACAGCACAACTCCCAATATCAGCCCCCGAGGAACACCATTCATCACTGGTCTTCACTTGGGCATCAAGCTGTTGACCGCAACTCTTTGAGTGCGATCACCCAGCCAATTCCTTATCCACAAAGTGATCCATCCATCAAATCCATGTCTCTCCAATTTAGAGACTGTGTGGGACAGTGTCAAATGCCTTGCACAAGTCCAGGTAGATGACATCAGTTGCTCTTCCCTTATCCACCAATGCTGTAACCCCATCATAGAAGCCCACCAATTTTGTCAGGTACAATTTGCCCTTAATGAAGACGTGTTGGCTGTCACCAATCACCTCCTTATTTTCCATGTGCCTGAGCATAGTCTCCAGAAGGGTCTGCTCCATGATTCTCATGTGGATTTAAATATATTAACTGGAGACTCTCTAAGAGTGATGTATTATATAAATAAGGATCTCAGAACCTGAACACAGTATTTATCTTGATTCTTTTTTTCACATTAAGCACCACAAAATCAATTCTGATTTGTTTCCTTAAAGGAGAAGCTACATGTGTTATTGCAATTCTTTAGAAATTATGAAAGGAAAAAAACACCTAGGAAAGGAATTGTTCTTCATGTAAACTGACTGTTGAATTGATTCTTGTTGTCTTTCTACTTACCTGGTTTGACAATTTTTTTGAAGGGATTTGTGAAAGGATTGAAATATTAAATTCAAGCAATAATTGTGTGGGCCGTTCCTTTCTTTTCCTTGCAGTAATTAGGTACTCACTTTTTCTATCTTTTCTACTTCATTAGACATGTATTAAGTATCTTTGTTATCTGAACAGCAGCAGTCTGAATGCTTTTTGCACCGCTTTCCTCAAGAAATGGATTTGTTGCTCAGTCAGTTCATTGCCTCAGCAGAATGTAGTTTAAAGTCTTGCAATGCACCAGAAAGCACACTTGATTTCTGTAATGGGTTCTGGGTTTTCATTTGCTGCAGAAAGGATAGGCTTGCAGACATAGGGGCCCGTCTCTAGAGAAGGAATCAGCTCTGTTCATTAGGAGGATAATGAGCGTGACGCTCGTTCACTTCACTGCACAGGCTGTGTATGTAGCCTGGTGGTACCCTTAATATGTACCAACATCTTATTTAAGTTCCACAGATTACCCATCATAATGTTTCTTCCCATAGATTTCTTTGAAAATGAAATATACGCTTGTTCTGTACGTAGAAAAAAAGGTGTGCTCTCTCATGATGCAGTTGCCTTGCAGTTGTTTGCTTAAGGAGGTATACGATAAGACAATGAACTCGTACACAAAATAGAAAAATGTTCCACACTGCAGAGGTGATGTCATGTATTGAGGTGCCACCATTTCATGATGGTTCATAATGAAATTGTTTTGTTCATCAGAGTTAATTTAGATAACAAATACTAATGAACAGGCATTTATCTAATTTCTCTGAATAAATTATGGACAAAACATCATCTTCCATATAGCGAAGACACACAAATAGCTCTTCATTCTTCACAGTTTGATAGTAGTAGTCTGTATTTCTGCCACACATAGTTCTACTCACAAAGTACTAAATAGGGAAGTAAATAAAGCTAAACTCATGAAAGGAAGCAAATCTCACAGATACTTGAATATGTGTTTTCTGCATTGTCTTTATCAGTAAGGCACTTGGCTCATCAAGAATAAAGTTTTAAGTGCTGTCCTTATAATGTTCTAGTTTTCTAGTGTCTACTCATGCATTAGAAAAAATTCAGGCTGTGATTCTCTTCTGATTAAGTGAAGCTGAAGCTAGTAATTGATTTCAGTAGAAGGTTGGTCAGTTCTCAATAGAGTCACCTCACAATCAACAGCAGCGTAAGATTGCAGGGCACATCCAGGTTTTCAAAACACTCTCAACATCAGTATATCTGATAATTGTATGGTTTTAATTTTCAAAGCATGTATTTCTTCTGTCTCTTTTTCTGTGTAAATGTTTGGTGTGAGCAGATGATTTCCTGCTGTAAAAACCAAAGTCAGATAGGTATACCTTATCTTTTTTGTCTCGGAAATCAGGAGATTTGTTTTCCGTGTTGCTTCAGTTTCAAAATCTAAACCAACTATTGGAAAAGTTTAAATCGTACTGCTTGGGTAATCAATCTGAAACACATAATTGATTCACCTATTTCCCACACACATATTGGAAGGAGCACCCCTGCTTGTCTCTACAATGTCTGATCCCTTGCTCTATTTCCTCCTGTATCTCTAATCACACTTGATGTATCTCAATTATCCATGTTAAAACATCTCCCTCTCTGAGTTTCTAATGAAGTTAAGAATCTAATTAACTGCACTTTTGTTCCAAGTAAAAATTGGTAGCGCTGGATTCCAGTTCCTAGTCTATGTATGCTTCTCAAAGCTGCTAATATGAAGGGTAATTTATCATGTTAATCCTTTCTATTGCTACTTACTACTGTTCATAATGCTCCTTTAATAGTTCCGTTCATGTGCTCTTCTTGTCCTGATGATTGAGGGAGATACAGACTGTGTAGCTTTTGCTTAATCCCTGATCCTTTAAGCATAGTTGTAATCACTTCCTCCATGAAATGATGACCTTTATCTGGGTCAACAAGACCAGGAGCTCCACAGATGCAAAAGGCTTCTTGATACTGTTGGATTTTTTTCCTCTCCCTGCAGCTGTATGTTGTTTTATAGAAAAGGTTTCAAACCACCTCGAAAAGGAATCACTCACTTCCAAGGAGTTTCGTTACACCAGACTGTTTTGGGGAGCAAATGTATATAATCCATATGTTACCACATCCAGTCTGACAACCTACTGCTGCAGCAAAGTGATATGACTAGACTTTGTTCTTGCCATTCTTATACATTTCTCAGACAATTTTGATCCATTTCCTAACACCTGTACCTGTCAACATTGCTATTTCCTTAACCCTAACAGTATTTTTCTGATTTTTATGTAGCATGTTGAGCAGTTGTTCTTTCTCCATTTACTTTCTCGGTCCTTTTGTTTCTGCTGTGCTCTAGTAACAACCACTATTGTTTACTTAATATGTCCCAGCTCTGCTGCTGCTTTAGCTGCTGAATCTCCCTATCATCCCGTTCAGCTTCCTGATTCTTATTCCTTTGAGCCTTTAGATGCCTAATTCACAACTGATCCCCATGGCAATTCCCGTGCTTATAAATCTCTTCTGCACCAGTCCTTATTAAAAAATAGCTCTGTTGCCCAGCGTTTACCTTCTCCTCACCTAGTCAAACATGCAATAGTGTTCCCTTTGCACAATAATCTGAATCAGGTAAAATCAGAACCAACCCAGCCTTTTGTTGTCTTTACACTTCAGGTGTTCCTTGTGTGTTGTCCCATTCAGGTTCAAAGCCCTGGGCACCATTGCCATCAATTTACTTTGAAATTCCACCAGTGAACCAAAGGTGATTTGTGCTGTAACATTGTACTGAAATCCTTCAATGTCTTCCTCGGTCCCATGTGTAGGTGGTGTTTGTAAATGTTTGGATATTGACCTTCTGTTCCCATGTTGATTAGGGCACAATAAAAGAGATCAGGTTACTGACAGTTTCTGAGGCTAATCTGTGGTTCGTTAATATTAATGTCCATAGAGCAACAGAAGTATTGGAAGCTCTGCGTGTGTGTGTGTGTGTGTGTATTCCCCCTGGCAGAGTATGCTTTAGGGAGACATCTTATTTGCATCATGATAGGGGCGGTACATGTCAATATTTCATTTTTTGTATTGTCCAAGCAGCTGCTAAGCATTCCCAAACAAACTGAAGTGTATAGCTCCAGTATTGATATTTTTATGTATTCATAGGTTACTGGAGCCAGCTTGGTTTTTTGATTTTTTTGTAGCAAAAGTGCTACCAGTGGTACTGGTGTGGCAGCTAATCAGACACAAGAAGGTTATATTGAATTTGGCATTTTTAGGACTGAAGCAGGAAAAGCAAAAACCCCGCTGTACAGGTTCGCTGACATGGCATTCTCCAAAAATCTACATACCAAAGTTTTGCAACAATATTTGCTGCAAATCCTTACTGCAACTAATTTTTGCAACCAGAACCATTGCATGAACTAGTGACACTAGCCTAACACTGTCCTAAGCCACAAAGTTGTTGCAACAGATGTTGAACAAAGAGGAGAAGCTTGGTAGAAACCTCCCTAATGATGTAGAATAATTTCCTGGATTAATTTGATCATTCTGTGATAATTATGTGTTGCATGAGCAGGGTGGTCTTTCAGCTATTTCTCAAATGCAATTTGAATGTGCCTTCTTCCCATATACTGTCCCTTCAGACTGAGGAAAGTGGAAAAATTACAGATCTCGGCCCTTTTATCTTTACTGGTCCTTTCTTTTCTTTCATTTCTCTGCACTCATATCTTTCAGCACAAAGAACCAGTACGTCCTGGCAGCTGTCGGAGTGTTCAGTAGGCTGCACTCTCAGCTGTCAGCAAAAGCTCTTAGAAAAGCCCAGGTAGAAGAGATTCAGTTGTTACAGGTATTAATTCTTGAAAGCTGAAACGTGTCTCAGCTGCACTAAGGAGATGGCAAGTGTCTTCTGATGTTTCCAGATCCAGTTCCAGTGGATTTGTGGTGTCAGAGTTAACCTCAAGTACTAAAGTACTTGCATCAAAATTAAACTTCCCTAGGCAAATACATTCAAAATATTAACGTCTCTTTTAAGAAGTAGTATTAAGCATTTTAATAGCAAAACAAGTTCGCTTAGTTTCAGTGGGTGTTAATTTGTTCCGTTAATTGTGACGCTTTAACCTTCAGACTCCTGTCAACTGAAATGAGGTGATTTTTCTGGATTTGAAAACATCAAATACTTTATTCCAATTTGGATTCCTGCTACTGAGTACTCAGCAATCGGTACTTTACAAGTGGGTGGACCTGGTTAGGATGCTGCTCTTGACATACAATTTTTGTCTATACAAGCAAATAATTTACTCATTAAAATATAACTTCAGTATATTGCTAGTTGACACTTCTTCCAAAACAATAGTTGGAGAATGACAGCTCTGATATTTTTGTTTTTATCTACAAATTCTCTTCCTTCCTTCCTGAATCTCTTAAGAATCTTAAAGATTTAGAACAATTTTTCTAAAGTTTTGAGAAATTTGTTTCAGGCTTCATTAACTGGGCACTCATGCTGATGTTTAACTTTTACTTATTTTGCTTTTTTAATACCATATAGAAAAATGGGGATTTTCTTATCCCCCCACCTGGAGTGGGGGAAAGTGGCTGAAGAGGGAAGGGGAATATGTGTACAATATAAAGATTAAAAGAAATATTGTAAAAGGGCAAATATGCTTTTCACTGTGTCATGGCTCTCCACGCTTGCTGTGCAATAATGGCAAAATCAACAGAGGTCAAGTTGTGAGGACTGGAGGAGTAGCACGTGTGGGAGGGTGTGAAATGTGACCTTTGCCTGGGTGCTTTGTGTTCTGCCACATCCTGGCATAGCAGGTGAAGCAGGCTACAGACTGAAAACGGGGGCATGGTTTCCTCTTTCCTTTCTTGCTTCTCTTGAACACCCAGATGAATCAAGTCTTTGAGTTCCCTCTGCAAGTGGATGAGTGTCCTACAGGTTGCATAGACCTTCTGAGCAGAAATTAAACAATGCTTTGTAAGTTTTATTTTTTTGTTTTCATTTTTCATTTTGACTTTAGGATTTGTTAGTTAATATTTATGTCTTGTGGCCATTCAAGCAAAGAACAGAGGGATTTTCTGAGGACAAATACAAGATAGCAGCATATATAATTGTGTTTTCCCTTAGAGCTTTTTGTTGTGTTATATATGATGGCCAAATCAGTGCTGAAGTCAGTGAGCTCCCGTGTATGTGTGTGATGGTAGACTCGAGTATGATATGAAGGACAACCGAAAGGATTTTGAAGATAAAGTAAATTTGTAAGACAACTTTAGAGTACTTTGCTCTTGCTGTGGGGTTTCTCTCAATTATGTTTTCTGACAGTATGGATGAAGTGTTGAAAATTAAAACTGAAGAGGAATTTCTGGTGTATATGTATGCACTGAATTGTTTAGAAGTGAGCAGCTTTTATTGTTTTTGATCTGACTAATCTATTAGAGAAAAAGCACTCATACTATGCAGGGATGTAAATATTGAATTATGGCAACATTGATAAACTTCACATTAATATTACTGTGTTTTGTCCAACATCAAATATCAAGTCTGGTTGGTTTGCTCAAACCGTGTTAACAGCATACTTCAAAACAAACAAATGAACAAAACCAACAAAATGACAACAGAAACCGCACCATCTGTGTTAGCTCCTAAGTACGGCATCAAGAAAGAAGGAATTTCATGCAAGTTTTTAATACTGCTGACCCTTGTCAATGATGGCTGATGACAAAATTAGATTCTGGTGTAGATGGAGCTTGTTCTTTGGTGAGACTGAAGACTTTTCTAGTTGAAAATTATTTTGAAGAATTGTCATGGTTTAACCCCAGCTGGCAGCTAAGCTCCATGCAGCCACTCACTCACCCCCAGCAGGATGGAGGAGAGAATCAGAAGAGTAGAAGTGAGAAAACTCGTGAGTTAAGATAGGGACAGTTTAATAGGTGAAGCAAAAGCTGCACATGCAAGCAAAGCAAGACAAGGAATTCATTCACTGCTTCCCATGGCCAGGCAGGTGTTCAGCCATCTCCAGGAAAGCAGGGCTCCATCACGTGTAACAGTGACTTGGGAAGACAAATGCCATTACTCTGAATATCCTCCCCTTCCTTACTCTTTCCCCAGCCCCTTATATGCAGAGTATGACATCATATGGTATGGAATATCCCTTTGGTCAGTTGGGGTCAGCTGTCCTGGCTGTGTCCCCTCCCAACTCCTCGTACACCCCCAGCCCACTCGCTGGTGGGGTGGGGTGAGAGGCAGAAAAGGCCTTGGCTCTGTGTAAGCCCTGCTCAGCAGTAACGAAAACATCCCTGTGTTATCAACACTGTTTTCAGCACAAACCCAAACCATAGCCCCATCCTAGCTGCTATGAAGAAAATTAACTCTACCCCAGCCAAAACCAGCACAAGAATGTAGTTGTCAAATACCCTACTAGTGTCAAAATTGCGGGGCATCTAATGACTAAAGGGTTTTATATGCTTTCAGAGGAATTTTAATTATTTTTAGAAAGAGTCTCCCAAATATTAGAAAGAGAAGTAAGTGATGTTTGTAAACTTCTAGGAGTTTGCACGTTTCCTGACCTTGTAAGAAAAACAGACAGAAACACGGCGTTGTTTTTTTCTAAGACAACACAGAAATGAATAACATGAGAACATCCTGAATAATGCTTTAGAATTACAAAATCCACTAGCACCAACAAAATTACAGTAGATGTAAATACATGGTTTTCACCTTACTTTCTAGTGCTAAGGTAAATGGTACATTTAGAAATTCTTTCTCTCCAAAAGACAACAAAACCAAAAAAGCAAACAAATTTAACATCCTGTTAAGTGTAATTGTTCTCAGTACCTTCCTGGGGTGGAAAACAACTTATAATAATGTGATTAAATCAGTAAGACGTGGAATAATTAAAGAAAATCACTTTGACAGCTGGAAGGGCAAGACAAGGTTAACTCATAAGTAATATAGAGCAGAAAAGGTTTCTCATCTGGAATCCAGTAGTTTATGATTATTTCTCAATATGCAGGTGAAACTTAGGATATCCTCACCAGCTCTGGCAAAATCTGTTTTATTAAAATGTAACTCTAATATTGTACTTAATGGTTTTGATGTAAGCTTAAAAAATGTCATAGGAACAATTCTTATAGATCCTCTTCCTTACTACTTTAGTCACATCATTACACCCACAGAGGCAATTTAAAATAGGGGTATTTCTGTTGATGCTAGGATTTGACAAAAAAAGAGTAAGGAAGATGATCTAAAGCTGTTTCTATGGAAGAAAGGGAAAAAACCCAAACAACAACAAAACCCAAAACCCCTCTGTTTCTGGTATGACTTGGAGCATTCCCAAGGTTGCTCTGAATTTTTATGGTTTATGACATTTCCTGTTTGTTAACATGCGATTTTTGTGACTTTGGTAGAAGTTTTCACAGCAGGATGCTGCAGAGGGACCTTCTTATTGCAGGGAAGTCTTTCAGGGCAGGTCTTGCTCCCCTCGTGCTCAGATGTGGTCTGACCAAACTGAGACAGGACAGAGACTCTGACCTGCTTGTATCTAACCTACAACATTCTGAAGTAGTGCCAAAACAAATATTACAGAAGCTACCGGCTATTCCTTGATTTTGCTGAGAGAACTACAAAACAGAAATAATAAGTAACATTTTTCAAAGGTTTTTTTTTTTTTTTTTTAATAAATAAACCCAGGTGCTGCTAGGTGTATATATGCCTGTGACATCAGGTTTTGCTCCTTAGTTTGGTGATGGAAAAGCTTTAACACAAATCCAGAAGCATCACTTTGAAGATAATGGGAAACAAACAGATTTTTGGAGTCATAGTTGTTTCCTTTTTTATTCCACAGTATGCTGACAGTCAAAGAGAGAAATAAGTCAATTAAAGATCCGCTTAAATCTGTTAATATGAAGGGGAAAGCAATCGTACCTCCCCTTCCCATAAAGTTCAGACAGCACTGGATGTTGGAAGTGGCAGGAAGGATTTATGCAGACTAAGCTGATGTGTACCTTGTGTAAATTCTTAAAAGCTTTCTTACCTCTCTGTAAAAGTTAGCCATTCCATTTTTAAACCGTTTTTGTAAGCCTCAAATCCAAAGGAAAGAATCTCTAGTCCAAATCAGAACTTTTATAGAGGAATAAAACATGTAAAAAAATTAAAATAATAAGGGAACAAAAGGTAGTGATAAAAACTCGGCAAATACACTGATTAGATATTTTGCTCTGTCTTCAATCTAGAATCTGATTATTAAAATAATGAACTTTTTAAAATTAATTTAACATTGTTTCTGTCTGAGTATTTGTAAAGTTGTGTGCCTGCTTTTGGTATTTATGCAGCCATCTAATATACCATCCTGTTCCACTTGGAATCAGTAAAAACCCCTCCTATTGAGATTATTGGCTCCATATATAATTCCGAGCACAACTGAAGAGCCAATGACTCAGAAAGCTGTGAAGCTTTTGTTATTAGAAAAGGAACTGTTCCCTTGACATTTCACAGTGACAAGCTAACTGCAGCAAAAAGAATAATATAAGTACATTTCAGGCTTCAAACAATGTTTCTACATTTTATTTCTAAAATAACTACTTCTGAAATTAAATACTCGTAATATCTTTGTTATCTGCAGATTTGGACGCTCCTTTATCAAGCAGCAGATTTCTTGTTTGAATTTTCTAAGTTGTTGGTTTTGGGGGCAGGGTTTGGGGGTCTTTTGGTGGGGTTTGGGGGTTTTTTTGAGTAAGCTTTGGAAAACTTGTTCTTTAAAATGATATTTAAGGCATAGGATCATAGAATAATTTAGGTTGGAAGTGACCTCTGGAAGTCATTTAGTCCACCTGCCTGCTTGAAGTAGGTGCTGTTACATCAGGTAGGTTGAGTAGGTTGCTCAGGGATGTGTCCGATCAATTTTTAAGTATCTCCAGAGGTGAAGATTGCACAACCTGTTTAGGGAGCCTGTGCCAGTGTTTCATGACTTAGACCATTCTCATGGTGAGAAAGGTTTTCCTCGTATATGCATGACATTTCTTGTGTCCCCACTTGCCTGTTGCCTTGCATCCTACCACCATATGCTTCTGAGAAGCATCTGGCTCTACCTCTTCTGTATCTTTCTGATAGGTAGTTGAAGACAACGAGCAGTAAGATCCTTCCTTTGCATTTTCTTCTTTAGACTGAGTGAACCCACTTCTCTCAGCCTCTCCTCAGATGTCATGGACTCCGTTCCTCTAATCATTTTGATGCCCCTTCAGTGGACTTTCTCTAGTAACGCAATGTCTTTTTCTAACCTGGCAGCCCAAAACTGTCTGTAATACTCCAGATATGGTCTCACAAGTACCAAATGGATGGGAAGAAATCACGTTCCTTGACAGGGTTGCTATGCTTTTGCTGAAACCACCCAGGAGGCTGGTGGCTGCCTTGGCTGCAATGACATGCTGCTAGCTCATGGTCAGCTTGTCCACCAGGACCTCCAAGGCTTTTTCTGCAGAGTTGCTCTCTAGCTAGCACATGCCCTATACTGTACTGTTGTAACTGCATCATTATGTCCTACGTACAAGACTTTGCCCTTGACTTTTCATGGGGTTCACATCAACCCATTTCTCATGTCTGTCGGGATCTGCCTGTCTAAATAGTAGCCTTACCCTCCAGCATGTCAGCTACTCCCCCAATTTAGTATCATCTGCAAACTTGTTGAGGTTGCATTCCACCCCCTCATCCAGGACATGAGTGAAGATGCTATTGGCCCTAGTATCAGTCCTGGAAATGGCTGCTGGTAGTTGGCCAGTGTATGAGAAATGAAAGCATCTTGACAATAAGTCAGTTGTGATGTTGCATGTACATTTCAGCTCAGGTTGCTGTTACTTTACATTTTATTAATCATCCTACGTGACTTTTTTCCAGTTTTACGGTACAGTGTTCGAAGAACCATGATTGATGGTCTATCAAAAATTGTATGTGTTTCATTGAGTCTGTGTGAACGTATTGGTTCTTGATTATTCTGTAGCATCCAAAAAGTCTTTAAAGTTGTCTTTGGTTTTGAATGTGAAGGCTGGAAAAACTAAGCTGGCGTGCCACTGTCACAGGGTGGCCATTGGGCTCATATTCTTGCTAGTAGTTGTTTTGGTGGTTTTGTTGTTTTATTTTTTCCCCTTGTTTCTTGTTAGAAACCCTGAAAAAGATTTCTCAGAAAGCTTTCATTCTGCTTCTCACATACTTGGTCAGTCTCTTCTGGCACCATTTAAATTGTCCCATGACAGTTCTCATATTAACAGAAGACAGATTTAAGTAACTCTAGGTTTCATTCACTTTCTCTTATTTGCTACAGGCTCATATTTGTCCTTAGTGTAAACTCTCCCTTATAAAGATGAGGCCTAGGAGTTCCCCTTCACCAAATAGTAGCAGATCATGCCCTTGCTTTTTGTAAAAGTTAGTCTTGCTCTTCTATTTCACGCTGGTTTTTCACAGCCTTGGTTGCCTGTATTGTCCTTTACCACATCTTCCTTTAGAAGATGCCAGCCCTGTTAAGGATGAGAGCAAGCTGTAGTTTCTGCACCCCTTCCAGTCTGATCTAGCTTTAAGAGGTTTACAAAACCCAGTTATTTTCCTGGCTGCTTTATAATGTGAAACAAAGGATTCCTTCCTATCCTACTCTGCCCTTGTATCTTGCAAAGAAAGCACAGTAAAATTGCATCTTATTTTTGATAATTTTATGGGGTGGTTCATTGTCAAAGAAAGGTTTACGTCACTACGACACCACTTCTAAGCATATGTAGTACTACTCTTCTCCTCACTTCAACTGGTATGAGTGAGGAGTAACTCTAGTGAGATCAAGATAATTATTTGACTGCAAAGTTGAGGTAAAACAAGAATCTGGCCCTTGGTATTTAGACTTTTAAATACAAGTCATGGTATGAAATATTGCTAGAAGAATGTGCTCCCTTACAGGTAAACAAAGTGCCAGGTCCCAAAGCACATTCTCTTCAGAAAACTTTCTGTCCAAAGAATGCCTTTGAATTTAACCAAATTCTGTTTTCTTATAGAAAGAAAATAAAGTTTACATGTGAATTAAATTTTTATAGTTAAAAAATGCTCAAAGCATCTAGTTAAGTTTATTTAGGACTGGAAGGGGTCATCTGACTTATTTGAATATATTTTCCCGTTGATTATTGGTTTTGACGTTTACCATATGGTGGTTGTGATACAAATGTGCAAGAAGAACTTGGGTTTGGTGCTTTGCTGACTTGAAGATATCTGACACAAAATTCAATTTATGGTCTCTCATATGAGAGGCTAAAAATCAGCTAAATTCCAGCTGTACAATTCCAGCTGCAAAAAAGAAATTGCATAGTAACTCTGGTTTTCTCTATATTGTTTTAAGATTCAACCTTCCTGTCCCCTGCTAAACTGAGACTTTTAAACTTATGTTTTGTTTGAACTATAAATCTGAATAAAATATTCTAGATTTAATTAATTTTAAAGTGGCTTGTCTTTTGGAACCTTTGAATTGCTTTTAAAGACTTCAGCTTATGCTAGCTTTTTCAAACTTCTGTTTTACATGATATTTGCACTGAATTGCTGTCATATATCAGAAGTATTTATTTCTCCATAATGCCATGTAATTTCTTACAAACAGCTGCTTGCTTTAGCTGTGCTATTTTTCTGAAATTGAATAAAATGTCAGTATTTTAATATAAAATATAATGGAAATATTAAATATTCAGTTGACCATCATGCATTTCAAGAGCACAGATCCTCACCATATTACTGTGACCACTTCTCTAAAGATCCCAGTTTCTGTAAAATCTAATGAAATTCAAATGCAAGTGGAAATAAAAATATCCTATCTGTAGTCCTTTATTGTGTATATGTATTGTGAGAAGACAGAAATATGCCTAGGTCTTAGTAGTCCAGTTCTGTCCTTTTGCTACTTTATCATGCATTTTCTTCTTCCTTTAAGGAATAAATATATCTAAACCTCTTTTTTTTTTTTTATTTATAGAGCCAGTATTGTGCAGAAGCGCATAATTTATTTTCAAGACGAGGGTTCTCTCACCAAAAAAATTTGTGAACAAGGTAAGGTAAAGTAAAAGATCTTTCTGACCTCCTTGTCGTGTTCTACTTATTTCTCTTAACTCATTATATCAAACTAAAATTTTAAGCCCTTGAACAGTTTCATCTAGGTTCAAATTTGGGATCTCCTATTCAATTATGTTCTTCCTTCTCACATATACTGTTCCTAATACAATCTTCCTTGCCTTCCCCTAGATATGATACTCTCACCTTTTTACCTGGTCTTCGTGTGAAACTCATTGGTCTCCATGGCATTTAGTTTACTGAATCCTGGGCTATATCGTCCTTTCCTAAATCTAAGCATTGCAGTTGGTTATTGCATCCCACTGGAGAATTTACATGCTTTGGCTGTCCAGAAATTTCAAGCCTATTGTGGTTTGAGGTCAGCTGAGGGTTCGTCCATATCAGATAAGGACCAGAAAGAAACACATTTTAAATCTGAAGACGACTGAAATAGTGATGCCTTCTTATTTAAAAATGTAGATTTAAATCATTACATCCACTTATAAACATAGTCCAGGTATTTCAGGATTCTAGTTTAGTCTAGTGTAGCCCAACTTAAAGATAAAGAAAAAAAAAAAAGGTTTAACTCAGATTTATTTACTGGAGTATTTATTATGGCAACTTTGCTGTCACCTGTTGATTTTGAGTTGTAACCGTTATCAATGGGTACTTTGCTGCTTTTTCAGACTCAGCCTCAGAAGGTGTGACTGACAAACCAATTTTAGATTGTTGTGCCTGTGGAACTGCCAAATACAGGCTAACTTTTTATGGAAACTGGTCAGAAAAAACACACCCCAAAGACTTTCCACGTGAGTATCACTCTTTTACTATTGTTGTACCATATAGGGACTGTGAAGAGGGTTGGAGTTTGTCGTATGACATATTACTTATTTACAGCTCAGCAGTGTAAATTACGACATGTGTGCAATACTGCTAACGTTCAGTATTGAAAATCCATGGATCTTTCTGCGAATGTGTTGTGGTTTTACCCCAGCCGGCAGCTGAGCACCACGCAGCTGCTCGCTCACTCCCCTGCGTTGGGACGGGGAAGAGAATTGGAAAAGTAAAAGTGAGAAAACTCGGGGGCTGAGATAAAGACAGTTTAATAGGTAAAGCAAAAGAGGTGCGCACAAGCAAAGCAAAGCAAGGAATTAATTCACCACTTCCCATGGGCAGACAGGTGTTCAGCCATCTCCGGGAAAGCAGGGGTCCGTCACGCGTAACGGTTACTTGGGAAGACAAACGCCATCACTCCGAACGCCACCATCCCCCCTAGTTCCTCCACTTCCCCAAGCCTCTTATAAAGTGAGCATGACGTCATATGGTATGGAATATCCCTTTGGTCAGTTGGGGTCAGCTGTCCTGGCTGTGTCTCCTCCCAACTTCTTGTGCACCCCCAGCCATCCCGCTGGCAGGGCAGCGTGAGAAGCAGCAAAGGCCTTGGCTCTGTGTAAGCACTGCTCAACAATAGGTCCATAGAACAAAAACATCTCTATATTATCAACGCTGTTTCCAGCACAAATCCAAACCATAGCCCCATGCTAGCTACTATGAAGAAAATTAACCCTCTCAGCTGAAACCAGGACAGAATGCTATACATGACAAATGAATTCTATCGATTTACTTGACATTTTGAATGGAGGTGTGTATGAGATCACATTTTCAAGATTTCTTTGTAGTGAGAAAAGTTACTTTTTCCTTTTTTCTTTTTCTTTTTGATAAGGTTAGACTGGCTTATAATTTTACAGCCAGGAAAGGCAATTTTAAGAAAAGGGCCACAAAGGATGGACAACATAGTAAAATTTGGAGTTTACAACCATGCCGATCTAGCCAGTATGTTTTCCTTCAAAGTCTTTTGAAAGATTCCAGTTAGTTTTCATGAGCCCTGAATCTTGCTGCCCAAGACATTAGTTGTATAGACCTTAGAATGTTCTGTCGCCTTTGTTGGTTGAATAGACAGATAAAATATACGTTCTGAGCTTTGCCTCTCTGGGTTTTTAAAGTTTCAGAACTACAGAATCAGTATTCTTGTTGCAATAACCCAAGTAACTGTACAAAGCTAACATTAGAAAAACATGTGCATTATGCATCTGCTCTTTCATTACTGACTCCACAGTCTGTGGCAATAAAGGCTAGGAAATGATTTGAGAATGTGAATCACATTTACTGGTCTTTAAACTTTGTTATGTTGTCTGTGGCTGATGCTTATTATGTAGACTTTATATGTCAAATTTTTTTAATATATTATTCTCACAGTGTCAGAATATCATTATAATTCAAATATGGTTTATGTGTCAATCAGCTCACCATTTTAACACTCTAAGCAATATCGCTTGAGTCTCTCATATGTTTTAAGTTGAATGTAGCATTGTTCAATTATTATTTGCCAGCATAATACATGAGAGAGAAAATAAGCCAAAACCCAGTAATTACAGGAATGCTCTTTTAGGCTCTTGGATGATTTATATATCTGCTGAGTGTCACATTTTATATGCATTATTTGTATGGATTCAGCTGCTGGTTAGAAATAGGGCATGAGAAGTTGATTGAAAACTATGAAATTAGTGTGACTGAACAATGTAATATTGGAGATAAATGGCCTTTTCTTTTAACTCCCAGTCAGCGAACACATTAAGAGTATGGGTGCATAACTGAAAGTAAGCAACTTGCAATAGTTTGCCACAATAGTGGACTCTGTAGACTGCTATTTCTCCCCAGTTACAAAGTGGTGAATTACATTAATGTTTTATTTAAAAACCTGGAAAATTTAAAAAATTACCATATAATGCTAGCAGGATTAAGCCCATGAATAACAGCTGATAAGATTTTACATTGAAATTTCTGAAAGTTGAGAAACAATTTCATCCAGATGTAATGAAGTTAAAAATGAAAACTAATCAGCAAGATTATTCTTTAAAATATTGAACTTTTGCAGTAATTACATTAAAATAAAATTCTATTCATTATGGACTGTGGTAAATCACTATTTGCCAAGCCATCACATAAAAAATTCTGCTTTGCTCTTATACCATGAGTAGGGTTGAAATAGAAAGCAGATCGTAAAACTTATATTTGTGTCTTTTTTTAACTTATCTTCTGACTTGCTTTAAAAACCTATAAATAATATGTACTCTGTTGCTTAGCTTTTCTCCAAAGAACTGCTTTTGCAAATAAAGTATTTTCTTTTGCTATCACACAAAAATGTTTCTGGAAGGTACAGTGCAAAACTTCTGGGAAACTATTTTGAGGTTTTCACAGATGCCATGGATTAGGAATAATTTTACACTTCTTATACCAGTGCAATTAAAATAGCTTCATTCCATTAAATTTAAAAGTGTATTGTCTGTTTAGGAGTTATCAGATGTGCCTACTCTATAAACCATTGCTTAGAATGAAACCACTGCAACACAATCTTGTTCTGAGTGTGGCAACCATAGAGTGAATGGAGAGAGGCATACTACAGCTGTAGAAAGGGTTAAAAAACTAATTCTTAAAACAATTTTGCTTTCATGGATCTCAGACTGAAAAAAAATAATTAAATTGATTTGAAAACTAAGGCTTAAAAAAAGTGATCATGTTTATCAGGTAATGTTTGGAAGTTATCACAGCTCCTGATAATAGGACTAGTGGAAGCTGAGTATTTCATTTGTTATTAAATCTGGCTCAAGGGGAACTATTAAATTTCCTATCACATTGTGCCAGTCAGATTTATATTTACATATGCCCTGTGGCTTAAAAGCATTTATTGTCTCTGGGTATCACCCATTTGTGATAACAGAAATATATATGGTCTGCGTCATGATTTGATATGGTACATATATGAAATGTGTCAGAGGATACATTCTCACGATGACACCTTGATCTTTGTGCAAAAATATATAGGTGAGTGTTTAAATTGAGACACTACTCATATTGAAAGGAAGTGAAATAACACCATTGGAAAGTTGTCAGTATTTCTGTCTGCTGTCTTAGGAACTTGATAGTGACATTGCATTGGTGATGCAACATTGCTCTGGCCTTGCACTGCTCAGATTATTTCATGTAGAGAAGTTTCTTTGATGTTTGGAGGAAAAGGTTTAAGAAACGATATTGAGTTGTCTCTTTGTTCTCATAAAAATGGGAGGTTCAAGATGAGGAGTGAAGCGTTTGCAAATGTATAGATTTTGTAGAAGGTGTAGGATAGGTGTAACATACTTCAACCAGCTTGTTTGGGCAAGTAGGTGGGCCAGCTGCTTTCTCTGCAGAGCCAATATTTTTAGGGAGAGGTGTTTAGTGGAAGAGATTGGGCTCTGGTTGCGAAGACATCAGATGTTCTTGATCTCTTTAGGATAGGGCGCATGAGAAGCTTTGGAGCACGTAAAACATTATACATTTTACTAAAAACTTAAAGGCACTCAGTTTCCTTTCTGTAGTGATACATTTTTCTTTTGTAGGGGCTATGTAGAACCTTCTCTTTCAGTAAGTTTCAGTAAGTGTCACTTACTGTGTTTCAGGGAAAGCTGCTGTCTATGACTTGTGAGATAGTTAGGCCTGTGTGTTAGGAAGAAAGAACGGGCAAAGCTGATGGTCCCGTCACTGGAGCTGAATGACAGTATCTCTCTGTGGTTTGACAAGGTGCCAGTGTATATTTAAGGATCAATTACTAGACCTTAGATCAAGAAACCATCTTCTGACACTGTAGTCTCTTCAGCTATTACCTGGATGGGGAGGAGGTTTAGTTTTGTTTTTTTCTCCATTTGGGTCTCAAGTACTGATTAGCTTTAATAGATTCTGAAAACATCAAGCCTACTATAATTCAGCGCTCAGTACGTGTATTTCGGTCCAAGTTTAGCACTAGGGAAACTATGGAGACTTTGTTTGCTGTGTTCCTAGGCCATCTCCCTCATCTATTTGTTCTGCTTGCTACACTTTTCTAGCTTTTTCTTCCCCCTACCATTGGAGTTCATTTTTTTATTTCTAATCCATTTTCTATTCTCCTGTGATTAGGTTCCTGCATCTGACTTTATCTATTCAATTGTCTACACTGTCTTTTTCAATTTCGTTGTCCCACCTTTCACATCTTAAATTTGCATTACTTTTGTTTACTTCATTATTCATTTTTCATTCATTTATTCTAGTTTTCAACTGTTTTTACTGCTACTCTCTACCTTTTGCATTGCAAAGAAAAACGTTGAATATTGTCTCGTTCCATCATTCTGTCTCCCTCATCTCCTACAGTCTTCGCGTTGTTACCAGACTGTCTGCTTATGTGAGCAGTTAGTTTTCTCATCCTTTTCCTTTAAACCTGTATCTTTGCAGTGTTATTTGACACTGAAGTGAATTCATTTTTATTTCCAGTGCTGTGGGACTTCTGTGACTCCTTATTTCTGCTCCATTGTCTTTTCAATTCCGTCAGACTTCTCAAACATTTTCTCTTTAAACTTGTATATTTTTTTCTTTTTATGTTCAAGAAGACAAAACAAGAACAGGAATCTTTTTGCCTAGCTCTACAACTCTTACATGATGAGAAAATTGAGCAAGTAAACTCAGTGAATATAGAAGCACCAAAATTCACTTTGTTGCTTCCTTCCTAAATTAAAGGGAACCCCTACTAATGGTTGCGGTGAGGGTGGGGGAAGGAGACATGGTACATGTATAATCTAAGTATGCAGAAGCAGAAAAACCAGCTATGTCCGTGCCAACAAGAGGAGTTCTTTACCAGTATTTCAAAAGTTTCCTGGAGGAAGTGCTGGGCACCATTTGCCCGTAGAAAGCAAATGTTTCACCTCTGTTTCAGCAGAAGGCTGCTGGGGGAGGTTTCTGGCCGTAAGCCCTTTATAGTTCTGTGCCTGGTGTTTGGGCACAAAGCTATAAACAAAAAATCTATAAAGTTTAATGATAGTGTAATCACATTCATATCTACCTTTTGCTGCTAATGTGCTGTCACCACTCAAACACAAATCCAGTGGACTGTTAGAAACCAGTATCCCTCAGTAAGCAAATGACTTGCTGTTAAATCTTTGAGTGACCACTGATGTCTTCCCTTGCAGGTTTCATCCTCAAAAATATTTTACATGGAAACCTAAAATTAAAGTATTCTTTAGCTTCCTGAAGAAGTGAAGTCTTCTGTGAAGAAAAAATATACTAAGTCTATGTTTGGGAGGCTGCTTGATTAGCCAGAATATGATCTTTCTCACCGTGTCCGCCTGTGTTGTTATATCCAATAGTTACTGACACTTTATGCTCTATTTCTGTAGTTCACTGGCTTGTTCTCATTACTCTAATGATACGGTGTATTGACGTAGTGAGAACTGACAGCGTGCAACACATGCAAAAGCCTGGTACTGGTGGAGACTAGGCACCTCAAACCTTTCACTTTAGTAAAAAAAGTTAGGAATTATGCTTTGAGGCTGTCTTGATGGTTGATTTTTTTTTCCGTCCCCCTGACAGGACGCACCAACCACTGGTCTGCGATCATTGGTAGTTCTCACTCAAAGAACTACATCCTTTGGGAGTACGGAGGATATGCTAGTGAAGGTGTCAAACAAGTTGCAGAGTTGGGGTCCCCAGTAAAGATGGAAGAAGAAATTCGACAACAAGTAGGTGTAATTCAGTGCATATTTTTAAAAAAATGCATCCTACCTTGGCCTGTGGATGATTTGTCATTGACAATGTCTGTGAATGTCATTTGGTGGCTAATCTTCAGTTAAGGAGATTAGGAGATCTGCCTGTCTTCCGAAACTCACTCTTACTCTGGCAAAAATTTTTTGTCTGTGAAAGGACAAGTTGCAGTATTCTGAATTTAGAAAATCTATATGTCGTGCCAGGCGTAAATCAGAGGTAGAAATGTAAAATTCATCTTTCCAGGCTTAATCATGAAGACACTCAGAGTTTCTTAAAGGAATACCATGAAGACAGCAAGCAGTATTTTGTATTCCATTTTGAAGTGGTGATTTTTAGTTTATAGTATGTTGTTGTTGTTTTGGGGTTTTTTTTCTGGTAAGCACCTTATTTGCAATTTTCTGCAGATTCATTCAAGTTAGAAATGCTCTTACGGGAGAGTGAGGTGATTTTTGTTGCTGAGCAGGAAAGTTTTACAGAACTGCACTAATAAAATTTGATGAATGGGGATTATGGTTTCAGGGCAAAAGAGCCTTTACAGTGTATCAATTTACAGGGATTGATTCAGCTGAACAGAAATCAATCTTTCAAATAGTTTATAGATTATTTTCATTTTGTTACATCAAGTAACAAGCAACCAAATAAAATATACCAGGACACAGTGATGATTATTATTAGGACATCTACCTCCATGAAGTTTAAGGACTCACTGGAAACTGAGCTCAGTTATAAGACAGAAAGAATATAGATATTATTACATATAATAAAGCTACATATATAATGTTATGTAGATGTATGTGTGTGGGTAAGTGCATATATAATATGTAGTTGTGATTGCTCCACATGGGCGAGAAGGCAGAAATTGCCCCCAGCAGCTTATCACCTTGTACAGGCAAGATAGGAGCAGAAGGAAAAATGTTAGAGACATCGCTGATTCCGCTTTCCTGACTTTCCCTCCCAAAATTGGTGAAGTGGTACAAGTGAGGAGGAGGCCTACGCCGAGGCAGAATGGCCAGGCAGGGTAACAGGGACACACTGCAAGGGACAGCAAAATGGGAGCCAAAGGGCTTATTTGGGCATTTCATGTTCCTGCTTTGCTATGCCAACCGTTAGCATGCCGTGAGAGGCGTGACTTAGTATTTAATTGATATGCAATATTTTTAATGTATTCCCAGGAAATTTTCTGCTTCTGCCAGATGTACTGAGAATTAAAGATTGCAAAACAGCTGGAATTTTATAGAAGTGTTTCTGCTTCGAGCATTCAATGCCCATTCTTTTTAGAAGGTACAAATTTTAACAATAAAATCAAAATAAATATAGTGAGAATGGAAAATAGTACTTTACACTTCAGTAATGAACAAAAAAGTCTTTCCCTATTAATCATTATTTATGTATCATAAGCATGCTTTCCTTAATTATCTGTTTTTCAGAGAAAATAATCTATTCCTTAATATCGAACACATGTAAGAAACTCTCTGTACATCCAATAATTTTTGCTACATTTGCTTGGATCTTTTCTATATTTGATACTTCTGAATATGACGTAGACAAAACTAAAAGTATGTAAGATGACAGTGTTGATTAATAATATCCACTTTT
Organism: Grus americana; assembly: GCF_028858705.1. NCBI lineage: Eukaryota > Metazoa > Chordata > Aves > Gruiformes > Gruidae > Grus > Grus americana. The sequence continues at coordinate 9,912,147 of NC_072856.1, forward strand.
GGTAACTGCTGTGTGTTAAAGAGACAGTATTTTGAGGCCTCCTCTATAACACTTAAATTATATGCAGAATTATAGAGAGATACGAAACAGTATTCAATTGTATTTATATAGACAGTGTAGAACAACCTCAAAGACTGTTTTGCCCACAAGAAAATTTGCATAGCGAAAGGCTTTACATTCTAAATTTCATTTGCTGATTTGTCATGCTTAAGTGTACATAATCATGGTACAAGAAAGCTAGTGTGTTTGACAAGAAACTCCCAAATCCAAGAAAAATAAAATAAAAACAGCTTATAATTTAGTATACTAAAGGGATATGTAAAGGAATATGAAAGGGGAAAACATGTTGAATATGGTGGGGAGATGTGATGATGGGTACGTTATTCTCTTTATCCTGTAATAAACCCGTGGCATACCTGGGAATAGAAAGCAGGCCTCGATCCTAGACAACTTGCCTTTACATCTTTGCTGAGAAGTGGCTGGATTTTATCCTAGCAATACTATATAAACCCAGATAGATTAAAATTATAGCACAGTATTCCATATACCACATATAATTTATCATTTTTGCCGCTCACTGGGGAAATCAAGATTTTCTCATAGTTGGTTCACACGAAATAAAGAAAATCAGCTTAATTAGTATCTTTGTACTAAGAAAGAGAGAATTTCTTTGCACAGTCTTCACAAATACTTTGTAAATAAGGGTTTGGTGCATCTGAATTGTAACTACAGAAAGATGAGGTCTGGTCCAGAAGGAGCAGGAGCATGGGGGGAGCATGGAATGAAGTGCAGGTAGAGGTGCAGTTGTGAAAGGTCATGCCAAGCGTTGGTGGAGGAGACAGTGAAGTTGAAGGGAATATGGAAAAGAATGAAAATGACAACTCTGCTTTCCAAATTCGGGGTTCTTTGTCATTATCTGCCATGCATTTGCAAAAAGGAGATGTACTTATATGCTGGATTCAAATCAGAGGTGATTGTGACTTTTAGATTACATAAAACAGCTAACTGGCTTCAATTTTGGGGGCTGCTGAAATTGCACGTGAAATTAAGGAATGCCACTGTTCGTTGCAACATCAGGCCTGTCTGATTACATCAAACCTGCAGTAATTCTCCTCATTCTCCTGGTTCAGTGTAATCCAAGCAATGAGCTAGTGTAGTAACCGAATATTACCTAGACCAATGCAGTGTTTCAACAAACGTCATAACATTTTTATTGAGTTTATTTGACTTTTTGTTTCTTTTTATCATGTGTTTAAGCTGCACTGATGTTTTTGAGAGATACTGAGGTAAAGTTCCACAACCAAGAGAGCAGAGCTAGTAATGCCAGGAGCTAATTTGCTGACATTTCATTCGGGCTTTTTTTTTTTTTTTTTTTAATTGCACTTTCTCCCATGCAATATCCCTGCCTGCCTTGAAATTTGGTAGCGTTGTTTCCTTCCCCACACTTCCCAATCTACCTCAGAATCCATTTCCCCCTTTTCCATTTCTTATTCTACCTTTATTTCCCCTATCTCTCATCCTCCCAGCCTTCTGTTGTGGGGTGGTGGGAGGATGTAATTTATTACAATCACCCTTGCAAGCTACTTTTGAGGTTTTTGAAAACAGAGGAAAGGAAATTTTTGTGCTTAATTTTGGTGCCTGGACCCAGACCTCTGTGCGGCAGCGCAGGGCTGGGGCCATAGCCCTCGCCTGCAGCGTGCCCACAGCGGGTAACGCACGTCTTACGAGCCCAGACTTGGGTTTGGAAATCTGCTATGTGTCTAATGGGTTCTGTGCGCAGTTTCTTGGGTGAATACATACACACGTTTATGTAACCAGCGTCTCTGTCATTAGCATTATCTAAGGTTTTATTAAGAAAAAAAACCCCACCTATCTAATGATTTTTATGTTATTACTAAAAAATTACTGTCCATGATTGAAACAAAGAAAAAAAGGCTTTCTTTAAACAGAGTTTAGCTTAGAAGTGCCCTAACAATTATGTGTCATTAGCTAAAGATTCTCAAGCTGAACATTTGTGCACCCCATTTGACAGACTGCTGAATCGTCAGCAGCTTTTCTTCTTGACTGAGCACCTTCAAATGCTCTGATTTGTGCTGTTACTGTAAAGAACCTGTATGATATTTTTGCATGAATGATCCTGGGTACTGTAAATTTGCTTTGTAGTTTGTTTATCTGGGAGAACTTAAAGGAACTAATCAGCCTTTTGGTTCAGCTTTTCCTGTCAGCCTGGAAGGAAAGTCACAGCACATAAGAGTTTTACTAAAACAATCTGTCAAGTGGTTGATGTGCACAATAGGATAATTCATGCGTTATACTTCAGGGGTTGTAAATGAACAAACAAAGGATGGAAAAGGAATTATGTGAGCAAAAGAATGTTTGCTGCCCTCATCTCTGAAATAAATTTACTCTTTCACTTTGTTTTCAGAAAGTCTGACTTGCCTAGAACCTGTTATTTGATAAAATGCCTGGACAGAAACAAATACAGAATTTGAAAGGGGAATTCTACATCCGTATTGTCATTGCTGTGTTTAAACAAACAAACAAAGAAACAAACAAGATGAATCAAAAGGAATAAAGTGTAATGCTAAATGTCGTATCCTAGGCAGATGAAACAAGATTAAAATAGAGACATAGCCGTTCCTCTTTGATTTAAATATCTCACACCTTCAGAGAACTCATTTGGTTTTGCCTAATTGTTTTAGGATAAATACTAAGTCATTTTGCTACCATTTTTTTAAAAACCAGGATCAGTAATATTCCGTACCTTGTCACTATCTCCAGGAAATGCAGTTTGTACTCTCTGCTTATTCCCTATGGACACATAGATGACATTCTTACAGGTTTGGTTTAACGCTCTCTGCAATGTCAGTAGGTGGGATGACTTTTTCCATTGTCTTCAGTGGCTCACGTTAGAGCTGACTATACCTGCAGACCTTTGAGAAGAGAAGGTTCTGCTTTCCAGTAAGATGCTTGTAAATTTCATGACATGTCATAATTTATGTGAAGACAATTTATTAATTGAAGATGAAACCTGAAATATCCGAAACTGTCTACAGAATAAAATAAGTTATTGTTATGTTTCTATGCAAACGTTTATTTTTACAAGATAGTTCTGGTTTGGATTTTTTTTTAACATATCCATATAATAATAATAATAAGGAGTAAAAATTAAAGTAATTTCATTATTGGCTTGATCCTGATTTATTGATTTTTCTGAGAAATAGAATTCCAATATTTCAGTTGAATAGTTACCATTTCATTACATGTTTAGTAACACAGCACTATGTTCTTCCATAGAAAAATGAGGTCATTAGGTTTTTCTGACTGAAGCTGGTAAATCACCGGAATTACAAAGAAGAATCTGCAGTATATTGATTACTTTTTGTTATAGAGCTAGGCAAATTATTACTGTGTTTACTGAAACAGGCTCAAAATTTTACTTTTTGCATTATCTGTTATTGTGTACTTACAGAAGTTAAAATTAACTAACCAACCAACCGGGGAGGTTCAACTGCGTAGCACTTGTGCTTGACAGAACGGGTAAAAATTGTCCCTGAACACTTAAGCTTCAGAGACCATGATACCCCTGACCATGTTTGAGAATAAGGCTGCTTTGTACTTGAAAGCTGTGATTGCTGCAGGAGTAGTTTAGTCTGTGCTTGTTTAAAGTAGCTAAAAAATTAGTGAAAACATGATGGCTTGGCCTTCATTGCAGGTGGAGATTAAAACATATACAGGATCTTAGATTATTTTGCCGTGTACTACTATAGATATTTCCACTACTGTTGTTGCTCATGGAAACCAGAAGAAACTGGCCAACTGGGATGTCTACCTTTGCTTAACCAAACCCTCAGTGACTGGTGTCCACATCCCCACAGGGCCCCTTCCTCCTCAGTCCCCGGGGGGGAATTTGAGTTCCCGTCCAGCTGTCAGAGGCAGCAGCCTCTCTCTGCTGCAAAGACAGGAACACTTAGACTTTATGGCCATACGAATATTTCCTAATATGAAAAGTACAGCCACTGTTCTTACAAATAGTCCAAAAGCCCTTTAGGTTTCTGTGCAAAGCCCACAGAAATTTCCAGTAGATTTTGGAATTGTTCTAACAGTGAAATAGTAAACGCTGTCCCAGCATGCTTTCTAGTTTAGTTACAGCCTGACTGCATGTTTTTAATGCTGTATTTAATCTAATTCTGTACAGATCAAGCTGCTTGATTGTGAATTTATATCTAGACTTTTGTCTGCTGAGTTAGACTCCTCTATTGTTCTGTGCATACATATCTATTGTGAATTATGGTACCTTTATGTCTTCTGAAAATCTTAAGTGGTAGATTTTTCCATCCTTTCCTTTTGGAAGATATAGCTTATATAATAATTTACAATCTCTGGCATGTTGGTAATTAGAAGTTTTGAAATGCCTGTTTACTATGCTAAAGTTCTGCCAAAAAGAAATTGTTGTCTATTTATGTCATAAACGGAAGCTTTATCTACCAGTAAATATCTCATGTAACAGGGTTCAGAAGACCTCTTCTAGGGTGGCTTCCATCGTTTAATAAACTTCTGTTGGAAACTGTAATTAGGATGATTCACAGTTTGTATTGCTTTCTTTAAAAAAAAAACAAAACAAAAACTGTTCATCACAATTGCATTCTTTTTTATTACTTGATAATAATAAATATATGCTTCTCTAATAAGAAATAAAACTGATGTTGAATGCTGTGCCATTTTGCTCTTTGTAGCCATATGATCAATTGCTGTTAGCATGATACTAATGTAGGTCAAAGTACAGCATTCATTTTGAAAGACATATTTAAAAGATGCCTTTTTTCTGACAACCATTGAAATTAAAAAACCCCAAAACTTTAAAAATAATTTTATTTTTTTTTTAAATCTTACTAGTGACTTATAAGGCAGATACTTAGAGGTCGCTTCACTTTAAAAGGAAAGCCAGAAACAGAAAATAAACTTTTTCCTGACATAACAGTAAATAAATTGTGTTTCTACAAATTCTTATTCTTCTGAAGAAAGTGTGGAAAATCCCAAATCTAAATTTCTGTAGGCTTATATAAACAACGTAGTCACTGTATGTTCCCATCAGTAAGCTAGTATTTTATTTCAATAGTTACTGTAGTCTGTAATTGGAATTACATTGCAAAAGTTTTGATTGCTTGTGTAACTGTTAAGCAATCATGTTTTGGCTTTAAAAATAACTAAACATGTGAAATGTTCACTTTGAGATACCAAAAAGAAAAGAAACATTCATCTATGAAGGTAAAAAAAAGAAAAAAAAAAAGTCATGACTCTTTCTATTACTAAAAGCTTCACTTCCATTTTGATCAGAACAACTATTGTTTTGTTGATGTAAATAGTCCCTGTAAATACTGGAAAATACGTATCCTCCTGAATAGTACAAAGCACCTTCAGATAATTTTAAAGCCATTGTAGTTAATCACGCTTTTACAAAATCAAGCTCTGATGAATAAATATTAAGTGGTATATTATTTCCTGGGCCTAAACATGGAAGATTCAACATACTTTTAATAGTTCATGCAGTCAGGCAATAAAATTTGAAGAGGAAAATTTGTGCTTATTTGAGTACTTGAAAATACCATTGCGCTATGGATAAACTCTTAATCATTAGAGCACCGTCCTTATGCCACACTTACTCCACGTGTGGTTCTTCTGTTTGGAGGATTGTGAGAGCTGGCAGATATTGAAGACGTGTGGAGCAAAACATTCTTTTTATGACTGTGGTAATGTCCCTGGTTTAGAACATCAGGCAAAATATAATTTTGAAACTGTATTTAGCCTTGGGTCAAAACAAAATAGTGGCGTGGTTAACAGTTTTCAAGTTTTCAAGTTTTGTCACATCGCTTTTTGCCAGGTTTAGTAACAAGGACAGGAAAATGCTGGAAAATTACTGGAAACTCACTCTGTCAGTAGACTTGTAAAGCTTAGTGAACCATTCTGGTTAGCATTGCTCTTTTGAATTTGTGGTACATCTTTAATGCACTTGTATTAGTTCTGTGCAGAGCTAGGCCAGGTGCCTCATTGTCACAGAGAAATGAAGGTCCTTTCTGCTGTTAAAGATCGGTGAAAATCAGATGGAGAATTTTGCACTCGTCATCTAGAAACTGTTAAACCTCTGTAGTTTTGTTCCATGATAGATGGGTGTTTCTCTTGCAAGAAACAGCCTTTGTGGTTTAATGTGAGTGGTGCTGTCACGCCATAGAGACGATGACAGGCGTGTGCTATTGTTGTTTCAAAAATTCTGTCTCAATATACTGGGGTGTATGATGCATTGCAGGAAATTTTGTCATCTACTTAAAATTAGAAAATGCTTTCGGAAATTGTCAGCACTGAGCAGACTCCTGTTAGGACATCGTTTTCATACAAAATAACCTCTTGTTGAGTTGCGCACACTGCACGTGGCCGTGCCATGCAAATGTAGCATCAAAAGCACTTCTCCCTCCCTACGCTGATCACGCAGCCTGCGCTCTGTCCATGAACCCATCTCCAGTCTGCTCAGAAATGTGGAATTTCCCCCAGTTAAAGTGGCCTCCAGTCCAACATTTCCATTCTAAAAGACGAATAATTTTAAGGAGTGATATTCTGTCAATTCGGTCAGGGATACTGGTACCCTTCTCAGCATTCCCAGGAGTCAGTGCCTGTTACTGGGTGAACTGGGCTTCTCTCCGCCTGCTGCTGGGAGAAGCTGCAGAAGGTTGGTGGCTAAGGCCTTTTCTTAACCCCTTTTCTCGGAAGTTACTGACAGTCTCCCATCTTCCCTCATACCTTGGCAGCTGAGCGAGGACTGCAGATTGTTCTGGTAATAGACAAATAGAGATGATATGGGGGGGGGGGGAAATATCTTTTTTTAATTTGTTTTTTCCTGTGCTTTTGACAGCTGTTACTGTTTGATAATAAATAAGGCAGCTTGATTTTTAAAACTCCAGGTTGCTAGCTCTCATCTAGCTTAATGAACTCCAGAGGTTTCACACCTCTAACTTGTATGGGAGTCTTTGAAGTTTTGCTCTCTGAATAATTACTCAGTTATTGATATGAAACAATTTGCATAACCAAATGACGAGTTGAGGTTTTAACAGTTAGTTCGACAGTTAGCTTTCCTTTAATTTACCTTAATTTGCCTTGCTACTTATTTTCTTCCAATTATCACAGACACTCCATTTATAATATAAAACAGGAAGAAAAACAACTTTTCAGTAAAATCCAATAATCAGGTTCTCTTTGAATAGAAAACCTTCAAACAAGGTAGAATTCTTTTTGCAGAAGACAGACCCTTCAAGAAAAAAAATAGGTTTAACTCAAAGACTAGTTTTTCCTCAGTGAATTCTGATGCTAAATCTTGCAGAAATGAGATCAACAAAAATTCCTACCTTTTTTAATGTCTATAATAACTGAGAGGCCCATCAAAGCCCATAAAGATTTTCTCTGCCTCTTTGATAACTGCCTGGATTGCAGTAAAGCAATGCTAGAGGAGAGAAACTGTTGCTTCTGGTAGATTCATTCATTTGGACAGTATGCAATAATTTTGGCTCTCCAGTACACAGGCATAAAAGTCACTAGGAAGTGTCATCTGTTCAAGACAATATGATTGGATTGCTAGACATTATTTGCTTATTTTAAAGTCTTTTAAAATATCTTGCCTTTTCATTTCCTGCAGTTAGATTTTATCATACTGTTCGGCCGTCACAAAATTATTACTGTCCTGTAGGAGATTCATCCAGTGGAAGGATGCGATGAAATTACTTTCAAATTATTTTCTTTCAGTCTATCACTGTAGTATTTTTAAAACATGAACATTTCAGATACATTGATTCTTCTTGTGCTGCTAATACTGAGGGACAAACTCCATCTGACAGCAGAAGTTCAGCACTCAAAACACCAGACTTTGGTCAGAGAAATCAGTCTTATTATTTGCAGCTACTCTGTTTTGGAACAGTGGCTCTAAGCCCTAACGAGGCATAGCAGATGCATTTGAGGAGTGGCTCTAATGCACTCAGGAACTGTCTTACAGCAACACGAGCAGAATGTTAAGTAACAGAAACTGTAGAGGAGCTACTACCAGTAATGTCAGATTGTTTGACGGGCATGTAGAACAGATGCTTAGGCTCCTCCTCCGCTGGGAGACATTACCTAAACTCTCATTGACTTTAGCAAAGTCTGGTTTTTATGGGTCAGAGTACCACTAAAAACTAAATTAGGGAAGAGTTGACTTCTCTGTGAATACTTTCCTCTGCAGTGGCTTAACCTGTGATTAAAATGCGGTGGCTGCATAGCCAGTGGCATTCAGCTGCCTATTAAGGAGGTGCTGCAAATGCTGAAGAAGTGCCTGAACTCTCATTAGCAGCATTTGTCAGGATCCACAGGATCTTCCCCTATTTTCTTTCTTGTTGCATTGTAAATATTGTTCAAAGGAGCAGCATGATATAGCAACTGAAGCTGAAGAACCCTACTAGCTCATTTGACTTGCAAATGCTTAATTATTCAACTAAATTTTCAACTTAAAAACTAAGGAAAAAACCTGACAATGCCAAGTTCATCATTCTGGCATTAGCATTTTAGGGGGGTTTTGTTTGTTTAGGAGCCTCAGTTCAGAACTCTGTTGCTACGATTATATCAACTGCTTATTTCCACCTAAACTCCAGCAGAACACTCAGAAAAATACACGTACAAATATTGTATGTATTTTCAAAAACAAATATGGATGCACATATATGAATATCACTTGGCCTGTGTCATTTCCTAAGACAGCTCCTCTCAAATATCTAGATCACAGATAGTGATTTCAAAATCTATTTATCGCATTTAATGTGCAATGAATAGGCATATTCAGGTTTTATGTTACATATGTATTAATATGTAATGAATCAATTGACCCGAGACACTGAATAGGGAGGATGTTCATCAGACTTTATTTCAACTTTTAACTTTGTTTTCTTAGATTGCTTTTCCAGACTGAATCTGAGAGGACTCTAATGTGCTGTAGTTAACTCAAAAGCAGAAGCAGGACTACTTATTTTGAGGGGTGGGAAGGTTAATGCTGTTGAGTAGTGTTTAGCTCGGGAAAGAATAACATGCTTGAAGATTGTACATTTCTTAGAAGTTCACCAGTCAAACGTTGATATAAAATAACATATAAATTAATTTAGGAACCGTAATATATACTGCAAACTGAAACAGATTCAAGAGTTAACACGGGGCTCAGATGAAAATGTCTCTTATTGTCATTAATTGCTGGTTACAAACTCTCTTGTTTCCTTTTAAAAAGATGTTATTGGATTCTCTACCAGTCTGCCCTCTCTTTAAACATGGCTTAACTCATTTATTACATTTTTGCTTCAGTCAGTGATACCTTCAAATAAATACCATTACTTACATTGTGGGCTGTATGCTGCTATTCAAAGAACATTATGTGGAAAACAAGTTACACGGAAGTTATTCGAAAGGAGACAGTCAAGAGTAGAGTGGAATATTTGTTACCTGCATTGACATTCACCAATATTTGATGTAGCAAATGATATAAAATATTGGGTTCAAAAGCAGATATATTAATAACTAAAAATATTCTAAAGAAAATTTGTTTTCAAATAATAATTTGGAAATTTATGTGAGATAGTAATCTGTATCACAACTTGTAAGTCGATGCTTTGCCACACTGAGTACCTCAAATATTTATTTTCTTCTTTTATGAGTGAAAAGAGGCCAGCACTATACCTGGAGTGGTCTATGAGGTGCTTAAATACCCATATACCTTACCTATGTAGTAAGTCATCCAATTTGGACAAGTTATTTTATTCCTTTTATCATATTTTGTTTTGTACAATACGAGTCGGTCTTGGGAAAGGAAGAAAAAATGAGCTAAGTGACTGGATAAGTTGTTTTATTTACAGAAAAGGAATGCACCTTAAAATTATTCTGTGCTACATTCCATGTAAGTTGGTAATACTAATTTAGATGTTGAGGATGCAATGATTTTTGCCCCCTCCCCTTCTTTTATAACTGACTTTTTGAATACTCAATACTTTAAATACATTCAATACTTTAAAAATATCTTATTTAAGAATAAATACAAGCATAGAAAACCGAACTTTTAAAAATAGCCTCTACTTTTAAGTTCCATTGAAATATGGAAAGGAGAAAGAGTTTAAGCATTTTTTTATTATAGGCTGAAAGTGAACTTGGATTACATAGTTCATAAAGTTATTTTGATATGCAAACCAGATAAATTATTGGTATTGGTTGAAGGTTTGGGGATTTGTTATTGAATATCTGACAGACAGATGTGCCTATAAACCAAGCAAGGATTAAGTAAGTGTGAGTGCATTTGTGCCTTATGACATTTTAAATTGCATGATATGAGATGGGTTTTATTGCTCCTGTTTGGATATAAATTCCTATATTAGTTGACAGTGGAGTGATAGTGGAACAGGATAGATGCTTTCCTCAAGACTATCATTTTCAGAATACATAAATCAGAACTACAACTTTTCATTTCAGATATGCTTATTAATCTATTAACCGTACCTACTTTTTTTTCCTGTTTGAGAGAGAATTCTTAGTGTGAGGGTAAGGGGAACGAAGAGAGGGGAATGGACAGTCGGTGGTTTTGCCCACAGAGGCAGAAGTTACAACTTTGTTCATTTTTTTTTTTTATCTATAATGAACGTAATCGTCATTTGCTTTGTAGTCATGGAAGTTGGGGTCTACAAAATGGTGGTTTATTTTTGATGTTCACGTTGCTAAGAGGAAGAAGCTGTGCTTTGGCGCTGTGCAGGAGGTTGAAGACGAACCCTTGTACTTGTAACATGAGCAATGTGCGTTGTAGCTAAAATTTTGTGAATATATCTAGTCACGTATGAACCTAATGCGATACTGATTAATATCTAAAGACTCTTTTCAGTGGACTTTTTCTTGTTCCTTACATTCATGCCCCAAAACATCAAAATGCAGCATTTGCTTTTAGTGTTCTTCCAAAACAATTAGGTCAGTTCAAATACTCAGCTGCATCATCACTGCTATTCCATCCTCACAGCTTCAGCTTATCACGTCAATTTTCAGAACATAGTTTGTTACATGTATGATTTTTTGCTTTTATTCCTCTTACAGTTGAGAACGAGCCTCTAAAAGCAGTTTTCCATAACTGCATGTAGTGCATTCTGCTGAAAACTATACTATGTGACTTTTGTGCTTTTAAAATAAAGAACAAAGGAATAAATAGATCTTTGTCATCATTAGTTTTAAAGCAATATATACAAAGAGGAATATGTGTGTGTATATAAAAATGTGTATAATATACAAAGACATGTATGGCCATATGATATATTTAGTTTAATGTTTAGACATGAGAAGGCTGTTGAAAATAATCTTCTTATCCATGTAAACTACATGAAAAGTCTGTAGCTAGCCTTGCATATGTAACAAGAGATACATCCACCATCTAAAATCTGCTTGAGCATCACTAGCCTTTTCCTCTTCAGACATTTTATCAAGGGGCTAAATTGTCATTGACTAATACAGCCATGAATAGTAGCATTCTGTTTTCTTAAAACAAAGATGCATGCATCCCCCAGTCTTCAGATTACAAAAGACATCCAGAAGTCCTTAAAAATAATTTGCAACCAAGGTCTGTTACTATGTCTTCATTTCTCCTTAGCTTAAAAAAACTACAGTAGTGCAAATAAATGAAATCTCTTGGTTATTTAAACTATATGACAAGATTTTGTGCTATAATACTTATGAAACAGCTTGTGTTGATGGCAAATTGAAAATACATTATTTCTTTTTAGTATAGGAGTTTAAATCCCACACACAGACCGTCTTAGAAATGTAGTACAGAAGCTTTTTCTTTTCATTTTGCAAATGGAAATGCAATTTTTTTACATCCCATATAAATTCACTTTAATAATCACCCCTTAAAATTAAGGTTTAAAAATTTGCTATGTCATTAGTCAAATAAAAATGTTTCATTTGAGTTATACAGGCAAAAAAATACCCACAGTAGACACCTATTCATAAGATATAAAAGCTGTCAGTAAATTATCTGTCAGCTGCCACTTTGGATATTTCCTGTTTCGTGGTGGGGTTTTTGGTGTGTGTGTGGTTTTTTGTTTGTTTGTTTTGTGATTTTTTAACACAAAAGATTGAGCAGAATTAGTGCCTATGTGCAATTTTGCTGTGCTTTTTTCCCCTCCCTCTCTTTTACTCTGTCCTTTTCACATGTGTTCATAGACAAAGGGGAAAGAGAGACTCGGGAAAGAACAGGTAACCTTCATCACTTTTACTACAGAAGTGTTAAATTCTGGGATATTATCTAGCAGTATTCATTTAAGAAGCTTTAACTGATTTAATTTACATAACTTGCAATGTAGAAGACTCTGTGTTTCGCTGCATCAACACCTAATGCGCATTTGAGTCTGTTGCCATCGTCAGCCCGGCGTTCCCACCTGGGTTTTAGATAGCTCTGTCACAAACGGCTTCAGCGCTTTTGCTGCCTGTAGCAGTGGTGCTGCCCCAACGCTGTGTATGATGTCCAGAGTGGTTTCGATCAGACGCAAGCAGTGCAATGAGTTCAGAAAACCCAAGACCTGAGTTTTTGTAAGCAACCTTTTGAAGTGGGCATTTTTACGGATTACTATTATCTTTTGTATGTGTGCACATGAGTGTCCGTAGGTGAGCATACTCAGTTCATTCGGAATTTGACATCAGTTCAGCAATGTTAAGAATGTGAAAGGCAGGTTACTCCTTGATTATTCATATAATATCAATGATATTAACGTTTCTTAATGCAGTCAGAAGCCTGCCTATGCGAAAGTCAGTGCCTCTTTGCACACTTGGGACTCATGTGCCTGGGGCAACTTTGGGATGTGAGGAATGGTTTAACAGATGATAGTTATGCTGCATTAACTCTCCAGGTAGAAACTGTTGTTCTGGGGAAGTGGCTTTCTTGCATTTTAGCTTAGTAGTGTTCCAACGCACGGAAAGACAGCAAAGGAAGAAAACTGCACAGAAGAATCCTAGCGCAGAGTAACAGTCCTCATAGGTGATCTGTTCTACAGTAGCTCGCTGGAGCTTTTGTAGGCAAATTCAAAGTTATGAGGACATATGTATGAGAAGAACCCAGAGTGCCCAGTCCTGAGAGATGCCGAGTACAGACATCTTTCCTTGAAATTACTGCATATAGTATCAATGCTCATTAGAGTCAGTTGAAAGGCTCCTCATTCCTTTAATGGGACGTGAATCAGTCCTTCACATCTCCGCAGCCGGGGTCCTTAGCTGGTTGTAGTCCCAGTGATTTCACTAGGAAAATTATGTAAACTTTCTTCTTGGAGTTTAGTGCATGGGTTTGGGGCATACAGATCCTTTGGGATGTGTCATCTCATGTCACCTCACAGGACAAAAACATTTTTGATCAAAATCAAAATAATTTAAAAAGAAAAAACCTTCCTATGTAAAATTCAGATCTGGATTTGAGAGAAATTCCAGGGGAAACAAGTGCCCGCTTTCATATGGGATAGATAGTGTGTTTGTAGTTAAGCAGGAGCAGAGTTTATTGATATGTCTTTCTTTACTTATCTGGTTCCTTTGACCAAAATTAGCGTCTATTTTGTTTGTGGAATCGCATTTATAGTTTTGCAATACCTTCAGAAGAAATGTCACTCAGTTGTAGCACTTCTGAAACAATGTTAAGGAAAGTAGATGGAAAAATTCATTTTCACTGAACAAAATAAGGAGAAAGCCTACTGTGTTCCATAGATACACAGTTTTTTTAAATGCTTCCCTTTTCAATAGTTAGTTATGTGATTGCTGCATTACTTAAGAGCTGAGAAGAACACATCTATAATGAGCAGCATCTGAATATTTTTTTAATGCATCTCTTTTAGCTCTCCCTGTGGCTAGGAGTGCTTATTGAGATCTTCATTTACAATAGATTGCTGCTACTTTTTTAAAGTACTTTCCCACTCTCCATAATTGATGTATTAGTATACCCCCTAAGCATATTTTCTTGTTCGTCTTTACTCCATTAAGGTTAAACAGAATGGTCATTAGATCATAAAGAAATAAAATATTCACTTTGCTACTAACTGCAAAAAAACCTGCTATTATCTGTCAAATATAAAGATTAACTTTGCCTTCAGGTACATTTTTAATGGCCTTTTAAATATAGCCCTGATCCACTGTAACACGCAGTAATAGATGAAGAACTTTCTTCATCAGGGGGAAGTATATCTTAATTAGGTGTCAGCCCCAGAATTTTTTGCTCACCTCATGCTCTTAGCTGTGAAAGATTTTTATCCATGGTTATCTGAATTCATGACACAGTTGCAATGCAGGTTAAAATTAGGGAGATGATTTGGACTTTATTACTTGCTATAGACTTTTTAATAGGGTTTAATTAAAATGTCAAAGATCATATTCTATATATATTTCTTTTTCAAATAACAGTGGAGAATATGAGTTTGCAAAAGTATGAAATAATCAAATTTTCAGTGTGCAAGCATAAACTGCATTTGCAAAGAGGTGTTAATCATGAAACAAACCCAAAATTTTATTTTTAGAAATGTAGGTTTACAGAATGGTGAGTGTTTCCCTTATTCACTATAGTCCCTCATTACTTTTCTCCACTGCTCTTTTCTTCTAAGGGAGAAAAAGAGAATGTTTCAAATGATGAAAGTAATTTTCAAAGGGCATCAGTGAACACAAAGGACACTTCTGTTTTATGATTGAGTGCTAACAGATATAAAATACATAAAATCTATGCAGCGGCATAACTGCAACGCTGTTCTTGCCAGTAATGGTCATGTTTACTATCCACCAAACTAGATAAAATTTGCAAGAGAAATTTGGTATTAATGACTGATGAATTTTATCAGGAGCAATTGCAGCAGATTTATTTTAACGATTAGTTCATTATTAATGCTCTCATGGCTCCAACGTCACAGTGTTCACAGGCCACCAGAGAAGTATCAATATTCAGTAGTTTTGATCGTTACTGAAAGTGAGATGTCTCCATCAGTGCTCAGTTCTGGGGCATTTTTCTGACTGCCCTGATATTACTGAAATCATTTGAGATTGGTCTGTCATTCAGAATTGTAATTAAAAGCTTGGGGATATTCTAGCTTATGTTTATTTATTAGATTTTTTTAATGATGATGTTAATTTCTGTAAGGTCTTCCAAGGGAAAAGCCCTTTTCCTAAGAAGTCTGGTGTGTTATAATGGCAAACTATGATTTTATTTACAGGAATTAGTGAAATGACGTGATATTTCATCCATTTAAAAAGAGTTTTTAATAAAGAGTTCATGGAAAGATTAAAGAAAATGGTCATTTTGGTTTTATAAACTGAAATTATAGTCAGCAGATGTTGTAAGTACCTTATTGTAATACCAAGTTTGGTTAGTTAGATTAATTAAGCCTTTCATTTTTTTAAGTCAGAAACTTGGCGTTCAAAGTTACAATTCTTTGGCATCGAAGCCACCACTTTCTTACAGCAGTGCTTTAGTTTTGTTAGCTGCGAATACCCTCCTGAGTGCCCCTGGATCTCCAGGGCTGCGCCAGCAGTTCAGTTCAGGTGCTGGAAGGTGCTCTTTTCTACTTGACTCTACTGTTCTACTTGAAGTGTTTTGACACATCTCTCTGAAGTTTGGTGCCTTGCCATTTGATTTGGAACACAGGCCCTGTGATGCTTATAGGAAATGTTATTTCTTCTTCTTATCAGTTTTCCTTGGGTGAAAACGTTCTTACTGACATGGCCCTCAATTATTATGTAAAGCAGGTAATTAGCTGATTACTTGTGCTCTAGTTAGCAGCATGATTGGATATGTGTCACTCTTGGCAATGCTGTAGAATAGTCTTCAGGAGAGGGCAGTTTATGCAGAAGATGCTTCTCCAGTGTCACCTTCAGTATCCTGGAAGCCCTTCTTCTCACTCTCTGCTGGAGTCCTTGAGTGGGTCCCACCAGCAGTGACTGGCTCTTCTTTTTATGGCATTGGACAATTACATCTGCCTGACCTAAACCTGTCGCTGTACCCCAGCCTCCCCTCCTAACCAAAGGCTCTGACAGAGCTGCAGTATGTACCCTTGATGGTCCCAGTGGAGCTCTGCTGGAGACAAGGGCTGGAATTATATTAACAATAAATAGTCAAGACAATTTGATCCTTTGACACTTATCTCTAAATGTTTTCTGCCAGCCTAGATGCAGCACAATAGCAGTGCCATTTCTTACAAATTTGTTGTGCAAAGCAGAGGAAATTAGTTCCTTACATGTTCAGTCTTGCCTTTACTTTTCATCTCATCTTTCCTTCTAATCTTCCTATAATTGCACTGAAAAGCATCTTAGTAAACATGTATCAACTTATTCTGAAATCGTTTTCCAAGCTTCTTTTAAAGAGCACCTATGTTTCAACCTTTCCCAGTTATTTGGTCAATTCTCTGTACTTATTTTGAGGACTTTCCAGAGTTTATAGGATATATTTTCTTTTCTTTAAATAGCTGTTCAAATTAAGTGAAGGAATTCAGTTGCAGGCCATTTATTCATCCATAATGTTATATGAGAAAATTGTTCACCCTTTTTTTTCTGTGGAAGGTATAATAAACTAGTTTGTAAGTCCCTTGTCAGTTTTTATTTCTGCCTTCATGTCTTTTTAACATCTGTTTCAGGAAGACCAGGCTTTCTTTCAATTCCAGTATTGTTTTGGCCAATGTATGCTAAAAAAAAAATACTGTGGAGTATTGTTAAATTTACAAGTAAATTATACAAATTCCTATATACTCCTAATATGTTTTGACTGTCCAGATGTTAACTAAACCCCCTAACCTTTCCCATGTGCTGGTGACTTTAAAGAGAAACAAAAAGAGCAGCACAAAACCCCCCAACAAATAACAGTTAAATTAATTGCTTTTCATACCTCTATGCTATAGGTCTCTTATCTGTTTGATAAAGGAGGAAAAATATCTTGCTCTTTACAGAAAACATTAGAGTTTTGTGATCCTGTACAATTTTATTTTTTTGTAGCAGAAGAGATTTGGCCTCATCCACCTAACACAGTTTGAAGCACCCACGGTCAGATTTCAATCCAAGAGAAAAATCTCTGGAATAAGGATGATTGAGAGGAGCAATAGTTTTCTCATCTGTATGTTTATAGCTGAAGATCTTTTTTTTTTCTAACTTTCTTTTGCTGGCATGTAATAATGTAAATCTTGTGGACATGTGAGCTAGATGGTAAGCCTGATTGCTACCTAGTGTTTTCCTCTTACATGAGTCAGCTACTTTTCCATTCCTAGTGTAGACCCAAGTTGTTTTAAAGGACGTAGAAGAAAGAGCTAAAGATATGGAAAAATAAGGGATAAGAATGATGGCCAGTTTGGGGTAAGGCAGTAAGCAGCCTTGCACCTCACCGAGTCACCACTGCGCTTGACATTGCTTTTTCCTTGGGATAGTCACTTATGGCCCCTGAATCTTAGATATCTTTTGGAAAAAAGAGGTTATTGGTTCTCTCTTTTGTCATTACATGTTAGGAAAATAAATTAAAATATATTCATTTAGTACATGTTGGTGAAGCAGGGGAAGTGTCTGGCTTATGTTTTTTTTTAAACATTTTGCTTAACTGATGACATAATACCTTGATGTCATCATTAAGACAAGAATTCTTTTCCCATAGTGATGTCCACTAATACTTTCTATTCACAGAAGGTTCATCTGACAGTTTCAGAGCACTTTAAAAACATTTTATAACAGAAACTTCCTAATACTCAGATAAGTTGGATAGAGAGTTTTTATCAGCGTAGAGTGGTTAAGTGCCTTGCATATGTTGTAAATCAGTGGCTACACTAGGAATTAACTTTTGCACCAAGTTAAGAACAAATATATTTGTAAAGCTTTTTCTGGTCGCTATGCAGAAATTCTTCGTAATCTCCATCAATTGGGATTTTTATGGTGATGTCCCTCCGTTGTGTGCTATCTCCAGACTGAACTGTGAAAGAGGAAGATTGTGTTCCAGTATAAAACAAAACCAAAGTCAAGGGGTCTTTTCTTTGGCCAATGCCTCTGAATAGTGATTTTGACTGTACGTGACTTTCAGGGTTGCTTCAAACTAAACTCTTTAATTATGAGGTGATGCTGAAAGAGCTATTTTCAAAGCTTAATTTGGAACTTGATGCTTAAGAGATAGCAAGAATACTAACTAAGATAGGATGGGTAAAGTAGAATATATTTTGTTTTCTTTTTTTGTTAGGTCACAGAAAAGTGGCTTGACGACTGCCTAAGGCAGAAAACTGGTAGTCGGGATTCCTTGGCTCTGCTATCGCATCCCACAATACTGGGCACTTCAGTCTATCTTTTGATACCTGTGACAGACAGTCTGTGAATTGACTGTAATGTTGGGCAGAACACGTATATGTTGTGACAGTTAATATTGTACGTGCTTTTATAAAGCACTTGTAAAATATTATAAAGCGCTTTTGATTTTCAAGAAAGGGAACGTTCGTGCTGTTACTCTTAATCCCGCAACCCCATGCAGGAGGTGGCTGACAGTGGAGGAGACATAGAAAGGACTGGATCATTTGAGTGTTTCTAAGGTAAAAGGCAAATCGTTTGTTCATCATTTGAGGAGAAATAGGAGGTTCTGTAGGAATTAATTAGAATCCTTTTAACAATTTTGCCCTTCTGCGAGTGTAGATGAAGGGAATTTGACCTGTTCTTTATACGATAGCTAAGACATGATGATACTGCCTTCATTTCTCTCAGTTTGTGAGGCGTGAGAAAATAAGATGGGTTCCAAGCAGCGGGATAATTCTATTTTCTTCACAGTGTATGAGAAGAGAAAGGCTGCCATGTGTTGATGAGATCATCACTTTAATAGCAGCCATTTATCTCAAAATGCTCTCTGGAGGTAAACACAACTATCACTTTTAAAGTTAAAAGCATAATTCAGCCTGGCTATTCTCTTAATCCTGTTCTTATTGAGGTGCCTTGGTTCAGCTGATCTATTTAAATGGTGAAGAATGCAGCAGACTATTTTTTCAAGAATGCCTTTTATACTTGTTTTAGCTTGATTTAGGATTCAGTAGCAAATGCAAAAAAACCCCCAAATATCTCTAAGCAAAAAGGCTGATCCGGCTGGGTGGAAATATACAGGGGAAAAAAGCATTCTTTATGTTGCACTTGGGAAATGCAAAGCTGGCAAAAAGTTATTTTGCAAATTACAAAAAAAAAAAAAAAAAATCCTCCGTTCTCATCAGGAGCGACACAGATCACTGCAATCAGTTTTGATGCCAGAAATAGTGCTGCTTTATAGCCGGAGTAAATTGGTTGCTAAGGAATAGGTAGGTTGAGCCTTTTCACATTAAAGCATAGACTAATACCTGTGGGATATTCATATTAGAAGCTGATTATAGATGAATTAAAATGAATTGAGAGATAAAATTATTAGAAAATGGAAATATCTGCAAACTCAAGAACACAGTGGTCTTACAAGAACTTAATCCAACAGCGTGTCTGATCAAAGCACTGAGCATAAAGTTTTCCATGGCTGTTTTGGTTGCTGGTAGAAGGGAACCTCCTGCTTTTGCATCCATACATTCAGTTTTGTACTCGTGAGGGTACAGATACTCAAATACTCCAGTTGTTGTTTCCCTTTCCAAGGAGATTTTATACTTTCCCCTAGAGTAGCAGCAAGGACCCATCTTGTTTCATTCTCTTCCAAGTAAAGAATAGAGCTGTTTTCCCTTTTGTTTCCCTTTTCTGGGGACTCAGTTTATACAGAGCAATATCTTAAAATAAGAATGATGGTGCATTGCTGTGCGTTTTGTGGATGTGAGTATTTGGTCTTGACTCGTAAGTACGCTTTCGCTGAGTCCACAGAACCGACAAAGAGTACACTAGTTCAGTACTAGCTTCAGGTGTATTTGTCAAAAAGTATCTGGTTTAAGAGACATTTGCCCGTGAAGAAAACACTTTCACAGTCATGTAGGATTATAATTGCTTGTCCAAAATTCAGAGAACGTTTCTAATATGTCCATCAAAACATTCACCTGGTAGCAATTCAGGTCGTCTTACACTTATTTTCACAAGTCGTACCTGTAAATCTTGCAAACAAGACAAAATCTGTCTCAGAATACTTTCAAAGAATTAGTCATCCATTTGTAGATTATTTCCATAATTATTTATTCCCTGATATCCTTCTTAATGTATAGCTCTAGAAGTTGGAGCTGCTAAAGTTTTCTCCTCTGAAATAAAAATATTATTGAAAAAAGAAAAAATCCCTTGTACATAATTGGATACTTATCATAGGCATTTTCTTTACATTTTCACATTTACTTGACTTGAGTTACTGAGTTTAATAATGGTCAAGAAGCAAGTATAGACATGAAAAAAAAAAGGGAATAGTTAACATTGAGGAGAAATGTATTGATTTAATTAAATTTCTGTCATATACCCTAGAAAGAAATGTCAAATTAAAGCCAGTTATATTGGTTAGATATTTCAGATCTGACATAAATGAAGTCTTTATTAATTCCCTGATTCCTAATTGTTTTATTTGCTTCACAGTACACCATAGCTCTTTGATACGGTTCTGCTCTTGCTCCCATTGTAATCACTTAGGACTTGGGCACAGGAGAGAGGAATTCAAGCCTGCCTCCTTAATTGCTTAGTTTCTTTTAATATCCATATGTCACCTGCAGGATTTATTTGATGACCACTGCTACTGCTGTTATCTGAAGACCCAGCTCACAATCTCTTTCATCTTACGGCACATCTTGAAGGCTAGGGCATGCTCTTATCCCCAGCGTATAATGAAGAACTGGGCACAGATAAAGTGGGTTGTTGAAAGGGCATGTGGGAAGTCTTCGGTGGAACAGAAAATTACTCCATTGCTTGCTGTCTAAGGCTACCTCTGAGAATTTGAATGTGCAGAGTAAAAGCCCAAACTCCTTCACTGAAGACCTTAGTTCCTGCCCTGTGCAGTTGTAACTCCATCTCTGCCTCATTTGCCTCTTTTTTTTTCTCCTTCTTGAGTCCCTGCAAAGGAGTCAATTTTCCTTTGTTTTTTATATCTCGTTGAATTGGGGTTTTTATTTTTGACTTTTTTCTTTCCTTGTTTTTATTTTCTTGTCTCTCTTATACACTCCTGTCAAGCAGTTTTCTCCCTCCTCCTTTTAAAATGTCATTGCTTTCTGGAAAGAAAAAAAATATAAGAATATAGTTCAATTGAGCTATTCCTGCCCTGCTGGAATTATGCAAATATGGTACTATTTAATTTGAAGAAATTAGAAATGTGTACATCCTGCAGTATTGTTTTTTCATCTCTTGACTTCAGAGCCACAAAGCCAATATTGTTTCATAACTTCTCTCCAGTACTTGCTGAGGAGATTTGCAGTGCAAAGAGTAGTTTTGTTAAAAGGAAAAAAAAAAAAAATCAGTGATTTTTAATGAATTTGAGCAAAATCTTAAAATTATGCATTTTTATGTACATAAAAATTCTTAGACTAATTTGTTATAACTAAGTTATTGAGAAGATTTCATTTTGATAAAATACGATGGGTTTTTTTGGTTTTTTTTTTTTATGGTTTTGCTGTTACGTTGTACATCAAATGGTTATCAAAGGAGCATCTGAAAATATAGCATCGCTACTATGTGATGAAGTAATATATACAATTAGTGATTTCAACCAAACAAAAAAACTCCACTTCAGATTAACAACATAAATATTTTATTTTAAAAATTTGAAATATGATGATTCAAAAAGGTTCTTATTTTCTTCCTAAATTAGTTTTTGGTTAAACTGACATTTTTTTATTGCTATGGGACTCGAAGTTCTATTTCGTACATTGGAATGACCAACAGAAAGAATATGAACGAAAAATGTCATTACCACCCTGTGCAACCAACATTGGGAATCCAAACAGTTAATGTGAGATAGCAGAGGAACCAAAAAAATTTAGCCACTAGAACAAAATCTATCTTGAGGAAGATGAACCCCCTCTGACAGATGAGGGAAGACAGTTAAGGACAAGTCTGGTTTCTGCTGAAGAAGCATACTACTAGAATCACGTCACATTAATGAAAAACAAAATTATACTGGCACAGAGCATATTTTTGCAGGGGGAACTCATCTTGAGTCTTGATAGGCAGGTTTCCCCCAAGCAAATATCCTGAATCACAGAAGATCAGCCTCTGCCAACAGTGTTGATGCTCTCAAATCAAAGCTAATAGAAGATCATTTCTCTCTTACCTTGGAAGCTGTTCTTCCCTTCTTTTTCCAATGCATACATTCTTTCCAAATCACAGTTTGAAACCCAGGAGAAAACAGAGTGAAAAGAGTCTCATAAACACAAGAGAAACTTGATTAGTCGAATGCTTTTCTTTTGTTTCAGAAAAGAAACAACTGCTGTGCCAGCCACAATTTTAGATTAGGATGTTTGAAAATGCTAATAGATTTTTCTTCGACTCTCCCATGAGAGTGTTTCAGATCTGATGATCACTGCCAATTTTGAGCCAATAAAATTAAAAAAAAAAAAATTCCAACATTTATATATCTATATTTTCTGCTTTAAATTTCTTGTGTTGAAAGAATGTTCCTGTGCTTAGCTGCAATTGTTGCGCAGTGAAATTTTTTAGTACACTATTTCTCCCCGTTCATTGCGTTTCTTAGCTTTTTTGTTGACCTTGTGGCTGTGCCACTCTTGCTGCCCATTATCAACCAAGTAGGTGAGGCCAGTGCTGAGCCCTGCTTTTCTCGGCATCAGAGGAAACCGTGTATAGTAGTTATGCGGCTATATCCTTGGTTGAACGCTGCTTCACAGCATGAACAGCTCTGGTCACTACAGGAGCTGTAAGCACAACATGTCGGCCTGGTTTTAGACCTGTATCATCTCACATTACGGTCAGAAAAACATGTTATTTTTCCATGGAAGAGTTATTAGTGCATATACATCTCCAGACTAGCACTGATTTTGACCCTCAGAACCTTTGGCTTCCTGTGAAATTAGACTTTTGTTTAAATGTTAACAACATTCGAGTGGTTTAATACCATTGGTACCCATTTCCAAATGCAAAATTGTGTCAATAAAGTGGAAATAAATTTAATAGGCTTAACGGTGCCTTTAGAGTTAAAGTAGCTTGGCTGCAACCTTCCGAGTCATTAAGGTGTTTGCTGACAATGCAGACTAACAGCAGTATGATTTTAATACTACTGTGTGAGGAATTTCTTAATTTTAAAAGGCTTCAGCAAATTTTCATGCCTTTTATCCGTCCCCATTCTGTCTGGCTGGTAGAACCTGTCTACACTCCAAATAACTTATCTTCCTCCTTGACAGGGAATTTCTAAACGTGCATAAATCTGTGGACCTAATTGCTGTTGAATATTTTTCCAAATGTGTTTCCCAGGAAACAGTCTAAACCATAAAAAGTCTGAACCATAAAAATACCGTAACTGTGAAGTTAACATATTTATACTGTCTATACCTCCAGTCTTTTCTTTAGATTTTGCTTTAGCCACCTTCTTTTTGAAACTATTATTTTGAATATAAAAATAATGATCAATTAAACTGGAGTTTAATCACCCATTTCCTCTGAGTCAACTCCTGCATTATCATCTCAAAATAAATTGTGCCTTGATGCAACAATGGAGGTACATTGTTTATGCCGAAATGCAGTGGTTTGCATTATTAATACCCAGCATCACTTTTATTTCATGGCTAAACTAGCTAAATAAGTCAGTGTAATAAGTAGGTCTTATAGAGCTTTGAGTGTGTCAGGATCGTGTATGGATGAATTTGAAATGTGTGAGACTGAAGGCATTTGCACACGTAAGAGCCACGCTGGTTTTCCGAATGGGACCTGTTGGTGTGTATCAGCTTTTGCACCGATTTCATGTTTGAAAGGTGGGAAATGCAGTAAATGCAATAATTTGCCAGAGACAATTGTAAAATTGACTGAGAGCGAATAGCTATCAGGGAATGATACTCTTGTCATGTCATGCTTCTCGCTGTATTAACAGGTGATAGTAATTGTAGCAAGATTGAAATAATGTCTTAGGTAAGCCGTAATATTTATTAATTTTATGAAAAAGGGAAAGAAGTGGCAATTACAAGAAAAACCTAGCACAGTATAATAAACCTCTCAGTTATAAGTAGTTCTTCCTGATTTATCAAAATCCATTGAAATCCATTAAGACAGCTTAAAAAAAAAAGGTAGCTATAGGAATTTGCTTTGTGAAATTCACATATTGTAGCTTAAGCAGGAGTATTATCTGCACTATTCAGGGAAATGCCTGTTGCCTTATGTTTTCCTCAAGAGCTGCATCTTGTATGTCACAAGTCGTTCTCAGGTTTTTTACATTATCATTTTTTTCTGCTGTTACAGCTAGAATTAATGCTATTCTCTGTTTTTCTGTCATTGATCCTATGTTTCAGGAAACCGCAACATAGCCATTAATATTGACTATGAGGTGAAACATGAGTGCTCAACATTGGAATATATGTCATTTAAAAAAAAATAAATTACAGACAAGTGTAAAATAATAGTTTATTGTGAAAATTAAATGTAAAAAAAAGTCTATTTCAGGCAAATAACTTATAATCAGATGTTTCTTATATCTAACTTGATTTTCTAACGGGAGTATAAAATGCATACCCAGATATTTACCAGGCAAGTCTTAGGATTCCATGTAAAACAAAAATATTTGACTACAAGTGAGGTAGCTTGTTACATGTGGAAATTGTTGGCCACCTAATGTGCATATATAAACAGTGTGCACTTTCCACACAATTTGAAAAATATATTTGCATGTATAATGATGTTGCTTTTTCTTCAGAAAGATTTGCACTTTTAAAATGCTAAACTTAAAAATTTCTTCAGAGTAATTTGCAGAGAAACAATGAAAAGTCACCAGTCATGGAATTTCTGTGCACCGTGAAATTTAGGAATATGACCACTTTATTGTAATTCCTTTATTATCTTTAATCTGTAGGGTTTTGTATCTATTTTCATCTGATTGTATGTTACAGGAATAACGTAAATGGTTTGGAATAGAAGTGCTTGGAATAAATAGTTTTCATTGTGGCTGTCAAATACTAGAACTCTATTTTCGTCATTTAACTGACTTCCAAACCTATTTATTGCTTTGTATACTTCAAAACAAAGTAGCATTGTCCCTTAAGTTTTAACAGGATAATATACTTTTAGCCAGAAGAAAAAAGAAAAAAAACTCACAAAACAATGAGATTTTCAACTTTAAAAGTTTTAATTTTAAGAGTCACTTTTCTGTGATGATTAGTAAATATATTTCCCTGGCCAGGTGCTATATTACAGAAAGTGCTGAGCATGAGTGTGGTGTTCTGAAAAAAATGCTATTTATTGTTGCTGGCACTTAGTATTTACAGAGCTTTGCTGTGCTTTGAACGTAGCAAAATGCTGCAGTGACTGCTGGCTTTTGCTTCTGCAATATCCTGCCTCTTGGTAGGTACTGAATTAGCATCTGACAACTTCCAGCGGCAAATTGGTGGCGTAAAATTCTTCGTCATGTGGGGTCAGATATGTGCTAGTTAGGTCACCTTTCCTCCTGCAGTTCAGACCGGGAACTCCCTCCCCAGTGGAGATGACCTGGGCATTGAAGTGGGTTTCTGGAGAGGCACAGAGCTGACAGTGATTGTGCAGATAGTCCTGCACTTTTCATGGCTTTCCCTCTAAGAGAGTTCATGCGTACCATCATAAAACAGAAAAGAAAGGCAAATGATATACCGTGTCGGGCGCTGCGAATCCAGCTCCATCCCGCTGGAATGCTGCTTGCCCGGGAGGTCTTCCTCTAGTGCTCCCTGCTCGGATCAGAGTTGTCCTTCCAATTTTAAGAACGTAGGCATGAGATTACAAAATCATTTTGTATTCCATTTTACTTCTCTGTATCACCAGGCTAAAATCTTCTAATACCATGATTAAAACACTCAGTTTCATGAAAGTGGCTTCAAAATGGATTTATAAGAATTGGGGAAAATGAGATTCTTTAAGTGGTTTATATGCTCATTTTTTTGGTTATATGTTTATATTTCCAATTATTGTGCTACAAGAACTGCAACTGTCTTAAAAGAAAATTTTAAAAGTCACCAGACTTACTGAGGTTTTAAGTAAAACCTTGAATGTTGTAATAGCTTTCATAAAATTGGAAGATTTTCGACTGCATATAACCTTCCATCTGTCCATAATTTACACCCTTCTTTATTCTCTAAACTGGTCTCTAAACTCAAGACTAATCCTTGTGTTCATCACAAAGTATTTTAGGGTAAAATATGATTAGAAAGCAGCTTGCCTCCTGCTGACTCCAATATTATATATATCTTTAATGCACTGTGGCCCCTTCCTTACATATGTGGAGTTTTATATTCCCTGCAGCGTGTATACTACTGTTTTGCATATATAAATTACAGAGGCTAAGGGATGTGAACATAAATGAGATCTTGGCTTCTCGAAAGGACTTAAATGCTTGCTTTTCTTTTAGTCACATGTATTTATGCTTCTTTAACATGGATCTTGAACTCTAACATTGTGGTTAAAATATACGAAAAGCATAGATATTCATTTTTAGGTTGGTTTCCTAAGAAACTGAAGTTTATGTGATTGTACTATTCATCTGTCAGCTATAGATCTGAAAACTACTGAGCAAACCTGAACAAAGAGTAGAAACTAAAAATGAATATCATTGTGTTAGAAGAAGACAATTAGGGAAACTCCTCAGGAGGTCAGAGGGGAAAGATGCAGGTATCTTCCTCTGCGAGAAGGGCAGGCAGGCATGGCACAGGCAGACGCTCCCTTTCAGGCTCTCTGCACTTGGTGCAGAGCAACTAAGCAAACTTCAAACTTGCCTTCTTGCTGTAGTCATGTTCAGATGCTTACTATGTCAGTATTTCCTATCAGAACAATGTAAAAAACCTTTCCTGAAGAGCCCGTGACAAATTTCTGCTTTTTCACCTCACGTTTCTAAGTGAAGCTTGAGCAATGTGACCATCTTTCACTGTTCTCACATCTCTGCACAAATGAAGGTAGAATCTCATTTTGATCTTTGCTAAAATATGGGAACGGCATTACCGCCATCCTTCCGGAACGGCTTCCTTTGTCCTGGGCTGTGAACGTTGTGAGAATACCGCCCTTTAAGAGTACCTTATTGTGAGACTCTCTCTGACTGTAGCTTTCACCAACGTAGCGGATACAACGCTGCCCTCGCAGTGTCTCCTTGGTGGTGTACTCTGCGTTGGAGAGCAGTCAGAGGTTTGTCAGCTCAGGATGAATCCCCATCAAGGAATCGGTGGGTTTGGTAAGCGTGACTGAGCTAAAATAAACTCATCTCCCAACTTAACTGAAGGGGTCTCAGACTTTTATTCAGGTAAAGAAACTTGAATCTCTTCACAGAAAATACTTAAACTTTGTTGAAGGGCAGACCCACTTCAGATTATTACCGTCTCACTAACCGAGTATTGTCAGGTTTATGACAGATAGCCCGTTAGATTGACATATGGATTTCTCAACTGTCTCAAAAGCAATAAAGCAGATTAGTGAGCATCTTGTCTCATTAACTGTCTACACATTAGTTTGGATACCAACAAAAGTTTTCCTATTTTCCTTGCACCTTCTGAAGAATTATGGAACATTGCTATTTATCTCCAACACTGCAGCATTCAGGTAAGAGCTTTCAATTTTTTTCATTAGCATATTCAGGCCATTTTATAATTCTCAGATATATCAGTATTATTTGTCAAGATTTAAGTTTCTCCAGTTGGCTATATTGCGCTGTCCTCTAGATGGTTGAGTTTAGGTTCTCACCCCAGTGAGTTACTGATGTAATGCTGCTTTAAAGCAGCCTAGGATTTGCTTTGGTGGTTAAATTTAAAATGTTGATGGTAATTAAAATTGGACCTTTTAATTTCAGTATGATAATTCATTTTCTCAGCTTTCTTAATTTTCCTTTCTTTGTCATTAAAGTTAACGTAGATCCTCAGGTTCACTACTGCCTTCTATTCTCTATGCTAAGTATGCCTAAAGTTATGTTGCTCCTGGTATTGGGTCTTTTCATTTATGATCAAACAAACAAACAAAAATCTTGTCCTCCTATCCTTATTGTCATCATTCGAATCAGGGATCCTTTGAGATCCTAGCATCATCAACTTTGTACAGGCTTTGAAACTTTGGTTTGAAATAGTCATTTCATAGCCTAGCCATACCCTAGAGAGTCCATGGTTTCTCAGTGCAGCATTTAATATCCATAAGTTCTGTATCAATCCTATTTATTTTCACATTCTGTCCTTTAACAAATATCATTTTCTTCTTCATTCTTTTACCTACCCCAATGTTAACAGAAATATTAACTATCTTGTTCCTGTTTTTATCTATTGAGTTTTATATGACTTGTTCCATTTTGTTCTATATCACACTGAATCTTTAATTTGTTATGAAATAATTGACAAAAGCTCTATTGTGTAGTACCTTTCATAATTCTTCAATTTGCAAAAATCCCAAGATATATATACATATAGCAATAATTCCGTGCTTAATTTTATCTAAGACTATAAATACACGTTGTCTTGTCTACCAGAATAACGGTGGTTTTACTATGAATGCTTTGCTGAGGGTAGGAGTCCTCATGTTTCTCTAGAAGAGAGAGCACAGTCTTCATGTAAAAGATTATCAACTATCTTTAAATGCTTCTTTGCCTTGCAGCTTATACGATTATATATACCTTTGCAAAGAACTTATTTAGTATTGGTACTTTTTCTGTTCTAGTCTAATTTTTTTTTTTATTATTTGAATGATCCTAATAGGATTAACCTGAATATGAAAAATGACCTTTCTGTTGAGTGCTGTGGACTGCAAGACTGATGTTCAGTGCATTGTGCATACCACACAGTTTTATTCAGGTTTCCTGCAAAACCACTTATGGAAATAAATATTCGTAGCCTGCCTTTCTTTCTCAGTTTCTTTCAAACAGATCTGAATAGTAGATCTAAAAAGTCAAGAAGAATCTGACACACTGGAGATGTGGAAGAGTACATGGGGGAGTAGTACTAAGTTAGAAATCCAAGTTTACTTTCTCTACATTATATTGTGGCCCAATAATTTAGTTCTCTGTTTTTGTTTCCATTCTAAGGTGCTGACCATAGAAATCATGCAGATTAGTTCATTGAAGATCTTAATGCAGTCATTTATGGTATTATTGCAGCCATATGAGTTCTTATTTTCATGGCAAGAAATTGTCAAACCAGTGTAGAAGTCGCAATGTCATAAATTAGGCATAGTAGGAATCCTTGTAGGATTTCTGCTTTCTTTTGCAAATATAGCATGAAATATTATCATTTCTGTCCTGCTTTCTTGCTGCATGTAATCTCATGTTTCTTCATTTGTCATTAATCAATCTAGTAAATTAAATAATTGTGAAAAAAAATATCAAAAATCTATTAAGGCTTAATCAAATTATATTTCTAAAAACATCAGTCCATAGAACTCACTGGCTGAATAAAATGTAAAGCTTTAATTGCAATAAGCTGGGAGGAAAAAGCTACTAACGGTTCTGGTTTTGGAATACTTATTATGGACTGAAGAATCCATTGATCAGAAAAAATACTGTGTGTAAAATATCCTTAACCAAATATTAGGAAAATAATATAGTTGGATGCTACTGATGGATCAGGCTTTCTGATAAAAGAATTAATATATTTAGGTGGAAAAACTTGAAGATTTCAAATATTTGGTGTAGTAATTCATAAGAATTTAAAACAATTGGATTAACTAGAATTAATTACATTTTTACAATGCCGTGACTTAACTCTGCTGTGATTACAAAATAATAAACATGGAATCAATGAAATTTTATAGCATCTGTCAAGGGATATACTAGGCAATGTAGCAATTTATTTCTTTATATATAGTAAAGAAGGAAATCTTGATAAAATTTTACAAGCATAAGACAAACTCTATGCCTAATACAATGAGCAACTGATTTCTAATAGCAAAGCTGCTTAGTTCTGTGTGTGCAATATGTTGTAAAGCTGGTGTTTTATTATGTTAGTATTAGTGACAAATTATTTTCAGTATGAAGCAAAAATAACTGAGGAAAACATTTTCATTATTCTTACAATTGAATGCAATATTTTTAAATATCATCAAGAGTTTAATGAAAAGGGAAGATGAAAATCTGATGAGATTGAGAGGAGAATCTGCAGTGGTAGATCTGACATTCTAGTTCATTTCATCTTGCTATGCCATTGCAATTTTTAAGTTATTAAAGACAAATTTACACGCTTACTATAGTGTATCAGAGACATGCTCATAATAAGGACAAAACCTTTCAATTTTACTGTTTTATTCAAAGAGTTACTAGTCTTTGAATTTTAATAAAGGGACAGTTTCCTATTTTTAAAAAGAAAAACCAGCCCAGTGACCAATAGGTCTGTTCATAACTAGGTGAAAAGTACATTTTCAGATCATAACAGGGAGAGTTTTATGAATTGTTCAACAATGTCTGATTCTTCAGCAGCTTCCTTTCAGTGAATGATAGCTCTAATCCTTGAGGTAAAGAAGATTTTTCTTTAGCCTGAGCGCAGGAAGCTTAGTTGAAGAGCTTTATCCTTTCAGAGGTATCTTAACTGAATGGTTACTTTTCCACTGTATCCTATTGTTGTATTAGCACCAAGGAAGCTTCTCTAAATTTCCTTGAAGAAAAATGTCAGCAGTGACACAGAGCAACTCAAATGTGCCTAACACATTTTGACAGAACAAAGAAATTTTGAACCCTGCATAATAATGAAAATATGGAATCCTTGTATGGCATTTTGGAGGTTTCTGCACTGCCTAGTCTGATAGCTCATTCTGTGAGATTCCCATACCTCTTCCCTAGCCTGTTCTCATCTCAGTCAATTCTGCATCCCAAAACCTTAGCAATTAATTTTCATTCCCCGTAATCCTTCTATCTACTCCTGAGCACACCACCTCTCTTCCTACAGCAGCTCAGCAAGGAGATTACTAATGCTCCACTCAGGGTTAGGAGGGATCTGGCATGACTGCCTAATGAGGATTACCTTATAGAGAACATATGGAAAGAGGGCAAATGGGACCAAATGCATATAAAATAGCAATTGCTTGGGTAGATGTAACCCCCTGGCCCCCAGTTTGCACCAGGAGTAAGGGAAAATCAGTAGAGTTGAATAGAAAAGCTAGCTCACCATTTACAAAAGAAGGTTGATTCATAAGGACTCTGAGCAGAGGTATGAGTGCTGAGTCATTCTGTCTCTAAAATCAGCACCGATAGGGAGCACCCAAATTTGATTTATTTTAGGAGATTTTAGGAGAGCTCTGCCTGCAGCATGCAGCAGCTTTCACGAGGAATGCAGGGGAATGTGGATAAGCGAACAGGTGGAGTTTCATCCATACCTAGAGAAGTTGAAAACCATGGAGGAGAGTGGGTTGATATACAGTAAAACGTGCCACCTTGAAATCCTGTGTAGAGTGGATCTAGAAAACATTGCCTATTGCTGCCTGTGTTCCTCTACTCCTCTTGTGTCAAAAATACAAAATTATAAAGCAACATCTTGTGTTTTATCCTTGTGGGTGGAAAAAATCTTGTGGTTTTATTCTGTCATGATGAATTGCTGCTCAAGCCCAAACCCTGAGGGTAACCAGGACTCACAATAAAGAAAGAAAATCTGATGTTTCCGTGTGACAGGTTCGCTGAGGTCTGCTCATTTCAGAAGGCAGGACTAATTTGAGGTACCCTATGCCAGGTTGCAGTTGGCACTGAAGAGACTTCAGCGAGCTGCGTGGCAAAGCTCTCTTTTCTCAGAGGGCCGTTGGGCTTTCTTCTGTGTGTGGTTTTGTGTATGAATCTGCCCGCCCGAAACTCTTGCTCGGTAGCTGCAGTTAGAGATGACCGATTGATGCTTCCATCTTCAAATGAGCTTTGAAAATATTCACTCATTCTTTTTAAATAGGATGATCTATGTGGAACAGTCCTGTACAACTTTATATGAGCAAACTATGTAGTTCAAAACATTCAAATAAAACAGCACAGCTTCACAAGGAAACAAAGATTCCCAATGACATCTAGTCCACTAGGTACAATCATTGAGCACAAATATCCAGATCTGAAACTCTTTGAAAGTGCTACATGCTGCTATAGTTCTGCCCAAATCCATTTTTTTGCACTACCTTGTGGGTTTTACCTCCAGCTGCAGAAGTAGAGTGTTTTACTGTCACAGAGGTTAATGCAGATTTTTCTTGATGACCCTCTATGATTAGTCGCAGCTTCTCGTGCCGTTCTCAAGAAGGTAGCACATCTTCATTCCTGTGACAGCCAGCAGTATTACAGAGCAAGTGCCAGCTGAATGGGAATAGAGCTCATCCTTATCTGGTGATACCTCGGGGGCGAATAGAGCATTTGTGAAATTCTTCTTGGCTGTCAGAGGAGTCGAGGCATTTTCCTCCTCTCTTCTCAATTCACTTTTCAATCTCAACAGCTTATTGGAATGACAGGGTATCAAAACGTCTGAAAAGCTAATACCATACATCAAGCACCTGTGTATTGCAGAGGTCTGACAGTGCTAACAGAATAGATGGATTTTATATAATCTCTGTCTCCTGAAAAGAATAAAAGAAAAATATTATAGACTTGACCTGTGATCTCATAGAAATAGTCTGTGTTTTGTCTGGGTGGCTTGGCAGAATTGGATGCACTGAATACTGTTCCACTTGGTATTTAATAAACAGAAATGTCCCATGTAGAAGAGTAGTTGTGACCATTCTGTTAAACATGAAGGAAATCCTCAGAGCATTGGTCCCATTTCTTACAGCTGGTGTTCATTCCAGTTGCTGATCTTGTTTCAGGAATTTGAGTCTCATTACCGCACTACCTCTGACACGTTAATAAGCTGGGCATCTGAAAGAATCAAGATAACTTCCTTCGCCTCCCAGTTTTTACTGGGACTCAGAAGAGTTTGCCTTGTTTCCTATTGTCTCATTTCAATTGAAGAGAATTATCTACTGTTTCTTTAACTCCATCCACCAACTCAAAACCTCCAGCCAACATGACGAAGTGTAATATACGTGCTGCCTGCCGAATGCTGGGATGCCGCCCAGAAGTCCTCTCTCCAGACAGCTGTGAGAGAGGAAAAGGAGCAGCCCCTGGAGAGTGGGCTTCTGCAGAGCCAGTGGCAGCAACAAGGACAGAGAGACACCAGGGTGCTGAGTGAGGACACAAACTTGGGAAAGGACCAGCAGTGTAGAAATGAAAAACAGGGATGGCGTTGAGAGCTAGAATTGACACTGATGCCTTTCAGAGGGAGTCATAGAATATTTTCCTTTCTTGCTCCACCACTACATGCATTATTGGGTGGAGGAACATAGTGGGAAAAATGGGTCCCAGCAGCCATGAGCTCAAAGGAGCTTGCTGTCTCTGCTGCCTGCCTCTCCTCTACTACTTCTCTGCACTAACCAGTTTCTTCCATGTGCATCATCAGTAATGGCAGACTGAATTTTGAGCTTTCCCTCCAGGGACAGAGATGAGGGCGCATTTTTAGGAGAACCAAGTTGTTCAAGCAAATCCTTCTTCCAGATAACACAACTTCTAGTACTGAGGAAAGACCAGCTTGGTACGAAGAGTGTTTCAATATTGATTCAGTGTAAAGGTAGCTGGGAATTCGGAACTGCAAGTGGTAAGAACAGACCATTCAAATACCAACACCCTAAGAAAACTGAGTGCTGAAAATGTCTAAAAGACCTGTATGTATGTGTAAGTTTGCAGGAGTAACACGCTTGTCTATCAAAGATCCTCATGGTGTTGAAGCAGAAACATATGTAATGTGGCTGTGAAGAAGGAAGTTTGGGGAGCTGTTGAATTATGCATTTTCTGGTTAAATTGCTACTTAGTGCTAGAGCTTGGCTTATAAAAGATACAAATGTGTAGACATCTATGTAAACTTTACTATGGAGGAAGCATGATGTAATATGCAGGGCATGGGTTGGAAATGAATATTTGCTCAGGCAGTGTGAAAAGTAAACTGATGCACAACACTCAGTTTATCAAAATCAATTCTCTACTTACTGCAAAGAAGGCTTGTTGCTAACTTGATTGTAGAGCCGTGTTTAGGAAATAGGACCATGAGAGATTTGGAGGAATTTATGCTGTTAGGAGTTTACTATGTGGAGTACCAGTCACAAAGAGATGGAAAAAGCTACTAGTAAAAAATGTTTCTTAATTACTTCAGCTCAGAGAATAAAAGCATTATTTTCGAAGGAAGAATCCTGGGAGAATTTTTCTGTCTGAACTTTTGCCCTCAGGATGTTTTGTGCAGCCTGGCTCTATTTCATATCTGACTGCCGTTCATCACCTACTCTGGCTGGTACAGCACTCAGTTCCGGTAAGCTAGCCTTAGTAGTTATGTTTTTCTCAAGGCTTGACCATTACCAGCAATGCTGTTGAAATAATATTTGGAAAGGCATGAACAAATTAAGGGTGTAGTAAAATCAAAAGCAGTGATTTCTCCTCACAGACAATTAAAGCATTGCAAATAATCATGTGATGATTTACTTAGGGTGAAAAACACTGGCACCTCGTAGTAATCTGCTCTTTTGTTTTAGTTACCACAAGCATTCAAGGACTGGCATTAATTAAAGTAATTCTAAATGGGATTTTCCTACTGAGTACAGTACTAATAGGCTTATTTTTTTCATTGCTGTTCTATTTCTCCAGTATGTGCTTTGCCTTTACAAGCTAATTTGATATATATTACTCCTTTACTATATATAACTCCTTAAATGATTTGCAGAAGAGTGTAAACAATTCATGTGTGGTGTGTGCGTTGCCTAAAGCATTGTACATAAACTTGTTAGGAAGATGGAAATACAGACTCTTTTATAGAGAAGTATCAAGTCATACTGGGATTCTTTGAGATCTCAGAATTCACTTTGCAGGGTTGTTTACATTTATTGCTTTAAAAAAAATAATGTTTTCTCCAGAAGGTGCCAGACTGATAAATACAACTTTTCCTTATGTGCCACCAAGTTTGTGAGTGATCTGTCCTGTGCTTGAGACTTCCCCGAGCTCTCAGTTAAACTAAGACCTTTCCTAATCCTAAACGCATGCCATGATTTGACTCAGTTTGCTTCATTCCTCTGAAAGAACAACAAAAAATGAGGAAAGGAAGGGGAGAGAATTTAGATGTCTTCCCTTGTCAGGGCCACATGCTGCTTTGCTAATATTTTAAATGGTTGCTCGCCTAGCTAGCTATTATTTTCAAGTACATCTTATTCTTGCCGTGCACTTGTAGTTATTCAGTTTTTGTTTTCATCTTTGTGGGGGGCTAAGGGGAGGTTCTGTAGAGCCTGGAGCTCTTTCAATAAACAAATTTAACAATGCCAATATAAAATGAGCTTACTGTAACCAGACAGTACACTCAGAGCCAGAGAAGAATTTCTGTCGTCCCTAAATAAACAAAGTCTGTTATAACAAACAGATCATCGTAGCTCCCCCACGGAGGCAGATTTCAGTGCGCTGCAGGATTTTCTTACAGCGCAGTAGAAATGTATTTGTGTCTATATGAACATACACATATGTATATGAGAAGCAAATAACCTCTCATTTGTTTGGAATTTATGGCTTCCTAATTCAAAATGTGGAGACACCGATTTACTACTTTCTTACTTCATAGCACACTAAGTTGTATTTATATAATGTTTGGATGGAGAACTAGCTCTTAGCAACAAGTTTGATGGAGCAGCTGAACTAGTTTATACCGTAAAGAATTAAAAACTTAGTGCTTTACTGATAATTTTTTCCAATATTGTAAAGATTTAAACAAGCAGGAGAAAATTTGTACTAATATTTTATTTCTTTTTAATTCATAAATATCTTTTTTTAAATTATGCTTTTCCTACAGCTATATTTTTAGGGTTGGAGAAAATAGGTTTTGATCTGATAAAACAAAGCCTTTTTTAAAATTAAGTAATGTTATGTAGGTGATAAGTCTCAATCCCAACCATCTTTTAGGGGAAAAAGAAAGTGATACAGCTTTTACTAACAAATTATGTTCATGAATTAAAGTCAGAATCTTCTTGTGGACCAGTTTTAGTGATTTAAGAAACAGTGTCTCATTTCTGAGCAGTATTTCATGTGTCTGGCAGACTTTCTGATTCACATTTTCAGTGCAACAAGTTGCAATTGATGGAGGAAACATCGGTCTCCAGTGAGCAAACTAATAATGATTTAGTAAGGTTTTGAAAGTATTTTGGAATAAAACAAGAACTTCCTGTGGTAGACAAGAGACTGAGTTAAAGGAGTACTAAATCTTTAAGTCCTATACAACAAGATTTAGAGGGGGGAAAAAATGGATGGTGTAGGTTTTTTTCCCCAGTGGTTTATGATTATGATTGTCATTTTGGGTGCAAAATTAGTTTTCAGAGATTTATGGAATATAATATAGAGAAACACTATGAAACAATATTATCAAAATAGAATTCTGAAATTTCATCTTTACCTTTGAAAAATTAAAGACCTGGTAATGAAACTTGATAAAAAACTAAGCAAGTTGTATAGCAGGGGCACTTCTTTTATTAGAAAATCCATTTATACCCACCTAGAAACATGTACACACACAGTTTTCTAAACTTCTAGCTTTGAAAACTCAAACCAAGCCCAAAAAAATCAATTGAGGCTTATTCAGACTGCTAGTATCATCACTTAGTGTCATCATGTGCAAAATCATCAGCAATAGCGGACTTTACTAAGAATTGTATTGATGATATGTGAGATAAAATAAAATCTATCTCATTTTCTAAAGTAGCTTTGCAGTGTTAACAGCAAGGAGAAGCGATAAAAAGTAGTTTATTGCACAAATACCTCTCCAAACACACCCAGTAGAACTGCAAATGAAAAATGGGCCTCTTTTATATATATAAGAAAAAAATTCTCATCATAACTACACATAAAAAAGTTATATTGGCTCATGTAGCCCTTAGTGTTTCCTAGTAAAACCTTAACTTTTTCATCATTCTAGATTCAATAAGTACTCTCTCAACCACTCTTCTATTTCTTGACATAAAGGCTTCAAAAGAGGAAAATCAACTGCAGTAATCTTCCTTTTTTTCCCCTGCTTGTTTGAATCTTTCCAGTATTCTTTGAGCCCCCTACCATATCGATTCACTGTTAGTGACAAAGATTCAAATTAAGGGATGAAGAAAAACTACTGGAATATCCAATATCTTCAGAAAGTTAGGGATTTTTCCTTTAACATTTATTAAGATTTGCATAACCTTGCATTATTCTGAATCCATGTTAAACATCATTCCTAAAGTAAGCAATGAGATAATTAGTCGATATACCTATAGACCTAAACTAAATATCTAAATCTATTTTGATTCCCAAGCCTGAAAATCCACTTATGCTGTTTAGTCAAAAATGCTGGGTTTAGCTTTCAATTTGCATAAAAATGTTATCAGAATTGGCATAGTTTGCTTCTGCTATATATCTTTCTTGTACTCTCTGTTTTATACGCCTACTGAGATCCTGTACTGCAATTACTGCCATATGGGAAAGCAAGTTTAATTTTACAGTGGAAATCCAACATTGGGTAATCACATTGCCTGGCTAGAAACAGATACGCATTAAGAGTAAAAATCATCCTATTAAATCTATCAAGCAAATCTCAGATAAGTAGCAGAGACTATGACTTATCTGAGATTATCTACAGAAATACTAATGTTATCCCCTAGATTGTTTCATGCAAAATATGGTTTTTTGAACTTACCATCCTTTCTGGCTTGGGATCAAGGAATTAAAAGAAAAAGAGGAGTGGGGGAACAGGGTGGCCATTTTAGACCTTCTTGCATCTATCCAGTTTCAACTTTTCCATTCTGAAACTGGGTGAAACCAGGGTCAGGTCTGGAGGTGGTCAGTTTTAAGCCCAGCCTTTGGTTTAGATAGGGAATGAGGTCTGTGCCGCCCGCGCTGGAGGAAGGGCTGGCTGCTGGGGTCTGGGAGAGCACAAACTGCTCTGTGTCTCCAAGCGCTGCAGCGAGCAGTGGCTGGTTCTCACCAGACGGAGTCAGGCACGGCTCTGCCGGGAGGTGGATGGACTGCAGTCTGTTAATGTGATCTGACACGCTGCGCACACGTCCTCGGGAGTGTGGCAATCACACAATAAGCACGAGCGCTGCAGGGGATCTCGTGAACGCTCCCTGCAGAATTCATCTGATATCTTTTCAAAATCAACATGGCAACTTGTGACAGGTACAGTCTAACAGCCATATGTCTCTTGCCTAATTACAGGAGAGGTTGCCTGCATACCTAAAATTAGTCAGAGAAACAAATACTCAACACGGGGATGCTCAGCAGCACAGAAGTAAAATACTGGCGAACCAGAGAAAGCAGTCCTTTAACTAGTGTTGCGTGAAACGCATGAGCAGTACCTCAACGAGGCAGGACTACAGAACTGCTCTTTTGCAGAACTGAGGAGCTTGTTCACACAAGTTAGTGTCCAGCAGCCCTGCTTGGGTGGAAGTTTCCTCTCCCAGGTCCCTTCACACTACCTGCGTGTATTCTTCCCATTTACCTGGCGTGGAAGTCGGTTTACACATCTGAAATCAGAGTGAGCATCTCTGGCAACACACCAGCCCCTGATACTCCCTCAAACACATGTGCAGCTGTTCTAAGGAGATAAGATACTGATCAAATGCTGACAGCTTAAAGCAATTCTTCATAACCAAGCTGCTACCCGGTGGTGGCAATCATTCATAGTCTTTAAACCAGTATTTTTTCTTTTTGTTTTTCTCTTATTATACATACACCTGCAAGTAGTGTCGCATATCTTCCCTTTTTCTGAAATTGTATACATTCAGGCAAGCAGCATGTCTTACGTATGTAAGTATGCTTATGTGGGAATAACTGAAAATATTTATTTTCTTTCTAAAGTGTTTTACTTAATTGACTTAACTGTTGACAGTATGTAGCAGTTCAAAAAGGCCTAAAGGTCCTCTGCAAACATAGGCCTTGCTTTACCACATTCAGGACTGGAGAACCAAGTATCTTTACATGAGAATATTTCCACCT
Organism: Grus americana; assembly: GCF_028858705.1. Lineage (NCBI taxonomy): Eukaryota > Metazoa > Chordata > Aves > Gruiformes > Gruidae > Grus > Grus americana. The sequence goes on from NC_072856.1 coordinate 9,951,241, forward strand.
GTGGTAGCTGTTTGTGCAGTGAAGTATTTCATGGAACGTTTCCCTCCAAAGCCACAAGCCCAAAATCTGGGTCAAACCAGAAGTTGTCTTATCCTTGAGGAGTTTTCAGAACAGCTGCCTTTTGACCAGATTGGCAGCCTCGATTCAGGGCTGATACGGCAAACTACTGCAGCAGGGCTGTGGAGCACTCTTGCATAGCAGCTAACCATGCTGTGCTAGTTTAGCATTAACCTCTGGGTTTAAGAACATTCATGTAACAGGTGGTTTGGAAAACACAAAATGCATCGTGGACTGCAAGAAGGAAGACATTTGATGTAACTTGAAAAATAAGCTTTAAATGCTCTTAGTGCAGCTCATGTCTGTTTAATGCATTGTAGAGGGGAAATGTTAAGGGTGAGAGAGGTTTTTTAAAGTCTCTCAGACTTTTGAAGGACATAATCAAAGCTAGATAATGTTTTCTGCATTACTGAAGAGCAGAGATAATTTGTTCTTAATTGGGTCCATATTCTTTCTGCCTAATTTTAAGCACATTGTTAAGACACCTACATTTGGAGAGCTGTTTCTGATGCCCTATACAATACCATTAGATAACAGATCTCTCCACAGGATTAATTCATATTTTAAAGGGGAAAGGACAAGCTGAGGAAATTTACAGTCAGGATGTTTTTCTTTCTTTATAAGAAAGTACAAGACAAATCATGAAAGATGGAGGGGCTATGGCTTTTCTGTGAAGAAAGCTCTTAGGGTATTAAATTATGTTGTGTCATCTCAGAAGAAAAATATTGCAACTTGTTTCATGTAGCTTTTAATGCTCTTTTTTTTTTTTTATTTTTCTGCATAGTGTAGGTATACAGCCACCCAACACATAAGCAAACACCTATATAAACATTTAATACTTCAGTTTGAATAAATTTTATTACTTAACAGGACAGATGCCAAAAAAGCCCACCAATTAGGTTTTACTTGGTTTTAAAACAATTTTGCAATTTCCAGTAGCCAAAGATGGCGTAGTAAAGCTTTTGTTGCCTGAAAATAAAAGAGCAACCTAGAATCTGCTACTATTCTGCAAACATTTTTTAAAATAAGTTATCTTACTAGCCAGCTCCAAGTTACCTGCCAGCTGTTAACTTCCACACAAAAGCAAATCAGTTCTCTTCATTCTTTTCCTCTGTCACCTGTTTATCATTTAAACTTTTGGATCAATGTTAACACACACTGCCCCACTTCTTTTGGAAATCATTAAAAACTGTTAAAAATCTGGAAATATATTGTATTGTAGACATAGGAAGTTGAGTGGGAGAGCTGCAAAGTACTTGCCAAGTAAAAAACAATATTTCAGCAATGTTGTCACTGAAAATCAGACAATTTTCAGCCATTTCTAATTATGATGCCTCCTATTTCTAAAATATTCTGGGTTTGTTTTTTTCCCAATTTAAAATTTATTGGGTTTTTTGTTTTAAGATTTTTGTCTTAAGTTTGCAAACAAAGAGGATTTAAGATTGCAAATTTTATTTTCCATTTAATTGGAGCACACATCCTTTTGCTAGATTGGAACCTATGACTATTTCTGACCAGGAACATAGCCTCAAAGTCTTCTTCAGCCCTTCAGCATCCTCAAACAAGCTGTTCTCACACCTCTTGGGCTGTGACAGCAATGCTGCCCATGGGGCTATGTCAGTCTGCTCAGGAAGAGGGCCAGGTAAAGGCTGTGAATGGCACAGAGGCAATCAGGGTCTTCAACTTGGGACAAGGTGCTACAGTTCGGAGCCCCTTCTGCACTGAACTGAAGAGGTCTTTCCTGACCTGTTGTGGAGCAGGATTCCTTGATCCACTGCAGAAATGCCCAGATGAAGTCTGCTTGATGTGTGGGCTGAACTGACAGTGTTGCAGTCAAAATTGTAAGTTTGAGTCAAGCTGGGAAACTTCTGTAATGTTGAAGGGCCATTCTCTTACAAACCCAAGTATATTCAGTTCTTCTACATTTAGAATTATAATAAATTGGAAATTAAAAACTTTGGCATCAAAATTACAATACTGCTAGGCTCTATACATTTTAAAAATATTTGTATTCATATAGTACTCAAGTTTTCCTTGTTGCTTATTTTGAAAGTATCTGGGTTTTACTCATAATGAAGCGGTGGGTTAGGTACTGCTCTGTGTGAATAATGGGTAAAATCTGGTCTTTAAAGTTTTAGGACTCATTTTCCAGCACTATTTTTCCTCTCTATTACATTTTAGCTGTAGAGACTTATGCTATAGACTAAAAAGCCCTGCAGGAGACCAAATCACGCATGAACTTTTATACAACTTTCTGTTTGAACCTGATGGGTTTTTTCACCTTTCTCATCAGAATGGTCAACGTTTTACTGAAATGTTGGCAGACGGGGAGCAGGAAGAGTGCCAACCGATGTTAACGTTTCAACAACAAGAGGGAAAAAAAAGAAAAGAAAGAAAGAATAGTTGGAGAGTGTACTGTTTTTCTGTAATAATGGCCTTTCTCAAAGCACTCGGTTGTCCTTGAGCTGTGGCTGCTTCCAGTCATTTCTTAATGCGTAAGCACAGCCAGGCTTGAAACTGTTTTAGGCTTTAGGTTCCAACTGTTCCATTTATCTCCAGCTTGACAAGGTAGCATGGTAACCATTATATTAAGCCACAAAAGGAAAAGTCATGAGATAAATTGTGGCTTTTCCATTTGTTCTTTATTCTTGCTTTTCTGTAGCCACATAGAGCAGACATTGTACAAAGTTTGATGGAGTTAGTAATTCTCAACATGTAAGGATGAAGAAGTGACGACAGTTACAGTTTGTTGTGACAAATCCTTGATATTAGTGCTGGTTTATTTGTCCCTGCAGCTCCTACAAAGCAATAACACAAATATTAAGATAATGGCTTGCAATAAACAGACTAATGGTTCAGCCCATGCAGCACTATGTAGAGGCTGAGAACTTTACTAGTGATGCTGCTTCCCTTACTGGACCTGTTTTAAGATTGTACTACCTGCATGCCTTCTCCCTTAATGAAACCTCATTACATTTGTTTATTTTTCGTAAAGTCTGTTACCTCCTGAGCACATTCAGAGTTACATATTTTGAATTAAGATCTCTTCAAACAAACCCAACCTGTTTAAAAGAAGAAAGTATAAGCTGATGGTATATGACAAAGAGAATTCCTGCCAAATTTATTACAGCAACATATCTTTATAAGTGATCCTCAGTCATAAAACAGAATTTCTCCATCACTGAATTTCTGGTCTCCAGATAGATGAAGTTAATATTTTTGGTTTGGGCTTGGTTTTTTTTAACTGATGTGCAATTCTGTGCCATTGCAAGTAAATCTGACCCATTCATATTTAACTGTTCCAGACTAAAGCCTGAATTTGATATAGATATTGGGCTGAGTTTTACGATGAACTTTTTTTTTTTTTACATTGAGTGATGTGTAATGATATGTGAATGTGTGCATAAACATTACAGTTAGGAAATCAGGATATAAACAATGCCTGTTTTATCTGTCTGATTCCAAATAAGGTTTAACAGAGTTTACTTTCTGTTACGTGTAAATTTGTGCAAATATTCTGCTCTCTGTTGCTCCAGTGGGGATATTTTTAATTTGTTCTTGGCTTATGTTGCTCCTTTCAAAATTAAAAAAGTTAAAAGTCCATCAGTCTAAATTTTGCAATCTAAATATAGGAGACTTCCATCAGCATTGTAATTAGAAACTAACCAGGTACTTATGTAATGAGCAACTAGCATCTGTGAAATAAGTATATACTTTTTCTAAAAAAAATGGTAGGGTATGCTTTATTCCTTATTGGCTTACTCCAAGGGAGGTATCTTTAAAGATTTGATCTTTTATAGGAAGATTCAGGAAACGTACATCTTCTGTAGCAGCTGCGTACTAATAAGGACAATATTATGCAAACTTCCAGTTACGTGGGAATGTTGAGTGATAAACGTAGAATGAGAAGGGTCCACCTATAAAGAATTGACCAGTAAAAAGGGGAAAATGCCTGTTCATATTCCATCACGGATTCATTGTAGAGTTGAGTCTTGCGGGATCGATAGATCCTTCCACTATATAAGTCACTACATTCCCTCACTTTTACACGGAGATTGGTATCTTCTGCTTGACTAAAACATAGTTTCTCTTTGACTAAGTCTGATCTTCTGGAAAGAAGTCCAGGCTTAACTTGGAGACAAGGCTTGGGGAACCCACTGCGTTTCTTGGTAGGTTATTTTAGTGATTAATCACTAACAGACTTTTAGAAATGTGAGCAGGTTTCTCTAAGTCTCCTGAAAAAATGACACCTAAAAAGACTGCAATACTTGACAGTATTAGTAAATCATACCTGGTAAGTCATGAACATGCTCAGTTATTGTTTCAAGATCAGGCGTAAATGATGTTTTAACTTACAGTAGCAGATTTTATTTAAAGCTAAATCCACTAAATTCCTGCTATTGTTTCAACAGATTAAATTTGGAAAATTTTGTTGTGAAATCTAATTTTTTCATACTCTATCTGAAATGCTTTCTTCCAAAGTAACTTTGAAAACACATGTTTGAACTCTAATGGTTTCTTTCAACAAGAACTAATTTTACTTCTGACAGAAAGAAAGAAAAAGGCCAGGAAAACAAACTTGGCTAAATAATGACATGCAGCTCTTAAACTCTTTAAGTGAACCAAAATGAAATCTTTAAAAAAGAAAAAGAAAGGAGAATGGCTGTCCACAGAAACATGTACTGAGGCAAATGAAATGTGCAACAAATTAGAGGGGACTAAAAAGGGAATTTTACTAACAAGTAAACCGTGTTGGAAAACAAAAACGAAAGGTATATGTATGTTTCTGTAAAAGAAATCTCTGAATATTACTAGAAAGTTAAACAGTGAAGGAACCAAATTTCTGCGTTGTTTTTTGCTACAGGCAAGATGAAGATAGCTATCTGACAGGTATTCTTTGCAAGTATTTTAAGCAAAACCTTAACATATTATGTCCTGAAGAGCTTAGACTGCATTGATCTGTCTAAATTACAATAAGTCATCATGCCTGACTATAGTCATTTATAACTGAGGAAGGTTACAAATGAAGTCACAAGGAGATTCACAAAAGGGTGTGAGCTGTCATTGAAATCAGTTATCTTTCTGGAAGATAAACACTTAAATAGTCACGTTTATACATAATGTAACACTTTTTTTTCTTTTTTGTTAATTTGACTAGTTAATCTGTTAATGAGTAATATCTGAGAAAGCCCCCAGGTGACGTTAAGAATAAGTCATGGGGCTTATGCAAACACTGTATTTTTGTAGTGAAAATCCATCTCAGATGATTGCAACACAGAAGCGTCGGCATTATGAGAGATACAGACAGATTGTGGTCAGAGGTGTTCTGTTTGAGACAAACTTTCACAATACGTACCGTAGAAAAATATGAGAGGTAACAGTAAGAGAAGAAATTTGAACTACTGACGAACATTTTATGGCTTCAAATTCATAGGAAACACATAAGAAAAGATTTGACTTGTGTAAAGCTCCATGAAATTACAAATAGACAAAAGAGAGGGCTAAGATATTAAGACACATTCTACTATTTTTTAAGGTGGATAATAATACAATATAAAAATGTCATATAAACCAAAGCTCACTTTGTTAACTTGGGTGTCTGTTCAAAAATATCTAAGGCAGTTGCCCATCCACCTAGTGTGGAAAAAATAAATCAGTAAAGTACAATTTTTGTAAGTCTTTCAGGAGTGAATGAGTGAGTTTGCTTTCTGTACAAGTTATAGGCAACAAGTAAAAAATCTCAGTGCTTTGGTCTGAATAAGGTCAAAAAAAATTAGTCAACTTTACTATATTACACCTTGATGTGGCTAAAAGGAAAACGAGACCTCTGGCAAAACTTCAATTTCTTTTAAATTTAACTGTGGCACTGAGCACTGAAGGTCCTAAATTTTTTTACAATCTATTTTGGAAGCCATTAGTTTCTTATGGTCCTTTTTTATCCTTCAGTTACTGTTAGGGTCTCTGTGCCGTAACTGCCTTTTAAATGTTTTTTCTGTGGGGATTATGAAATAAAGAATAGTATATAAATGTTATTCAAGACTTCCTACTTAATTTTTTCTCAGAATATATGAATAACAGATTAAATTAAAAGACTTAAAATACAAAATGGATAAGAAGTAATGTTTAATCAGTGTAATTTTGGCTATGGAATTCATTTTCATGACCATTTCTAAGTCCTATTCTAAACAATTATTTCAAAAGCTGTGATTAATGTTTATTTTTATATACACATTTGGCACAACTAAACTATATAGAATAAAATAAGGATGCTGAGATTTGAACCCTAATTGCTTGCATTTATGAAGAAAAATTGGCTCATAGAGACTGCATAATTGTCCTTTCTGGGTTTGTTATATATTGTTGTGAAGGAACGGGATCTCAGCACACAGGTCTGGATATATTAGAACCTATATTTCAGTGATCTTGGCAGTAATTACTTGGAGACACTGAAAGACTCGATGGTTTCATAAAGTAAGGGACCATTTTGGCATTAGTACTAGTGGTAATTGATGAAATTTGCATTTGGTTTTCTTTGTGATCAGCATGAAGCTTCTGATACATAGGCAGTTTTTTCTTTTTCTGATTTCTGATATCTAACACACAAGAACTGCTTATCTGTGCACATTTACTATCTTTTCCCTTTTGCTACAATTCAGTTTTCTGGCTTATGTCCATCTTTTCCATAAGACTCTGACAATTTTCAACTTCATTTTGAATATCTGTATTCAAATGCAGATTTTGTCTTTGTAGCAGGGACCAGGTAGAAGGTATCTTTGAAGAAATGCTAATAAGAGTGCCGTGATAAGGCACTGCTCCTTAGACATACCTTCCTTCTTAAGAACATTTCTTTGAAATCTAGACTAAAAAAATAAACCATTTTGCTCTTATCAACATTGCTTTAATGTGCTCAGAATAGCGCATCTATATAAAAACAGAAAAGTTGATGGGTGATAGTAAGCTATTCATTTACTGTGCTGAATGTGGGAGCATTATATTCTTTTTATTCTGATACATAAAGGGATTTTGAAAGAAACAGCTATTTATGTTCCTTTTCTTCTTTATGATTTAGCTGATTACCATCATGCATTTGCTGAAATGACAAACCAGCCCTGGGCACATGTTAAACAACGCTGAGACCTGGTTTATCGTCTGCAACGCAGAGATGCAGAATATTGCAGCAAAGAAATTACTTGGATGGGAAGTGTTGTCAGGGTAGCTTGAAATCTAATGTATAGAAATTTCTGAACAACAAAAAAAAAAAGATAAAAGAATGCAAAGCATGTAAATGACACTTGTGTGAAATTTGAGAGAACGAGAAAAATTGCAGATCATGAAAGATTCTCTCTCTGTAAGACAGAGAGAAAACTTCCATCACTGAGAAAAGATCACTGAAGAGAAAAATGTCACGCACAAGTCTACTCACAAGATACTGTGTGATTTCCTGCATTTATCAAGTTACACAATCATACTCAACAATTGCAAGACAGCTTTAAGGTTAAAGAAAATTCCTAACAACTTTATTATTCTCTCTTAAAAGCAGTTAAAGCCCTTTTAACTGCATTTGGTATCATTTTTCATATGAACTTATTAGAGTAAAATTAATGTATTTGTAGAGATAGCTCAGTCATCCCAAATTACTTTTCTGTCTGATGTTCAAGCCTTTGATAGCGTACTTTGTGTTCGAATTGAATTTTGGAGAGACACTAAGCATGCTAATTAGATTCTCTTTGTGCTCTTTGTGCTCTAAGAGGGAGGAAAAGTATAAGGGACAATTTTTAACATTTCAGTTGAGCACTGTTTGCAGTGCACATATCTCTCTCCTACAAGATTACATACAATTAGAGTTAGAAGTTTCTGGTATTGACATGTTCACGATCTAATCTGAATTTGCTAAAGGTATATGTGGCCTTTGGATAATATGCATCTAGTACAGAGTAATTTTTTAAAATTCAATTTTTAAAAATATTACCCTGAGTGTCTTATTTAAATGTTAATATATTCTGTAAAACAACACTGTTTTATAACATTGAAACTGCACAGATACTTGACTGGAACAAAAGTATAGCACACATCAGCTAAAAAGGGGAAATATTTATGTTAGCTGATCCTTGTTTGCACAACCATGACACTTTTTTTAAAAAATTGTTTTTTACAAATGGGGGAATAGCATTAGGAGCCTCAGTAGTGACAAGGAGAGGAGACAGAGAGCTTTGTCTGCTTTACTCACAGTCACTGGAGCGTGCTGGTAGGGCCAACTGCCAGGAGGCATCATTGCCTGTCAGCATCCGCCAATGCTTACGTTGGCACTCCTGTGATTTAAAGCAGCACTAGGTGCATTAGTAGGTGCACCTGAGGAGATGAGGATGAACATTTTCCTCTACAAACATGTTTCAGTGGCTGAGAGTAAAGCAGTAAAGACCCTCCTCTATCTCCTTGTTCATGCTCCCAATTCTGCTGCCAGGAGGGGTTTGGATGTGGAGTGTGAGCCAGGCGCTGTCTGGAGCATCCCCGTCCCCAGTGCCTCAGGGCCAGCTAAGGAGGCAACCAGAGCAGCCAGCCGCTTCCCAGATCCAGAGCCTCCCTGTAACCAACAGCTCTTTAATGCTCCCCAGTTAAGCTGATGTGGTGACTCTCAGACTGAGGTCTCCAAAGAAGATGGTGGCAGGAAGTTGAGGGATAGCAAAAATGTTAACTGTGCACACACACAAAAAGAAACCTGAAAGGGAGAAAAAGAAAACCTAGCTAAAGAGAGAATGGAGTAGTGAAAATAATGGAAATGGTAACTGTACCAGTGAATGAAGACATGACACGAGAGAAGAAATGAGGTGGAACAAAACAAATTTAATAATTACTGATCTAAAGAAAATCAAAATACAGCCTACGAAATGAACAAAAGTGGCATTTATTGTCATGCTCCTAAAGGGCAACAAGTTTAATTTGCAGTTGTTGGGAAAATTTTGAGGTATTAGAAAAATATAAAAGAAGAGGGCCACGAAGCTGACTGGAGGGCTGGAGCACCTCTCCTGTGAGGACAGGCTGAGAGAGTTGGGATTGTTCAGCCTGGAGAAAAGAAGGCTCCAGGGAGATCTAATTGCGGCCTTCCAGTACCTGAAGGGGCCTACAGGAAAGCTGGTGAGGGACTGTTTATGAGGGAGTGTAGTGACAGGACAAGGGGTAATGGGTTTCAGCTGAAGGAGGGTCGATTTAGATTAGATGTTAGAAAGAAATTCTTGATTGTTAGAGTGGTGAGGCACTGGAACAGGTTGCCCAGAGAGGTTGTGGAGGCCCCATCCCTGGAAGTGTTCAAGGCCAGGTTGGATGAGGCTTTGGGCAACGTGGTCTAGTGGAGGGTGTCCCTGCCTGCAGCAGGGGGGTTGGAACTAGATGATCTTTAAGGTCCCTTCCAACCCAAACCATTCTGTGATTCTATGATTCTGTGAAGTGCAGGGAAAAAATAGAGACCAAGTTACAACCTTGGTAACTCGCCCACGCTGACAGTGTTTGGAAGTAAGGAGTTGGGTGACGGAGGTGGCACAGCTGAGCAGGGGCTTCCTGGAGAGCTGCCTTCTCCTAGCAGGCAGCACGTCAAGGGAGGGAGTCCAGGCATTGACCACCAACAGAAAGATCATGGATCTGCTAGACAGAAGGGATTTGACAGCTGTGAGAAGATCTAGCAATAGAGAGACATAGAAAAATGAAGCCCCAGACGAGAGAGAATTGAGGTCAAAACAGGAACAGATGTGCACTAAAAATAGAAGGATAAGAAAAAGATAGATGCAAAGGTCCTTGCGAGTAGACAGATACCAGGGAGGAGGGAGAGACGTCTTATTAAAGGAGAGATGGAAAAGTGATGATAACACAAAAGGAAGAAAAAAACTACAGTGCAAATTAAGAAGCCTCTTCCCTGTCTCTTAATTCATTCTTATTTAGCTCTAACTAAATCACCCCTTGAATCCTCAGCCTGTGTTATTACTTGGAAAAGAAATGAACATTATGTAAAGGGCACTAGGGTAGACATTACTGAATACCTCTGCAAACTCAAGATAGTGACATTAAGGGAATTAGTAAAGTTAAAGTACAGTCTACATTTAGTTCTAATTAGACAAAAGATAGCAGCCAAATTACTACATAAAATTTAGATAGGGAATTCAAACAACTTACAGCAATTGTGGAAATATATAACTTCTGGGTCTAGTATCATTCCCTGACTTCTTCCTAATGCATCTGCTCCATTCTGCTCTTCATTCCCAGTAATTTCATGTGGTCTGGGGAACCAGACCCTTTCTTGGTGGTAGGCAAGAGCCTCCCCTCAGTCATACCTGCATCTGAGCCCCCAGCAAGTACCTGGCTGACGGTTTTCATGTGGCAGTCCTGGTAGTAGGAGGTTGTTTCTGGTGGAGGCATAGGGAATGAGAGTAAAATTTACTTCCAATAGCAAGAGAAAGAAAGAACGATAACCAACCCTGTCAAACTTCTTTAGCCTTTCTCTTCTACAAACTCAAAAGTGTGCAGGGGGAAAAGTATCAATTCAGCAACTTATCAATTCTCTTTCCCCCATTTTCTGCAAGGTCTCTAAAGAAAATACTCCTGAGCTGTAGTAACTCTTTAGGCTTGTCTTTAAAAGAAAAAGGACAGTGTGAGGAAAAAAAAAGAAAAAAGAGTCAGAAATCTTATTTGCCTGAAAATGGATCCTTGGAAGATCATCAGAGCCAAATTGGCAAAGTGTATGGAGAATCTGGACATTTCCCTTTTGTATTATGAACTGGCATAACTGTATCCAACAACCTGGTGGTTTAACTTCCAAGTATTGGTATGCAGTAACTAGTGAATGCCACCAAATGTTTATCTTGGCATTTCCAACGAGTTCCTCAAAAATAGCCTTGTGATTCCCAAATATCTAATTATTTTCGTTTCACTCATGTTGGTATTTAAAACAGACGAACTTGTCTCTGAGTTGCAACCCCAAGAGCATTCCTACAGCGCTGAGACATAGTGGCAACAAAATAACTCTGTGAATAGATTTTGGTAGCTTGTTGAAGTAGAGAGATTTGAAATAGTGCTTTGCATATGCATAGATAAGCCTTCTGTAATAGCAGGAAGAACATTTTTTTTTTTCTCTGTTTTAATGAAAGATTGTAAAGGATTCATTTTTGTGTTCCTGTTGCTACCATTACTAGCTTTATGCCATGCATGATTTTCAAAGAACCAGGTGAAAGTAGTTTTACATGATTTCTTATGCTCTCTTTCGATTACATTCTCATGTTTACAGCAGACTTTCTCCTGTTCTTCCCTCTAGCAGTTTTGTTATTATTCTGCTTTTAAATTCCTTCAAGTGATTTTCACTAAGCTGTACGTATAGTCTTTCATCAGGTAGAAAGAGGACAGTTGGCAGATTCTCTACACATAAAAATAGCATTTTGTTTTTATGGCAGTGCTATAAAAGAATTGGTACGTTGGTACCAATTAACAAAATTACATTGCTAATTAACTCACCTGTATGGTTGGTCTACATATATGTTCTTCATTTTACATGGGAAGGTTTTCCTTATTAATTTCTCTAGATTTGTAGCAATCCATTAGCAGCCAATCCATAAGCAGTCTTATTTGCTTCACAGGCCTTATCTCAAGGGGACTGGGGGACCACAAAAAAGGCAGGTTTGAAACTTATGTCTGCCCTTCTGCCTGAATTATAACCCCCTTTCCACTTGTCTCAGAGCCCACGTGTCATTTCCACTATATTTATGATTGCGTACTGTGTTGGGTTTGTGTGGCAAGGTTTTGGTAGCGGGGGGGCTACAGGGGTGGCTTCTGTGAGAAGCTGCTAGAAGCTCCCCCTGTGTCTGATTGATAGAGCCAATGCCAGCCGGCTCTAAGACGGGCCCGCCGCTGGCCAAGGCCAAGCCAATCAGCGCCTCTGTGATAACATATTTAAGAAGAAGAAAAACACTTAGAGAGAGAGAGCTTTTGCAGCCGGAGAGAGGAGTGAGAAGATGTAAGAAACTCTGCAGACACCAAGGTCAGTGAAGATGCAGGGGGAGGAGGAGCTCCAGGCGCCGGAGCAGAGATCCCCCTGCAGCCCGTGGTGAAGGCCATGGTGAAGCAGGCTGTCCCCCTGCAGCCCATGGAGGAAGGATGAGGGGGTGTAGCGATTCCACCTGCAGCCCGTGGAGGACCCCACGCCGGAGCAGGTGGAGGCACCTGAAGGAGGCTGCGGCCCGTGGGAAGCCCATGCTGGAGCAAGTTCCTGGCAGGACCTGTGGACCCGTGAAGAGGGGAGCCCACGCCAGGGCAGGTTTGCTGGCAGGACTTGTGACCCCGTGGAGGACCCCACGCTGGAGCAGTTTGCTCCTGAAGGTCTGCACCCCGTGAGAGGGACTCCATGCTGGAGCAGGGGAACGATGAGAGGAGTCCTCCCCCTGAGGATGAAGAAGCGGCAGAAACACCGTGAGATGAACTGACCGTAACCCCCACTCCCCGTCCCCCTTGTGCCGCTGAGGGGGGAAGGTTGAAGCCGGGAGTGAAGTTGAGCCCGGGAAGATGGGAGGGGTGGGGGGAAGTGTTTTAAGAGTTGATTTTATTTTCTCATTCCTCTACTCTGTTTTGCCTAGTAATAAATTAGATGAATTCCCTCTCTAAGTTTGGTCTGTCTTGCTCGTGACGGTAATTAGTGAGTGATCTCTCCCTGTCCTTATCTCGACCTACAAGCGTTTCGTTATGCCTTTTCTCCCCTGTTTAGTGAATGAGGGGAGTGAGAGAGTGGCTCTGGTGGGCACCTGGCCTCCAGCCAGGGTCAACCCACCACACGTACCTTCTTTTAGCAGCCACAGTACTGTTTCTGTGGAAAAATATGTGTGGGTGTAATTATAGGCAACCCTCAAAAATGGCTAGTGCAAAAATTTGGGATTTTTTTTTCGGCTTTTTTACTTCCTATATGAGGCTACACCTGTCCATAAACAGTGCACATCTTACAGAGAGGGAAGGCAGGAGATAACACTTCAACTTTGAGACTATGACAGAGGGAGGATAAAGACCATTCTCTGCCACAGAAATGCATGATGTGTGTGCAGTGCAGCCTTGGTGCTTCCCACTTCGGCTTTGTAAGGCAGCTTAATAGATGACAAATACAAGTTGTCTTTTGTGGTGGAGGAGGATGTAGTGGAGCTGGTAAGGACAGTCAGAGGGAAGAGCCCAGCTTCCCTCCAGCAGGTTGCACATACAGGAAGGGTAAAAATAGTACCAAGGAGGAGGAAAAATGAAGCCTTGACAGTTGTCCTCTCCAAGTTTTCAGTAGCAACAGAACAGATGCCTTCGCTAAGGAGTGGTCCAAAAGGAAGTAAAACAAGGGTGAGGGAAACGCAAAAACAAGAAACACTGGTAGAGCTCTTGTGTGCAGTGGAGGGAGGGGACCAAAAATGATTCATAGGTGTCAAAAGAATGTTGTTTTGCTTAAGGCCGTTACAGAGCATGGCAATATTTCGTATGTAGTCCAAAAATGTCTGTATTTGCACCTTGATCAAATATGGCAAGATAAAACATACACCAACTTAATATCCCTGAGCAGAAGACTGCATTATGGTCCCATTACTAATTCACAGAATTGACTGTTCATTAGCAAATATTCCATTAGGGCCTCTGGACAAAACGTTCCATAACCATATTTGTGACTTACTAATCTGGGACTTGTTATTTCTTGACAAACATGTATGAGAACTACTAGATCCACATGTTCCCTGTTGCTGTGAATTGAGCACGTGGTCTCAGCACAGTGGCTCTGTAAACAAGCTTTTCTTCAGATAGTCTATATCATCTCAGCTCCCATGTCACATCATCAGATCCACATAAGCACGTAGTCCCTAATGGCATTCGCAGGCATTTCTAGGGAGGCTACAACTTTGCATGCATGATGCCTGAGGATGCTGATACAAAAGGCACTTTCTCTTAGCTTTTTGTGTCACCTATTACGTATAAAAATAAGCTACAGCCATGTCATCTGAAAGCAGCTTTGTCTCCAGACGTTTAATGAACTGTCCATCCTGCAGCGCCACCAAATTTCCATAGCTGTAACAGACAAGAAAGTTGTGTTTCCAATAAAGCTAGTGAGAAAAATAGTTAGTGGGAAGGGCATTGGCTGAGGTCTCTTTCTGCCTTAGTTCCCTCACTCATCCTATCCTAATTAAGCAAACTTCTGGAAGGTTTGGTGGACTAAAGAATCATTTGAAAACTGAGTAAAGATGTAAAGAGTTGTTCTTTTTAAGTTTATAACATCACAATTAGGTATGTGTATATAATGCATAAAGCCTGAGCTGGAGTCTAGTTTTGAGCTTTAATTTTCTTCCACTTCAAATGGTTGAAATACTAAGGTCTCCAGGCACTCAGGGACCTCCTGATCTAGAGGAACTAATTCTCCCCCTAACTAACAGTAATTCACCCCATACATGAGCTGAGAGGAGGCAGAGGAGAGCTGAGAGCCCATTGAAAGATCTCTGCTCGGCACTGGAGGGAGGCATGGGGAAAAGCAGCGCACGCAGCCCCAGGGATCCTGCACCCTACAAGCCCCTCTGGGGCCAAGGGCAGCAACCGCCATTGTGTCCCTCTTTCCCAAGCTGAGCAAAAAGCCACCAGCACAGCACAAGCCTCTTCAGGGAACCATTCTCTCGGGCCCATCCAATCCTGTTTGGGCCGCTGAGCTGCAAGTGATAGCTTTCTACCTGATGCCTATGCTTAACTGCAGGGGCAATGATGATCTTCAATTTATTATACATTTTTAATGTAGTCCTGGGTAGACTGAAGAGGAAGTATGGTCCCAATTCCAGAAGTGTAGACCATTGAATTGTATTTTGTAACAAGCACCACCGAGCAACTTGCCTCAATGCTGACTAAATGGACTAGGACTCAAATGACCCTTTCTTGAAGACAGAAACAAAAGCTTCTGATTAGGAAGAAATGTCTGCTGAATTGGCTTAACTCCCCTCCTCTGATTTTTAGGTCCTAAATTATGTGCTATAAATGACCTAATGCTGGGCCAATCTCAGTGCACAGCCAAAACGGCCTCAGGGAAGAATTGTATCTAGTATTATTTATATTCATTTTTAGACAATTGTGCTATAATGAATATTTTCACTATACCTGCTCAGTGGAGTTCCTTACCTCAGGAGTGCTTGTGCTAACCTATTCCTTAAAGAAGCTGTTTCAGTCTTTGGAGAGAGGTTCACTGCTGATTTCTGTTTTCCTTGTGGAAGTCTAAATCGTATCTCTTGGTAGTGAATTCATTCTGCATGTATTCTGAAAGCAGCCTTTGTAAAGCCCTATATACTTCGTTTGCAGTGCACGTTGTGAGAAAATTTCAATGGATTTCAGTGGAAAGTTTCAACAGACTTCAGAAACAGTCTAAGGTGTGAGGAAAGGGAGTTTAGAAATAACATGCCATAGCTGGGAACCAAAGCTTGTAAGAAAGCTGTAAATATAGGAAATATAACTAGATAAGAAAACTTGTCTTAAAAGACAGTTAAGGTATAGACAAGCATCAGAAATTCATAGTTCACATAATATATGGCTATAGCAAGTAGTTTTCACAGATATATTGATAGTTTTCAGTCTTTTGAGTTTGCCACCCATCCACAATGCAAGGTTTTATAAAAGAAATTTCCTTTAAAATGCAGTCATGTTCTGAAATATGGGCTTGTGGAGTTCTGGACTCTTTCTTATTAGGTGATTTCTGTATTTAGTCTGTGTTAACTGTAAACAAAAGGTCTTTTTTGCCATTTGCTCTGCCTGCAATTTGCATACAGTCTTACATGTGTTTAGCCCCTATATTCTCCTATACAAATAAGGCAACCCCGACACTGAGTAGTATGATTTTTTTCTAAATTATGGCCCTGATTTCATTGATGTAAACCCCTTGTTGGTTTGGCTGCACTCAGTATCTAACAAGAAATTTGTAAACGTTCCTGTTAAGAAGAGAGGGATATACACAAGTCTCCTTAGATCACTTTAACTGAAATAACAGAAATGATGAGCAAAATGCATTCTTAATTCTTCAATCAGAAAATAGGACTATATGCACCCCAGGGAACCAGACCCACTGAGTGAAGCTGTCTAATGTTTACAGTGTAGTTTCTGAGAGCAGAGGCATATATAATTAAAATTATGTTTCAAGGGGACCTGTCATAGTATTTTTGGCATATGGAATAACATTTACTTCGCGAACAATTTGAAACCACTGTCTCTTTCATCCCATTAAACAGCCAGATGTTCTACATGTTTGTGTTCTTACTTGCAAAGCAGAGAAACACCATTGCCATTGCAGAATAAAGTATAGAAATGAAAATGAGGTAGATATTTGCTGCCTGCATGCCAAGTATTTGCTGCCTATTTGTGGTGAGATGGTATTGCAAATATTTGCAAGCTATCATGTAGGGAGATGTACTTTCTACAAAATTTTTAGATTTGTCTGTATTAAATTATCATAATGATCTGTTTTGCAATAAAATTTTATTTCCATATAGAGTATAGAAATAATGTGTATAAAGTGTACAGAAGTTACACAAAAGACTACAACATGTGACCTCTAATTAAAAGACAAATCTGTTGTTAGGGTGATGGATATCTCAGGAGACCGGAATATATAAAACAGAAGATGCCACCAATATGCATAGTCCCAGCTGGAATTCAGCCAAGGCAGCAGCGCTGGGAAATGGTGCATCATCAAATAGGAGATGATGGCTATTTCAGAAACAAGTTTTGTATCCTCAAATTTCTAAGTCATCTCCCCAGCTTTATAAGGAATGCCTGCGGTAGCATCTCAGAGAAGATGCCAATGTTTGTAAAGATGCTGGTGATACGCTCTTCTCTCCTTTGTAAAAAGTGATCCTGCTACTTAAAAGTTGTTAAAATGGAAAAGTGGGATTGCATAAGAGAAACATAAAATCCCCAGCTCAGCTGGCCATCCTTTGAGAATGAATCTAGTGGGAGAGGAACAATGAGAAACAAATTTTAGGACTAATATAATATAATATAATAGCTGTTGAATGTGTTTTATATTTGGCTTTAGAAATATCAGTAAATTGGATCTGTATAGTGAACAGTTTCTGGAGTCAAAATTCTGCCTCTGTTTCTTCCAAAGCTCAGTAGAGCAAAAGGCTTAGAGCTTTTTGGCACATGGATGACAACAGAAGGTTTGATGCAAAGGAGTTCAGAATACATGGAATAAATACAGCTGAAATAATCTACCAGTGGAGTAGGAGGCTCTAGTTCCACATCTGTTGTTCTTATCTCACCAGAAGAAGCCCTTCACGGCACAGTTTCTACCATGTCAAATAACTTGACTAAATAAAGCAACATTTGATATTCATTCTGAGGCTGTGACGAGAAAGGAGCACAACTATTTTCTAGTTTGATATCTGTCTGCACAGCACATAGAATTTTACCAAACCCTCAATTTAAGTATACATTTTTGAACTATATATATATATATAATCACAATCTAAATACTTCAAGTCCCAACAAAACTGCCAGATAAGAGATAAGTAATTCTCTTGTTTAATACTCTTCCTGGTAGAAATTTGCATCTTAATTCAGAGTTGGATTTCTTCCATGACAGCTTTCAGATATTGGGTATTCTTAGGGCTTATTTGCCAGATTGGATAAGCAACATTTTTGGACTTTTTTGCATGTCTGCAAACCCACTATCTGCACCATTCAGAGACTTTACACCACTTCTGCTTCTGAGGAAACCGTTCCATTTGTCAGGATGTATAAAGTATTGGAGGAGATCTCCATCAATGTCCTGCTGCAATGCTGCTCCTGTCATTGAATCAGACGAGAGCCTGAGGGTGACTACAGAGGCTTAGGCATCTGCTGGGAACAGGCACAGCAGTGCTTTCACCTCTGCCAGAAAGATGGGATTTGTTTCCTGGCAGAGACCCAAATGTACCCAAACACACTTCTTGCATAAAGAAGAGGACTCCTGCCAATCCCATCTCTGTTGGGGGTAAGGGTGTATAGTTTCCGGTTCCTCCTCAGATATCATTTTTCAAATATCTTGCTTGGTAATGTGTCTTGGTGGGGTCAGGGGTATCAAGGCCGACATCAGGCAGGTGAATGAGTCTGTTTCTGGAGGTTAGTGACCTGTTCAGGGCTTCTCAGAAAACCCTGCCAGAGAGGAAAGCAGGTCTTTGCTGCTGCTAGACCTCAGCCATTCCTGAGATGCTCCAGGAGGATCAAGGGAGGAGCCAGGATGCGGTTGGGGCTGCAGCTGGACGCAGTCATGTTGGACACTTGGCTTCTGGAAACAGCTGAGAGTGGGACCCTCTGCTCCTCCTTTACGTTTGCTGGTCAAAACTATTTAGCATGTTTGATTTGGTCTGAAAATCAGGTGATCAAACTATTATATCCAGTGTTATCAAGTTCAGAAGATGATTTTTAGTTCAAAAAATAAATTAGTTTTCTGCGGAAAGTTATCTTTCTTGAAGAAAAAGGTCAATTTGAATCCCTGTAGACCTCATGTATTTAGAAAGAAGAATGTTAATGAGAAAATAATGTTTTCTACTTGATACTACTGAGCAGATGTAGTATAGAAATCTGAATAATATTTTAGTTTGTGTTAGTTATATAAAACCAAGCATTAAGACCAAAAGTATACTTTGCAGTCCTTACTAATTAAATCTCTTCAGTTAAAAGTGCCCAGTGCATTCTTGCTCGCTGGTAAATAGGGGTGATACATAAACTACCAGAATTGAGTTTCAAAGTGATAACAGCTTAAGGCAATCTAGCAAAGAAAAGTATTTTAGGTGTTTCTTTTCTTTCTTGCCAATGATTAAATAGGGCAGCAGTCTTGATTTAAACCTTGAATTACCTAAGTGAAAGTGTAGGATTTTTAGAAAAATATATACAGGATTTGTGTGTATCTATAAAACATAATATCATTTAAGAAATAGTTTTTATATTTCTCAGATATACTGCTGGGCACATTTAAGATGTGTTAGAAGGAGCACAAACAGAAAGGTACTCATTTGACTCACTTCCTCTATGCCAGAATAATCTTTACCAAGTTTCTGCAGAAGTGTTTTACTGTAGCATCAGTTATGCCAGAAATCCTAACGTATTGGAACTCAGCTATTTCATGCTCAAGTGATTCCTGGAACAGCAGGGAGATTTTCATAAATACATGATGGGGCAGATGTTGTACTGATATCTGCTTAGTGAAAACGGATTCCCAGTTTGGCTCCCCATCTCTGCCTGTTTGAGATAATCACAGTGAAGGTGAGTGGTAGTGACGTGCCGTTAAGGCTGGTACTGCCACACACTGGGGATCTTTATCTCCTGGTACATTTTTTTAATGCTATAAACTCAGAGTAGAATCAGGGGCGCACTGTCTGCAACAGTTTGAGAACAGTCTATATTTCTCAGTTACTATCATGTTTCATAAAGAAACATGGCAGTGGTCCATGGCAAATCCTATTATCAGAATAATGATGTGATACAGTCCGTTTGGTTGTGCTTAAGTACTGATAAATAAACATATACTTTTTATTCCCTCTACTTTCCCACCCCTGCTATGAGGTTCAGTATTCAGGGCACTCGTATGTCCAGCTTTATGTATTATGAGTAAACAGGTTTACATAAAGTCAAACTAAAGTGAATGCAGAAAAACAGCAAAGGAGTAAGCTTATGGGGAAAAAAAAGCCTGAAAATAAGAAATATGTTACTAGGAAGAAATAGTTCTGCAGAAAATATAACAGGATACATAACCATTTTGACTTTGTTGAACAAGTTTATCAGAGTAAGGTCATGCCTGTCTTCTGTGCGGTGAAGTCCAGATAGGGAGAAATGTGCTTGTCCCCTGCTGTATGAAGGCCACCCACGACTTCAGTCTTACATTATTTTGAAGAGGCGATCTCCTCTAGAACTGTGTCCTCCCTGCTCCCCAGAGACATGTCGGGGAAGCAGAGGAGACAGGTACGTCCTGCCACACGTGCATGCCTGCAGCCCTGTACTTAGATCAAACCATGTGGTTACAGATCTCTTTATCCTTGAAAGCAGCAGCTGATGTTTTTCTTCTGCCTATGGAGGAAGCTTTGGGATTTTTGTTCTCCTTTCTTTGCTTTTGTTCGACAGGGGAAAATGATCCTTAACCAAGTCATGTAAGCGTGGGTGTTCATTTGGGTCTTAATCCTATTTTTTTCTCCTCTCTGGAGACCTAGAAATGAAGAACACCTAACTCTTTTTGAGACACTCTTTCTGCAAGGGCAACAGCTTTTCTTTCCTCTTCTCCTTCCATTCATTCCTTTTCTCTCTTTTGTACTCTCCCTCTTTTGAAGATACAGAAGAAGCAAAAGCCCCTTTAGAGAGTTAAAAATACTTGGGGTCATAAAACAGCATTTGGAAGGAAAATTTGGAGCAGACAATTCTTCGTTCTTAGCCTTTTAGTAACTGGAAAAAGAAAAGAATTCATGTTCCAAAATCTTAAGCATGTCACTGGCTGGGAATCTCTCTGTAAAACTTGAACACAGGTCTTCATGTCAGACAATATTTTTGGGATTTGAAAGATAGTCACTGCAAAGACTGGGACATATTGATTTTGGTCTGTGTTTCATTTGCTTAGAAGTCACTTTCAAGTTACTTTCAAAAAGTTACTTGTTTAGAAATTATCTTCAAGCAAATTAATGAAGGTAGTAAAAAAAAGGCATACTTCTGGAGAAGATATGTTAGTTGAACACTTTTCAAATAAAATTGGGTCAAATGTCGGCTTCATGGATAATTCTTTACAACATATAACCAAAATTTGGGATATTGTTGGCTTAATCAATAGATGACATAGAACTCACTTTGTTTAGTTCATAAGTAGTAAGTGGGTCACCTCCTTATCTCCATAGACCAACAAATAGTCATGACTCCAACCTGAGCAGACTGTGAGACATATAATCTCCCTTGTTTATTGTTTTTGGTATACTAACGTGAGCGTGATCCTTTACAGTTAAATGTTGCTGTCTTGGTTAAAGGTATTGCCATCATCAGTCGTCTGCCTGACCACCTGCTGCAGAAGATAGCATGGCGTGAAGGCATTTTACCCATCCTCAGATTCTTAATGTGCAAATAATATACTTGCTTAAAATGCACATGAAGATGGGCTTGTGATAAGGTTTCAAACTAAGAATTTGGGGTCTGAGAAGAAGGGATGTACTGCAACCTGGTCACAAAGCTCTTTAAAGACCTTTTTAAAGCTGAATAAAACTTTTTGGCCAAACGTAGACCCAAAGAGGAGTCTGAAATTTAGGAATTTGTGTTGTGGTGTTGTAGATTTGCATAGTCCAGAGTTATTGCTTTAAAGATTTGATTGTATGAGAAATGCAGGACTAGGTCACAGATTGAAAAGTACAGCGATACTGGCAAAAAATTAAATCCTATTTTTGCTGATATCAGTGGCAAGCAGAGAATGTATCTGGCCTTTTAGATAGACTTAAGCTTCTTGAATCACAGAAATAATGCTTGATGAGACAAGGGCAGAAATAAGGAACACAAGGTCAAGAAGGATTACATTTTGTTCTTTCAGAAGCCTAAAGTGAAGTAATGTAATTGTTTTAATTTACAAAAAAGCAAACAATAATTTGTTCATTTAGATAATGAAATTAAAGGAAAACTACTGAAGAAAATCTTGAAAACATGTTTGCTGAACATGATTAATATTTTCCTGGTGCTAGCAGAAATAACAGGAATTTCCAAATATTACTTTGAATGTATTTTCTGATAGGCTTGTTTTCCCTATTTCATGCAGTATTTGTTGTTAATTTTTCTATGTTTTTTTCTTTTGTGTAATTCTTTAAATGGTGGGTGCATAGATATGCTGAAGAAATTAGTATACCCACCGACATGGGATCTTAAGAAAAGAAAAATTATCTTGCTCTTTTTGCAAACATTCAAAATATTTTCCTAAAAGAAAGAAGAGTTTTTAATGACCTTGGCTGTGAACTAACGACTGTCAGAAAATCTCTCTTTTTCTTTCCAAATGCATTGGAAAAAGTCAAAGCATTAAAACCCACTCTATGAGCTTTTATCAAGCTTTTGTTGTCAGTTCTTACTCATTTTATAAGCTTCTAGCTGGTATATTTAGTCCTGCATACTGACTAGTGTTGGCCTACACCTATTGATTTTCCTCTTATAAATCACAAAATAAGATTTTTATTAAATAACAAAACTTGATACTAATAAAACTGGGTCTTCACTTTTAAAACAATAAAACAAAATACTAGACAGTATCGAGGAGCCCAGGAGGAGATGACAGCAATCATGATTTGTCTTCATTAATAACTAATGCTATAAAAATGGTTCCTGGAAAAACAGCAAAAAAGTTGCCAAAATGGAGAATTATGAGGCCAATGAAAAAATATATTTTCTTCATATCTTTTTGGGGTCATTTTCAGGCAATTAGGCTGCATGTACATTCATTTGGCTGGTGAACATTTTACTTTAAAATTCTGAAATTGATGAGCTATTTATTAAAGTCACTCTTTCTAACTGGCAGTATAATTATGCAAGGGATTATTGTCTCTTCATTTATTTTTCTGGAGTGATTAGCTTGTGATGCTATAAAACTCATTTATGAGAATGACTTATATTTATAATGTTTTAATTAAAATTGTATTGGGAAGCAAATGGGAAAATTTACATTCAACATATACGGTTGTGTCAAACATGTTTGACGGCAGTTGTCTTTTTATTAGCTTAGGATAATTAATTGGGTTATTTATGTACTAATATTACCTAATTAACTCAGCAGCAAGGTAATTAATTTAGTTAGCGGTTGTCCAAGAAAAAAAGCAGTGTAATAGCATAGCCAGCTGCTTTCATTTCACTGTATTACTCTTTGTTACATGATTTTTTCAAATGGGTTTTGTCTTTTAAAAGGATTCTGAAGTCAGAGAGTATACCTATTTTATTGCAGAGGGCAATTTTTGCATTTTACCCATGGAAAAACTAGGCACAGTATAAATTGTGCAAGGAGAGAGCAGAGCAGTTGGATGGTCTTCACTTTCAAAGACGCTGTTAGATAAGGTACACCATCCATCAATAATAACTGCAGTTATTTCTTTGTTGTTAAATTCAAAATGCATGTTTCTTTTAAAACGTGCCTTATTGCAACATTACTGAATATCTGATGTGTGTAAGAATCAGGTGTAAATGTTGGACACTGGGCAGATATAAGAAAAAAAAAGATATAAGAAAAAGAAAAAAGGATACAAGTTCTGCTCTCATTCATGTGTATGCAAAGCCTTGAGTGAAAGAAAAGTTTAGTTCAGCCTTTCCAAGAGATAGTTTTAGGATGAAGCATGGAGAATTATATGCAAGATACCTAATTAAAAAGCATTCCACATACCAAGTAGAATTCGCTGACATTTTAATGATGCACAAGGTTTTTGGGAACTTTCTGTGTTCGTAGTTTTGCCTATGTATTGCCTGTGCCATAATATGTGTGCTAAAGCTGCCGTGAAAAAAACCCACCCTATTTACTTGCAAAATATACATGTTTCATCACATTATTTCTACTGAAAAGATTAAGTTTAGCAATGCTTGGTGAAGGACCGTTCGTGGAGTCTCAACATCCAGAAGACTCATTGGGTAACGAAATAGCAGAACAATCAAATTGAGAGTGGTGAGAGTGACGGACCAGAGCCCATGGGGTCAGAGCACATAAGAACAGCTACATGGGGTGAAACCAAAGGTCCACCTGTGGCAGTGTCCCCACTCTCTCCTCTCCAGCAATAGGCTTGGCCTGCGTGGCAAGAAACAGTCACAACAGCCTCCAGTGCCGCAGGAGTACTGGGGACGGCTCTGATTCCTCCTTCTGATACTCTCCCAGTCTCCAAGTATTTTCAGCTCAATGACTTCCCAAGCTACATATGATTTCTCATTAGTTAGTTATGCCCCATTAATTCCATCTCCATAAACTTGTCCTGTCTCCCCTTGAATGATTTAGCAGGTCCCATGATGTCCTCTGACACTAGCCACATGTTTAATGTCCTTCAGGTGACACTTCACTTCTTTCTGTTAGTTTTGAACCTGAACACCATGAACTTTGTTTTATGCCCTTTAATTCTTAGAGAAGATGACTTCCATCCACTGACCGGAGTTAAAGGGCTTAGTATATGATTGCTGCACTAATCTGCTCCCACAAAACTTTATGTTCATGTTTCCCACAAGCCTTGCAGGATGGTGGTTTGGAGCGGGATTCTCCCATTTGACTTGCTTCTATTTAAAGAGTATTAGTTTATTTTCCTCTGCTAACAAACATGCCTAAATCCATGTCAGATCAGTTCTTAACAATTCTGTGCTTTAAGATTCACTCACATTAGTCACATAAGTAGACGCAGTGGGATGTAAAAATGGAGTGATTTGGAAAAGAAGTATACTCAAATTTCTAAAGTGCTGCACCCTCAGCAAGTTTGCCAATGACACCAAACTGTGTGGTGTGGTCGACATGCTAGAGGGAAGGGATGCCATCCAGAGGGACCTTGACAAGCTGGAGAGGTGGGCCCATGAAGAACCGCATGAAGTTCAACAAGGCCAAGTGCAAGGTCCTGCACGTGGGTCGGCGTAATCCCAAGCATGACTATAGGCTGGGCAAGGAATGGATTGAAAGCAGCCCTGAGGAGAGGGACTTGGGGGTATTGATTGATGAGAAGCTCAACATGAGCCAGCATTGTGCGCTTGCAGCCTAGAAAGCCAACCGTGTCCTGGGCTGCATCAAAAGAGGTGTGACCAGCAGGTCGAGGGAGGGGATCCTGCCCCTCTACTCGGCTCTTGTGAGACCCCACCTGGAGTACTGCGTCCAGCTCTGGGGCTCCCAGTACACAAGAGACATTGAGCTGTTGGAGAGAGTCCAGAGGAGGGCCACAAAGCTGATCAGAGGGCTGGAGCACCTCTCCTATGAGGACAGGCTGAGAGAGTTGGGGTTGTTCAGCCTGGAGAAGAGGAGGCTCCAGGGAGATCTAATTGCGGCCTTCCAGTACCTGAAGGGGGCCTACAGGAAAGATGGTGAGGGACTGTTCATGAGGGAGTGTAGTGACAGGACAAGGGGTAATGGGTTTAAGCTGAAGGAGGGTCGATTTAGATTAGATGTTAGAAAGAACTTCTTTACTGTTAGAGTGGTGAGGCACTGGAACAGGTTGCCCAGAGAGGTTATGGATGCCCCCTCCCTGGAAGTGTTCAAGGCCAGGTTGGATGAGGCTTTGGGCAACCTGGTGTAGTGGAGGGTGTCCCTGCCCGCAGCAGGGGGGTTGGAACTAGATGATCTTTAAGGTCCCTTCCAACCCAAACCATTCTATGATTCTATGATTCTATGAACTCTGAAAAGTGGTCTCGTGAAAAGGATTCTGGCATCTCTGACTCACAAGGACATCTGGTCAGTTTTTTTGGGGGGAAGAAATATTCAGTCAAATGGTTTATTGACTTTACAGGCCAAAAGGTCAGGCCAGTAAGACTTTACAGCCCAAAAGGTCATGTCAGAAACCTGCAGACTGCCCACTTAGGCCTAAGTAGCTCCTTACAGATCCCTACAGCCGCTTTAAAAGACAATTTTTCTATGTACTTTCGACTTTCGAACATTCAGTTCCTGTATGTGTGTTTCATTGCTCGTGTTCCTGAAAATTTTGCCTTACCTTTGAGTATATAATAAATCTTGTTGACTGAATGAGCCTACTTTTTTTGCCAAAAGGCTGTAACATGGGCTGAACCAGTGTCAGCTTTGGTAGCCATTTCTTTGGAAAAATTACTGTCTTAAAGGAGCTCTCACCTCCATACTTTTAAATATTTACATGACCACTCTCATACCTTTCCTCACTGATTTTTTTTTTTTTAATTTACTATGCTGAGCGATACACAGCAGAGACCATCTTGTTCTTTGCAGCTGTTTTAAATACCGTTCTGTAAGCAAACCATGTGATAATGTTTGTCTTTCATACTTTATCATTATCAGAAAACATTCTATTATGCTTTTTTATTTGTGGCTCGCTAGCCCCAAGTGAGATGTATGTCGTAATAATTCATGCACCATCATGTCTCAGTGCCTAATTAAAGAATTGATGGCTTAAATTCATCAATGTTTCTGATATTTCCTGAAATATCCTCTTACTTTTTGTCATAACTTAACTGAGATGTTCCTTGGTTGATTCATAAGCCTACTCCTAATCTAAAGGAGTGCAAATGAGAAAGTTACATTTCTAATTTCTTTAAAAAGGATAGAGGTGGAGAGATTGTTTCAGAATGGCAAGAATAATACTTGGGTTTTCTAACTTGAACCATTTGGATCTTGGTTGGGGTTTTTTTGGGGTTTTTTTTTGGTGGGAGGGGTTTGGCATACCGGATTTGAGAACTAGCTACTATCTCAAGTATTTTCACAGTTAAGGTATAAAAGATGGGAATCAAGTAATTTCTTAATGTTTCTGTAAAGAAGGATAATAATTAAAATGTCCTAAGTCTCTCATTTAAAGTCTATTTTTCTGTATATGGATATTTTTGCATTTTTAAAAAATCTTTTCTCCCTCTCTCTCCCACATTTTTTTGGTTTGTTTTGATTTGTTTTTCTATGTGTCAAAGCCAGTTGTAGTATTTGTTCACATAATGTGGTGACAAATACTGTAATTTCCCTTTTTCTACTTGTTATTTGCCTGATCATACATAAAAATCTGAATTAGTATTCTTCATGGGTCATCTTACCTGATTAGCCAGTTTCCTAAGCCATTGCCAGAATTAGTTTTCTAGGATCCTGTTTCCTTTGATTAGGTATTCTACATCCTTTGTTCCTAAACTTCAGGTATTATATTTAAACATATTTACAAACCTATGCAGTGAATTAATCTAACGTACAAAGTGCACTGTGCAGTACAGTTGATCTCTTCTTAACTTTCTGCAGCACATTGCATTATATGAAATTTTTTTAGCAAGGGTTCCATATATTTTTTTTCCAAATTACTGCTAGGGTTACACATAGTTGTGTGCTGAGGACACATTCTTGTGGTACCCTCTAAATATGACTCCATGGTTGATGATTTCCTGTTAGGTTATGCTTTGAAATTTCTGTGAGAAGGAGGAAATCTGCAGAACAGAGCATGCTATCTAAGTAGGCAAATCTACATTCTTTCATAGCATTGAGTTTGAGAATACCTAAATTTTATTTATTAATTTTAATAATAGTGTGATCAAAGACACTACGTTGTATTTATAGTCTTGTAAAGTGCTTATCTTTTTTAATGAATTGCCATATTCTCTTGTTATTAGGAAAGTACCATTATCCCTACTTTATTAGCTAGCTAAATATTTCAGTGATAGCACATAGCACATGTTTTGTACTGCCACTGAAGGAGAGGTTATAGGATGTGATCCGTGAGAAGTGGTAGCTCCAGGCACGGGTGGCATCTCAAAACTTGTTTTTACTTTCCCATATATATTTCAGAAGTGTCTTTATCAGTGAGATCATGGGCTGTTTAGTAAGAACACTATACCTTAGAAATAAATTATCCATTATCAGAAAGGCTAGAAAATAAGAATGTTCTAAAAAAATGTTTTAGATATCCACCTATAAAATAAAGGATATATTCCTGTGTAGCCTTAAATAATGTTTTTCTTCAGTATGTCCATCTCCAGCGTGTATCTAATCATGCCAGAGAAGCATTGTTCTGCATCTCGTTCACAAAAGGGAACCTAAGCAGTCTCCTTCCTAACCCTGCTTGACAGCCACAGGAAAAAAAAGTGCAAATAGAGTAGAATTTTTTTAATTTTTTTTTTTTTAAATCATGTTGTGGTTGGAGTGGGTTGGGGCTGGTTAGAGCAGGGGTTGTATTTTTAAATAGCAGTGGTTGGCACCTCCTTTAAATGCTTCCAGTAGCACTAGCATATGAACACAGTGACTAACAGTGCCTGACAATTTCAGTTTTACTGCAGTTATTGCTTTGACAGGCCTTGACTTTCTGCCAACTCAGTTGGAAAGAGGCTTTATATCCCTCTTGCCCCACTGGCTTTCCAGATTCTCTCTCTTTTTTTCTAAGCACACATTTCTTTCTCTCACAACTCTGTGATTTCTCTAGAGTAACGGCCGCAGTCACCCTTTCCCCCCCGCCCCATGGACACCTGTGCTGTCTCTGCTGTTAAATCATTAAGACACATACACACATTCTGAGAAAACAGGAGAGAGATAATTACAACATTAATTGATCTTTTGCCTCATTAATTTTTTTTAATAAAAATGTCTGTCTTTGACTTGAATGGGAGCTGCAACTGCTTGGTACTTCTAAACATTAAGTGTAGAGTCAACCTGTCCATTAACAGCCTTCACCATGACCTGCTGACCTGTCCCATGAATGCAGTATGTTTGCAGTATGTCAGTCTCTTCAGACTACGTACGAGCTCCCAGTGAACAGCTGGAGGTGCTGGGTGATGAACAATAGAGATTTACCCTTTTACTAATTCCTGGCATGGTGCAGATATAAAACCGGGAAAGTTGTGTGAACTTATATTTGTTGAAAGAAACATACTTTATCAAGAAAATAAAGGGAAAGTCAAGGACCAAGATCAAGGTTCTCACTAGTTCATCATATCTTCTTGTTTTCAAGTTTAAGCCCATTACTGTCTATAAATTTTTATAATTGTTAGTTACAGAGAGGAAGTAAGGTTACTGAAGTTAGTCATGTCCTCGGAGTACTTAAGCTCATAGGTCCCAACTGAACATAAGCCAAATGGGCAACTATGAGGAATTGTAACTATTCACAAGTTGGGCTAAAATGAGCTGCTGATGCCAATTCATTTTTGA
The DNA here is from genome assembly GCF_028858705.1 of Grus americana. Classification (NCBI taxonomy): domain Eukaryota; kingdom Metazoa; phylum Chordata; class Aves; order Gruiformes; family Gruidae; genus Grus; species Grus americana. Next base: position 9,980,096 of record NC_072856.1, read on the forward strand.
GATGGAGTTCACTACCAAAAGAAAAGTTTAACAGGAGAAAAATCTTTTTTATCTCCTTATTGTTGTCTTATACTCACATACTGGCAGAACATTTGTGAGAAATATATTTTGTCTGCAGGTAAATTGCTAGCATGGAATTCTTCCCCCCACCTGTGTTAATACTTCATTGTTAAGGACTAGGTAAAGATTTAAGATAGAATAGTAGGTCAAAACAAAGGAACCAACACAAAAAAACCCGCAATTACACTAATTTCTGAGTTTTCATAGTTTTTTTTAAGTCAACAGAATTATTTTTACTTATGTCAGAGGTATAGTTGTCAATATGAACATATTCTAGAGGAAGTTTTTAAACTGTGAGCAGAATTCATAACAGCTGATCATAGCATGAGTGGTCAGTTGTAAAAACCTGACATCTTCCTTTGACAACCAAATATCTTCTGCAGAGTTCTCAGGTCTTCTGCAATGAAAGAACAGAGAATACCTAGGTACCTTATTTAAGGGAACATTGCAAACCCCTTAAAGAAAATGGCTGCGTATTGGGGAAAAAAGTTTGAGAGTAAAAATATGTATTAACTATTGGTACTCTATAATCATTATGTTGTGCAATAACCTCAAACCTACCATCTGGCAGAAAGAGTAATGAATGCAAACAGCATGCTCATACTTAGGAAGTTTATTAGTATCACTCTGGTGAAATGGCAAAAAGTGGCTTCCCATTTGCTATATTTCTTAAAAATTATCTACTTTCTAGCAACAGTGAAAAAAAGTACGTGAAACAAACTAATAGGAATTTTAACAGGATATGTAATATTTGTCAGAGGAAATCTCCTAGGTGTGTTAAGATACTTTGGGCAACATTAGGATTTTCTGTCAGAGGGACACCTACACCGTGTCTCTACTCAGTGCCTCACTATTGTCTGTGGATTTTCATCCACATAGGACATTCCTCAAAGAACGAATACAGTACTAGAATTTTTTTGGATGGGCCCAAGTGAAATTCAAATAATCTCCATTATCTGGAGATTCACAGTCTGAGCTAGACTTTAAGCATATGTTGCCTTGACTGTCTCCACTCTGTTAACAGACATTTAAATATACAAGAAATTCTGACAGTGGCCTTTAAACACATCTGGCTGCATGAAAAACTGAATATGAATTTCACATATATATATACATTTTCTCTGGTACTGCAGCTGTGCTCCAGTGAGGAAGTACATTTTTATGTTACTCTGTATCAGTACAGAATTGTACTTTATAGCTGTTTGATTTTGAAATATAAGACTTTTCTGAGATATATATATATTGGATATTCATTCGCATCAAACTTTACATTTCAAGCAGAGATTTATGTGGAGTAATAACAGAAATTTTACTGAAATGAAATGAAAAATTCCAAATATTTTATTGACCTGGGCTCAGGTCAATTTAGTTCTAGTTTCATTTCAATGAGTTTTCTGGTCCATTAGAGATGAAATTTGTTAGGCATAAATAATACTCTTCTACTTATAATTTTTATAGAAGCCCCAATATGTATAAAATTGAAATAAAAACTCTTAAGTAACTGCAATAAAATGCCCACTCAAAAACTCTGATTATAAAACAAAGCCTGTATCTTTTGTGGTTAAATTTAGATGAATTGAAACAGCTGTTCTGGGGTACCTACAATTCATGTCTCATTCATAGAGCCACAAAATGACAAATTGCTATATAATTTACTTCAGTTGGCTAGAAATATTTGATCTTTTAGTTTTCTCAATAAAATCAGATAAGAGCCAGCTGCCAGTAGTCATTCTTGGATCTTCTGGAATTCATTCCAGAAAGAACCATTGTGGGTTTGAAGTTTTCCATGTTAAAAAGGCACACATTTTTCTGTGCAAACCTCTGCCTGTAGTTAGAACAGTGAATTCTGATTAAAGATAATTAAGAAATGAGTTACACTTCACTGATTCTTCAAGCCAGTTGTTATATTTGCATAGTTTGAACAACCAGAGGGACAGAGTTCATTCACAGATCTTCAGTGTATCAAAGATATTCTCAACTTTTAAAACAAGTTAAAATAGATTTTTGTGTGCAAGTTCCTCAGTGCATTGCTATCGAGATCAAATGAAGATCTCTTTGTACTGTCACAGAAGTATAAAGATGTCTTATTGTAACCATATCATAAATAATAAGAATCAGGCTACTTATGCTTGGTGTTCATTCTGCATATTCGTGTTGAGTGAGAAAAAGAAATTCAGAAACATTAGAGTTAAAAAATACCAGGACAATTATTTTCAGTCATATATGAGGTAAAACATTATCTTCAATAGAATGGCAATAGATTTTTTTGATTAAAAGTTTTGCGTACTAAATGGAATCCTAGAGAAGGCCAACAGAAGCATATTCTACTTAACATTTGATAATAACTGTAAATGAAATATTTAATTATGAGAATAAGAAAACAGCTCTGTCTATAACCTTTTTTCAGCTGGGTTGATGTCACCTTTTCCCTCTTTGACAAGAAAATTAATTGTGTTGCTGAAGTGTGAATTGAAAGCCTTTGAGTGTTTTCTGGTTTTCATCAGCACAACTTTATGTTCAACTTTTGAATGCGACTGGATGAGATTTGCTAGACTTCTGAAAAATGTTTTCCATTATTTCTTCCTGTGTCAGTATAGAGAAACAGGTCACCTACAGGATGTGAAGTACAAGCACAGAGAGGGCTCTTCAGTGAGGGTCAGGGGAGAATCACAGAATTGTTGAGGTTGGAAGGGACCTTGGCGATCATGTAGCCCGACCCCCTTCTCAAAGTAGGGTCAATCAAAACAGATTGCTCAGGGACATGTCCAGTCAGGTTTTGAGAGTCTCCAAAGAGAGAAACTCCACAACCTCTGCGCAAGTGATGTCAGTGTTTGACCACCCTTGCAGGGAACAAAAATAACCCCAAACACCAGCCCCCACCCAAACCCCTTTCATTTTTTTAAATGGAATTCTGTTTGTACCCATTACCTCTTCTCCTGTCACTGGACACTACTGAGAAGAGCCTGGGTCCATCTTTGACCTCCTTGAGCCTTCTCTTCTCCAGACTCAACAGTCCCAGCTCTCTCAGCCTCTCCTCACATGACAGATGCTCCAGTCCCTTAGTCACCTTTGTGACCTTCACTGGACCCACTCAACTGTGTCCATCTCTCTCTTGTACTGGGGAGCCCAGAACTGGACCCACAGCCCCAGAAGTGTCTCACCAATGCTGAGGAGAGGGGAAGAATGACCTCTCTTGACCTGCTGGTAATGCTCTGCCTAATGCAGCCCTGGAGGCTGTTGGCTGTCTTTACCACAAGGTCATGTTCCTCGGTCGTGGTGAACTTGGTATCCATCAGGACCCCCAGGACCTTTTCTGCAAAACAACTTTCCAGCCAGTCAGCCCACACAGTCTGTACTGCTGTTTCTCCCCAGGTGCAGGACTCTGTATTTCCCTTTTTTGAACCTCATAAGGTTCCTGTTGGCCCATTTCTCCAGCTGCCAAGGTCCCTCTGAATGGCAGCACACCCATGTGATGTACCACCCAGTCTGCCAACTATGTGAGAGCAGGAATGTGCCATTCACTCATACACCTCTCAGGATTATGTTTTCCAAGCGTGTAATGTAGGACTTGCATACAAAAGATTTCTACAAGGTAGAAAAGGGTTGTTCTTACTTTTTAGAAACTAGTGATAGGAGTAAAGCATCTAAATACCTCTATAAATACTGCTATAGTTTGAGCAAAGTAATGTTCTGGCACAGGGCTGAATTCTATAGCTCAGTTTCAGAATTCTCTCTCAACTACATCTTCCTTCACCAAGATGTCACGGTTTTGGTCTTGGCTGCCCTATTTTTCATAATGTCTTAGGTTGGTAGTACCTCAGAACTCAAAAGCTGTGCAATATGAGTATTTACATACATGAAAGCAGTTATCAGACTGAAATCGTATCAAGTGAGAGACTTTGATTTCCTCATAGAAGACTTTTTGAGGGATATTTTGGTTTGGTTTTATTCTTCCACTTTCATCTCATGCTCTCCAGAGTACCAAAGAGTGAATATGCTCTTTTATGGCTCATTCCAAGAAGAGAGACATTTAACACAAATATGGTTGCAGTTTATAAAGGAAAATACTCCTTAGTTCCCAGAAGGAGAGAGGGTGGTCATACATGAGCATAGTTTGCATTTATAAGAGAGCTATTTCAAACTGACTGAATATACGCTATAGGTCAGTACAATAAAAACAAACAAAAAAGGCCATCAAAATCCCCAAAGCCCAATTACCCCATCTATTCAGTGTTTCTGAGGTGAATTAATGGAATTGTTTGTTACTGACAAAGACCTGAGAGAGAAACAATAACTCCAGGCAAAAACTGTCAAACCTGTTCACTACTTGAAGTTGCTGGAAGAGCTCTGGCATCCTTAGAATGGAAAGAGCCGTGTGGGGGCTTATGAGAACATAGCAATCCCCAGATCTTAACAAATAACTTGGTGCCACCTGCAGAACAGCAAAAAAGAAAAACCTCTCACACCAGTCAGCTTTTCTGCAAAGGCCACGAAATTTTTGCCATCAATTCGATTTATATGTTTTTCGCAAAGCGGTATTGGTAAGTGGTGTCTCACTCCAGTGAGATATATATTAATAGCTACATATTAATGCACAGCATCTTCCTCCAGTACTTTTGTTGTTGAAAAGGAACTGTAGTTCATCGTGGTGTTTTGTAAATGCTGTAACAAACTTTAAGGGACTGTAATATAGCAATCTTATGTAACATAATGTTACGATATAATAAACACTATAGCAACCATCATTATGGCTAAAAGTGGCTAATGCACTTAACCCTAGCAATAACTGAATTTTGGGGTCACTGGCAATTCTGAAGAAAAATGTCCAGAAATGAAGAAATTAGTAAAATAATTTTAAAATACCCATAAAACCTACTTTAGGTTCAATAAAATTCAAATCAACCTCAAAACCTTCGTACTTTTTCAGTGTTTTGTTTTAGGGCTTGTTCTGAATTTGCAGGCGAAGTACGTTCAACATAAAAATGAGAATAAATGTGGGAAAGGGGACTTTGGAGGATATTTACACTCTTGCAGTCTCAGATCTACTAGGGCTCAGGCTGGTGGCCTAAATGTCCTTCCATTGAGTTATGGTCAAATGACTTGTGCAAAGTCATAGAAGCTGCCAATGAATCTGATATATTCAAAGTCAGCATATGGCTGATGGTTTATTTTTTCCGGTCCATTGTTTTTTATTATGTTTGTTTTTCTACTTTTTTTTTTTTAATTATGAGTTTTATTTTGTTTATGTCTATGGCTCATCACAAATGTATTTTAATGTTTACTGCATCATCTGGGAAAAATAGAATATTAAAAGCTATGTAAATCTGTTTATAAACATGTTACTGAGTATAGCTCTTTGCCAAGGGAAAAGCATCCAAGCTGTTTTAATTGACAGTTCGGTTCAAGCACATGCATCTCATTTGTGAACATCTCCACGTATGAACAGCACTCACATTTACCCATTTACAGTCACATCTTCACTGAATCCTTCTGCAACATTATAAATTAGTATACACACGGATGATAGGTACAGTAGGCTCAGCAGTGAAAGCATGTTCATAGCAAAGTGCACAGCGATAATCAACCTTCATTTTCATGAGCAGTGTACAATCTAATAAGTCACAGTGCAGAACAAAGAGGAGGTTACTCAGTGAATGACCAGCTGGGAAAAACTGAATTTTCATTGGATTTAAAAAAGGTCAAAGTAAGGGAGTATTGAGTTGGAGAGTTCAATTTTTTTTCCTCAGACTGAAACAGTTGCAAGCTAAGATTTTTCTCTTTCTTCAGAGAGCAGAATGATTTTGAGTCGAATGAGGGGATTAAATATTTAAAGACTGTCAACAAAACACATCTGTAAGCATGTACACATTTGTTAGAATCTATGAATGTAACTCATTTGCTATTCAGCATTCAATCTGGTTTTTACTCTTGAGATAGTTTTGTGCCTAAACATGGCAAACCGTAGTATTTGGGCCGACAGGGTAAAAATGCCTTATTCTTTCATAGCAGAGTGATGCTTTGCAATCTTTTCCAAAATGAAAATTGTGAAATATTGTTTTCAGTAAGACTTTTACTTGTAGGAAATCTGTGTTCCCAGACGCAGTGTACACATCTTTTTATTTAATTAATACATACTCTAAGGGCTAGATTTTCAGATAGGCTTCCAGATGCATACGTATAAGTTGACCATGCAAATAATTTTATTTAGATGTGTATAAACTCCCCATTACTGCAAACTTATATTAAGAAAATTAAATATGTGTGCTTAAGTACTGAAAGTATTATTTTACACCAGCAGAAGATGAGAACAATTGAACTTCTTTTGACAAGTAGGGGATACTCAAAACCTCAGTCAGAAATTTGGCTGGCTCGAGTAAATTGGTGTCATTTAGGTATACACACATGAAGTTTTGCTGGGGGACGTTGTTGGCCGGATGCACTCTTCATGCAAGATAGATCCCCAGGCTTCTCAAAAAGCCCACAGAAGATCCAAACCAAGACCACTCTCACATGTTCTTGCACCTGTTTCGAACAGTGTCTATCCACAGGGCAGGGTTTAGATGTGCAAGGAGGCAGAATTGGAGATTACTTTTCAGTCACACATAATGTAGAAAATAATCCTGCCTCCCACATCTCTTTTGCATCCTGTTTAAATACTTGCCTACTTTTTTGTCCATTTTAAGCCAAAATATCTAGTGGATTAATAACAGCTATTGCTCTTTAAAACATACTTAGAAATCCAGTTTAGGATGCTAATTTGATAAGGATGGAACAGATTTACTTTTTCTTCTTGATAAAAGCTCTTTCTGCATTTTAATCTCCTAATCAACAGTAATAGGCTATGGAAATATAGAGGCATGGTAATGTTTTTAAGAGGGATATTCCTAAGTACTCATACATGATTTTATAAAAAGTATGAAGCATTTTAAGATGCTCTTCCAGCATCTCAAGTATTTCAGTTCATCCAGTCACAAAGTACGACTCACTCTGACATCTGTGGGCGATCGGAATACTGACTGAACACAAAGAGTAGCCTAAAATAAACATGCAGCCTAAGACAACTACATCAGTTGTTCATAGCTGTTCAGTAGCACGATATTTGCTTTTCCAGTGAACTGGAATATTTTTTCTAGTTCTGTTTGGCTGTTCTGTGTTGGGGTTTTTTGTTTGCATGTTTGTTTTCCAAAAGTGAGACAGTACTGGCTGTCTTCAACTCTCAGAAAACTGGCCAGGGTAATGAAAGAGTCTTAAATTCAGGCAAAGCTCCCAGCGCTGCAAGAAGCCTACGATTCCCCAGCTCGCTCGTCTGGGCAGCTGCCGCGGCCAACAGGCAGAACGCATAGCGGGCAGCTTGGAAACCCAGAGCTGCAGCAGGGAGAATCAGACTCATTTCAACTCCGTGGCAGGGAGCCAAAAAAACCTAAACGTCACGGCTTGAGCAAAAAGCTGAGTCCCCTTTAGAAACATATGCAGTGTGCTCCTGGATTTGTGAGACATTTAAATACCAGTCATGAGCAAATTAAATGAGATCCCAGGCTCCCAAGCAGCTTGCTAGGTGGGAAGCCAAGTGTATTTCCAGCAGAAAGCTGCCCAAACTTTGAAGGAATTCATCAAAACAAATATGTATTTCTACAATCTCTTTCTACCTCAGTAAATCAGTATTGTTTCGCTAAAAAATTGCCATCCAGCTGTAATGGTATTAACCCTTGATTGACATAGTGTCTTGCACATTTCAGAACAGGCTTCTTATTCCGCAATGAATACTACTTAGGTTGCTCTAACAAAAGGGTAACACATAACATATTGCCTTAACATTGTGCTTTAGAGTATTGCCTTAATCAAAATAGTCTCTTCTTCCCCCTCCTCTCTCTTTCTCCTCCTGTTTTTCTCTGTTTGTCATCCTGGGATAAGAACTTGTTACTTCCTGACAGCAGCATGCGGTTGTGGTTTTAGATGCGATGGCAAAATCTTGTGTTTATTGTGCAAATGACTCATCCTTTCTGCCAGTCACAGTTTCTGGTATTTGACAGCACAATAGCTGCTTTGGTGGATTAGATAAACCGAAAGTCCTTCTAACCACGTATCATACTGCTGACCAGTAGCTGTAAGGAACGTGTGGGAATGAGGCACATAGAGATGCTTCCTCCAAAAGTGTAGTGGCTTTGGGCACACTGTGGTCAGCGTGCAAGGACCTAAGATTACTCCAAAACAACAGGAGTTTAACCAGATAGACAGGGACTAAGTACCTCCCTGAAGATGACTACTATGAAGCGAACCTTACCTCTTTGTGTCTACCCTGTGGTTTAGTAACTAGTGTAGTGCAGAAATGCCCAAGCTAGCTTTAAACTAGCCTAGCTACGGTGACAAAGAGATCTGCACAAACTAATTTATCCTACAGAGAGAAACCATCATCTGTCCCTCAGTGTAAATCCTTTTGGACAATCAACAAAGACAAGGGAAGGGAATTGGGAAGGAAGTCCGTTGCCATACCTACAAAGCCATTAATTCCTAAATGGTTTCACATATAACAACCTTCATTCATTTCTGCTATACCAAGTATTATTGATTTTTGCTGCTGCAGCAGTGCCTTAAAAACCTGACCAGTGCCTCTAGGCATAGATGTGTTATATTTTTATAGGCATGTAAGACAGAGATAATCCATGCCCTAGGCAACTATCAAGTCAAAAGACAACAGGATGTTAAGAATATATGGGGAGAAAAGGGGAGTAGCAAGATAGTTAAAACTGCACATGAACCACTACACAAGAAGAACTAATAGTGAAACAGGAAGATTTCTACTTATTACTATTTCTCTCATATCTCATACCATGTATGAAAATTAATTAATGTTAATCACTGCAGCATTATGGGATAAAGCAGTGATTTTAGTGCTTATGATGTGAATGTGTTCATTAATAAAAGACTTGCTTGTTCTTGCAACAGGCGTACAACAGGTCACTATAGACCCACCAAATACCATCTTGTTAGTGAATCAACACTGGTGTGCTTTCATCGTGTTTTGTGATATTAATTAGCTGAGACAAGGTAGCAGACATAGCATTTTTAATGCTATTGAAAGTATCTAAAACAAAAAGCAAGAAGTCACATTTTATTCTGCATCACAGCACATACTCAAAGCTGAAAGGGCTGCTGATATGGCCACATGAAATGAGGCTCTACAGATGAAGGTAGTCTAATTTAGAAGGGTTAATTTCAGCTAGCAATTCTTGTTTTGATAACCACTACAGGTCTCGCACTTATACAAGCCTCCCAGGTCAAATCCACTTCTGGACATCCATGTTTCAGTTGTCTTTGGTCAGCAATAGAGAGAAATCTGCACCCTATAAACTTCTGTTCTTATTCTGCCATAGAGCACTGGAATATTGATTTTAATCTTTGCTTCTAGTTTATTCAATTAGTGTAATTGCATATGAATGTTTCTTCTTTGTCTTCCTTTTTCTTTTTCTTGTAATGTTCTCACAGCTCAGTCAGTAACACTGGCCTTCAGTGGGAGCGCTGGGAAGGTATCTGAGCCTGAGCATCATGAAAGCAGAACCATAGATGGGTCGAGGCAGTCGGTGGGTTGAATCACTGGTGGCATGTTCCCACTGAAGCAGGCATTCCTCAGTCTTAGACTGTCATCCCAGAAAAATGCTATCAAGAGAGATAAGATTCTATTTTTAAGAACTGGTTATCAGTCTTGTGCCTAGTTTGAATATATCTCTGCACTTCTATTTCAAGCACACATTATCTGTGGATTTAAGATATGTTAGAAACTAGATCAGGACTTGCAGATTGTAAGTGTATATACACAAGATGCATCTTTATAGCTTGTAGTAGCATATCATTTTGATGTTCACTGAATTAATGTGTTCATTGAATTAACATCTTCCTTTTATTTCTTTAAAAATCATACCTACCCCTCATTGACTAGATCTTCCAGTTTTCATGCATGCAATGTCCAAATCTTTGTTTTCTATGTTCCCATGGGAAAAGGAGCAATTACTTATAAAAGTTCAGTCTGTAACAAAAACTTACTATGTCAAATAAGAAAGGCAAATACTTGAGTGAAGACATTTATGCTACACTTATGTGAGGTACAGTAGAAAAGAAATCATTTTCTATTCATTATTATTTAAAATACCATCATTTATGTGTAATCAGAGGGTTTCAGAATCCTATTTATACAAACGAAATAATAAAAGCACTCACACGCTATAATTGCTGTGTGATAAAATCATGTATTTAAGCTACATACTACATTGGCTGAACGCATGTAAGAAATTTGTCCTTGTTTCAGCTGGGATAGTTAATTTTCTTCCTAGCAGCTGGTATAGTGCTGTGTTTTGGATTTAGGATGACAATAAATTTGATAACACACTGATAGTTTGGTTGTTGCTAGGCAATGTTTACACCAAGTCACGGACTTTTCAGCTTCTTGTACTGCCCTGCCAGTGAGGAGGATGAGGATGCAGAAGAATCTGGGAGGGGACACGACCAGGACAGCTGACCCCAGCTGACCAAAGGGATATTCCATACCATATGAGCTCATGCTCAGTATATAACTTGGGGGAAGCTGGCTAGGGGGGTGACCATGGCTTGGTAACTAGCTGGGCATCAGTCAGCGGGTGGTGAGCAATTGTGCTGTGCATCACTTGTTTTGTATATTCTTCTTCTGTTATTATTGTTATTAATTATTATTATCCTTTTCTAGCCTATTAAACTGTCTTTATCTCAACTCACAGGTTTTTCCTTTTTTTCCCGATTCTCTCCCCTACCCTGCTGGGCAGGGAGTGAGCGACCAGTTGTGTGGTTGTTTTAGCTGCCTGCTGGGTTAAACCACAACAAAATTACAGCACTTCAACTGCAGGTTGAAATACATTATTGAAAAGCTGATTTTATGTTTTTTTATAAGAAGTAGCAGAATTATAAAAGTAATGCTAACTTTTAAATACTATCAATGGCTAGCACTACTATTTCAGTAAATAAGAGGTCTGGTTCTTTTAAAATAATTTCTTAAGCTATTGGCATGATTATTTTCATTTTAAGAAAATGTATTGTAAGTATTATATTCTAAATTAGCCTGCACAAGATTAGCTGTAATTCAGGAGTCAGTTCTTCATTCATCAGACAATAAGAACTTTATGACAAGAACCTTGCCTACAGATATGTATATATAATGAACAAATTAATAATTCTTAACAGATAACAATATTATGTTCTTTATTGTGCTGGGACTTTCACTTACAAAACAGCCTAGAAATGCCAATCATTTTGATATATAAGCTCTTACTGAACTTTAGGTCTCTCAAATCCTACATACATTGATGAGAATAAGTCCTTATGAGATATAATATGGATTGTGCATCAGGCAGATGTTAAAGAAGAAATGCATGGATAAGAAAAGACTGGAAAAAGTATTACCCAGTTTCATGCTAATTGATCAGTTGACAGTGTTGAGATTGTTCTACAGACACCCAGACACCAGACATATCAGCTGCCTGCTGATACAGACAGAAATCAGTATAATGAATGTGGTAGGAGAATTATTTCAGGCACTTTGTTTAACAGTAAGTCCTGAAGTTATAATGTATTCCGGAAGAAATTATGCTTCAAAGGTGAATAAGCAATTGATTATTTTCACGTAAGTTGTTTTAAGGAAAGCTATCTCCTACTAAAATGGAAAATCCCATCTTCCAGCATTGCAAGCTAATAATGATCTTGGAATTTCCTCAGTCATACCTTATTAATAACAATAGCTTGTGGTGATTTTAAGAACTAGATTTTCCAAGGCCAAATTCCTTGTAAAGCATTTCAACTTCACAGCCTGGAAGAAAAGCCCAAGTTTTGGAAAAACACACTAAATACCAGGGATTCTACCAGCAAGTTAGGACTCTTGCTTCTCAAGAGAGTGCAGATCCATCCAAGGGGCCTTATGTTAAAATACAAACATACGTACATTTCTAAACAGATCTAACGGTGTGGTCCAAGTGATTCCTATTAGATGTCTTTTCTTGGAATTTATGGGTCTTCTGTGAGATCTGGAAGATAGACTAACAGATTTCTCCATCTTTGGTAGAAACTGACAGCACGTCCCACTGCAACTGGCTCTCCAGTTGTAAGGCTGAAGATTATTTTGCCTTTTCTCCAATCTCTTTCTCAAATGGTCCTTTTTGACTCATGGAAACCCTTAGCAATCTATTTTGCAGGTTTCACTTTGAGATAAATGGATCCACTATTTCCATCCTTTTAAAATTTTCTGAGACAAGTGTCAGCAATAACCATAATACTTCGCTGAATCTTATTACCTTTTTCTTCTTTTCTCTCCAAATTAATCAAGATGAAATAGTTTTAGAAGCTGTTCAGAACATCCAGAAATATCTGTAGCATAATAAAAGGGAGAAGGGGATACGATCTTGAAGAATCTGTCATAGTTCTTTTATCCATGTTTGCAAATATAACTAAATTTCATGCATCTAGCCAGGTGGTTCTTTGCGCTTGAAATATGTGAATGACTATCGTGTGACAACTGACCGTCTAAAGACCCGAAAGCAACAAACACCCTGAGTTGCTGAACACATCCATTTTATTGTACGAGGCTTAGAGCCCAAAATATTCCAGGTACTTTCCAAACACAGAGACGGCTCCTGTCTTTGACTTTGTGTCATTACTAACAAAAAAATCTCTGACATTTTGTTGGTGAGTTCGTCTCACTTCATAGAACCAGGTATTATGGTGCTCAATATAAATCCACGTAACTGAAATTCTATATTTGCTGAAATCCCCACAAAGCTCTTTTTTCACCTTCGATGTGTTGTTCTGGCATAAAATTTTTTGCATGTGGACATGAAAACTTGCTGAATGTTCTTTTTTTTTTCCCCAGAATGTTAATGAATGTTAATGAAAGTGAAATTGTGATGTTTAAATTTAATTTCTTAATGATTATGCTTCAGATAATTAATTCATAAGTCATTTCTAGGCCCTAGAGATTTCTGTGACACATCACAGCTAATGTTGTAAAGAGAATGGAATTAAGTGGTATGTAGGGGGCATAGATCCTGAAATGCTGGCACTGTGCACTCATGAAGCCTTCTGTGGGCTGCAGAATGATGGAGCTCCTAAATATATCTTCCCTTCTTTGCCTAGGTAAGCAAACAGATGAAAAAACCAAAACATATAGAGCTAATGAATACTGTAAGAGCTCCCTGCCCTAATACTAGCAAGAGATCGCAGTGGGAACAAATGCTTAACCTCTTGGTTTTAAAAACAAAAGTTGCATTCTATCCTCAGAAATGCTTGTAAAGCTTTCAGTTTCAACAGGTAAATATTTATCTCCAAAAGGAAGAGTTTAGACCCAAAATTGAATTGACTACATGTTTTGCATTTATCTGTGGCTTTTTTCTACTTTCAGTCCATAGCTGTGTGCTCTTTGAAAGCAGACAGAAAACACTAAAAACCAGATCATCACTGTTCCGAAGACGGCTACAAGGAGAGCAGGAGGGCACCTATAGTTTGAACATCTCCAGAAGAGTAGGGAGATGACTGTCACAATTCAGTCCCAACCAGAGTCGTGCCTGGTTAATGGGTAAATGTAGATACTGGTTGTTAATGTTCTCTTGGGGTGGTCTTGCAGGGCTTACCACTTTGGCTTCTTCCTGGACCTGCTCCTTCAGAGTTCAGTGGCGTAGGAGGACAAGGGTTGCAAACTGCTCCTAGAAAAATTATGTCAACCATTTGTTACATATTTTTCAGCAACCAAACTAATTTCTAGTACTGAATAAATAAGGCCCAGATTCAAAGTAACGTTAAGACCCCCACGGCAACTACTTTGTTGTTATTTGCTCATTAGCCTAAAACATCTGCTCCTTCCCTTTCTCCCCTCCTCTCTGTTCTTTTGAAGATGATTGCTGCAAGGAACAGAAAAAGACTTTCAGAAGGATAAAGGTAACTGGGGGGAAAAAAAAAAAAAGAAAAAACATCACACCTCACTATGAAGTTAGCCTTGCACTGCGCTGGTTTCTTTTTGGGGTTGGGTTGTTGGTTTTTTTGCAAATACATAGAATCAGAAGGAATTGTGGGCCACGGTTATTATTTTGGCTACTTTTCAATTCCACATATCCTGTACAAAAATATCATTAGAAAAATGTGCAGTTCCCTGCGCTTCATTCAGCCAGATTAATAGTGGCCAGATGAATAGTGGCCAGTAGTATAGAAATTGAGAGCAATTACCTGGTCTGAAACCAGTGGACATGTTTATCATTTCTCATCATAATGATTCAGTGTAATGGAAGTGCATCAAATATTTGATAAGATTACAGAAATATTTTTAATATCCGATGCTTCGTGCATGTGTTGAAGAAACAATATATATCCTGCATTCCCAGGACATTTTTTCAAGAAATATTGGTTAAAATCAATTCAACAGGACATGGATAAACTTGTACCTTCCACATTCATGAATGTTTTCTTGCTGAACATTTCCATTGCAGAGAGTACATTTTTGCAATGAATTGTGATGTTTTTGTTTTTATTGATTATAATCTCTCCCTGGAGAAATACCACCTTACCTATACGCTCAATTTTGTCCCAGATACAGCGTAAATGTACTCCTGCAGACAACAGAAATTACATACACATATCAGAGGACAAAAATGGGCCTTCTACTAGGATCAAATCCCTAGTCTTTAATTATGGTGAGCATTGGATTTGGAACCTGTCTCTGCAGCTGAAATAGAAAACTGGTAAAAGAGTCTCTCAGGCTTTTGGAAGAGAGACAGAAATAATCGTATCTTTGTACTGTCCCTGCTGGTCTTTTTATCAGGAATCTCCCAAGAATTCTCAGCTAGAACATACTTCAAGTAAATGACCCCCTTAATCATCATGCTAAAATGTAAAAGATTTGGGAAGTGTGGCAATATTTTCATCAAGAATGTTATTGTAGGAAATTCTTTTGTTAAGGAATTGCGAATTAACTTGTTTTCCTTGCTCAAATGCTGAGTTTTCATTTATTTGAGCACTGCCTTTAAAGCAGCTGTTAAGAAAACAATAGGACCACTCATCTAAAATAAAATAATTTAATTAAAAAGTAAATCACTGCTGACACCAAAGTGTATTTAAAAGCAGCTGCAGTCAATAAGATGGTTGGATTTTAGTTCACAAAAATGAAAGGCATGCAGCCACATGGGACCAATAATGCTGGATGATTTATTGTAGAAGAAATGTGCAGAACAAATCAGTAGAAATGTGGACCTGAAAGCAGAAAAAAGAAACTGTGAATGATGAAGTCTTTTTGTAAGTTCTTGTGGAGCCGTAGGAAGTAGTGATTAAGACAACAGTCTTTGAGAAAGGCCGGTACAATCAGGACTGTATTCCTGATCAGCAAGAGAGAGGTATTCAGAACAGTTTAGAAGTCTCTGTGTCTGGGTAAGGTGCAAAAACTGTATGTAGAACAGGTGAAAAGGGAAGAAAAAAAAAAAAAAAAACCAACCTTAATTACTTCAGTAGTCTGATCATATCTTATAAAGTGTTAAATTCAGATTCACCTGTCCATGCTTATAGTAAGTAGTACCTTCCTTCAAAAACAGTCATAACTTTTGTATAATTCAGTTATGTCGTCCCGCTCTTCCTTCTTCTTCCCCCAGCTTTATATGCTGAGCGTGATGTCATATGTATTTTCAGCACAAACCCAAACCATAGCCCCATACCAGCTGCTATGAAGAAAATTAACTCTACCCCAGCCAAAACCAGCACAAGTTATTTGAGAATAAACTAACATTATTCATGAATAATATCTGCACTCGCAAATGTTCTTGCCTGTTGTATAGAGCAACTCTGACTCAGCAAATGAATAATTGATAAGGTGTAAGCCTATGAGCAATTGGGATCTTTTCTGATCTTTATGTGAGAAAGAGGTTTACTTTCATCTATAGAATGAGCAGAATGTTTTGGAGAAATTGAAGCTGGATGGTTAAGAGCATTAAACCTTGGCTCAGTACTCCGGGGTTTTGTTCTCAGAGTTTCCACAAATGTTTGTCTGAAAGAAGGAAAGTTTACAGGAAGAGATAATGCTCAAAATTTAAGGTAATTTTAAAGTTTGAACGTTGACTAGGTTTAAATAATTATGCAGCTGCATGGTGGGGAGGAGATAGAACATGTGAGACAGCAGGAACTGTTCCTAAGCAGAGAGTACTGGATCTTAGTTCCCAGGCTTTGAAAATATTTTGTAGGTTTTCCTGACCTTCAGAATATGTCTTACTGGAGATCGGATTTCCCTTTTTCTTGACTGTGTGATTTCTTTCCGGGGCATAATATATTTTCATTTTTATTTCATTTCCATAGTTCCTGTGAAATGTTATGACTTCTGTTTGGGTTTTGGCACAGCAAGTAGCACTGTACAAAGTCTGTTGGTGCACAGAAAACTTACTTTTGACATTACAATATTTAAGACTGGATGGAGTGGCAAAAGGTCATTTGCTTTCTGACTGGGGTAGAGACGGATGAGACTGAATTAGTACTTTGAGAGAATTTTTTCTGAGGGGTGATATACTTTTTTTTTAAGCATAGATTATAATGCAATGATACTAGAACAGGTTGAGATCTAACAAGCTTCCAGCTTTGTAGATGGTACTGGGGGAAAGGAATTGTTCAAAATTCCCATCTGTCTCCCTTAGACAAGTGTCCTCATTTATAAACCCGTTATAGTCAGGTGCATGTTGGAAAGACACACATTTGTTCTTCAAAGCCAACTGCATGCCTGGTTTATAGCATGCCTTTTAGGGTGGTTTTACATGGTTTTGGTTTTGTGAAAAATGTAGTTTGAGCCATAGATTATCTTTATCTGTTTGTTAGTTAATACAAAGTTAATGTAGTTAACGTATTTCACAGACAGCTTGATCACGCTTGCTGGATTAATTAATGTTTTAACCACAAAGTCAAATTGACAGTCCAGATTGTAGGTGATGCCATGTTTGTATGTAATTACTTAGATTATCAGAGGGTGGATCATTCAGTATTGTAGAGAAAGCTTGGTGTCCCACCTTTACTTGTGGATTAGCAGGTGTCACTTCTTCAGAGTTGCGGGTAAGACCAGTGGCGGTATGATTGTCAGTCTTCGTTCTTGCAAGAAATGTTATTGTATCATCATAGTGCTGGAATTCAGTGAACATGCTTGGGAAAATATGTTTTGATCTGTAAGTGGTTTATTTGGTCTGGTAACTTTGGGGTAGTTTCTGTGTCTGTACAATGGTGCAAATGATTTACAGGAGAGGTCTAGAACTTAATTATTGTTTAAAAGCATTTTTAAGTTCCTTGAGGCAAGGTGCCATGAAAATACAAAGTGCTATTAATTGGCTCATCAGACTTTAGAGAATGCCACAGTAATTACATATTTAATAGTCTTTCAGTAGTTACTGTGGTGCAACAACTCAGCAATTCTGTTGTAAGCGAACGTTTCCATCAGTTTCTTTCAGTGTGCAACTGCAGTGTCAGGAGAAGACGGGATGGAACCAGCCTGTGAATTTTGCGTGCTTTTGCATTAGAAGCATGAATGCTAAAAACATTCATCCTGATTAGCCAAAGGATGATGTATGTTTAAAGTTACTCCAGTGAATAGGGTCCGAGCACTGGCTTCGTAATGAGAAGTGGCATTTACCATGCTTTGCTGCTCTGATTATTAACCACTTTGGAAGTTTGCCCTGCAATAATGGAGCAGTTCTAATCTCTTTAGAGATTAGTAAAAAGAAAACAACCTAATTTTATTTTAAAGGATAGTAAATGATTTTAATAAAGTGGCTTAACACCTGGAATTAGGACTTCAGTGGGGACCAGTCTGCCCTGCTACTTTTGTACAAATGAAGAAGGGACTGACGGTTGTGTTCAGCGTTCTGCCGTAAATCCCCCAGCAGGAGTCTGGTATGAGAGAGGACTCGAGGGAAAGGAAAAAAAAAGGATGAAGGAAAATAAATATCTGTACACGGTATCCCTGATTTAAAAGCACAATTCTAATACTGTACAATTCTGATTACAGAGTTACTAGAAAAGAAAGAGTTTATTAGAGGCCTAAAGGAATAGAAATGAGATGATCACAACAGAAATATGTGCTTTACTACTGGAATGAGAAGTATGCTTTTTTTGGCCCTGAACATGTCATGGAATATTCAAAACGCCTGTTTCATGATATAATAATGCATCGTGTCATTTCATGATAACATGACTAACAGCTAAACTCTAAAATTTAAACCTAACTTCAGCACATAAGCTTTAGAGATAAGCGTATAAATAGGTCAGTGTACATATAATTTCAAAACAGCCATGGGAAATAGCAAGGGAGGTACATCACGATAAGCATTTTTAGCGGTACACTTAGGTACACAGCCTTAAGGTGTATCCTGACCAATTAGTGGCATTTTACAGCTAAAATTAACATGCTTACATTTGTCCTGACCTCACTGCAGTGTTTGTTTCTCACTACTTTCTTATTTTTAGAATTAATATTGTGGCAAGCAAGTACAGTGCAATATGGTGAATACCTTCCTTTAGAGTGCAAGCCTCTGTTTATGTTACTTAATTTAGAACTATTCTGATCATAAAATAACTACATGAAGACTACACTCAGCAATTTGATGTCCTAGAAATTTTCCAGAGTACTTTAGAGATGCTCCTTAAGACATTTCTTCATGTCTGGCTTGTTAGAGAGACAACATCACCCATTTATCTCTGATTACTACAGGATGACATACAGCATTGTGGCTACAGGGTTTAATTCTTATTTCTCTGTTCTGTTTTTGCTGTTCTAAGTAAGCAACTAGAAACCAAAACAGTACTTTCTACAGTGGAATTAATAGCTCTTCCCTGGTATGTTAATTACATCAATTGCAGATGTCACTCTAATAGCAGCTCCTACTGTTTTTAAAGCTGTAAGTCTTATATAATTCCTCTTCTAATATTAATTCTGCTCAATGGTACATCTAAAATATAGCCATATTAACTGATCTAAAGATACCTGAAGCTCTTTAAGCAACAAGTAGTGTGGGTACCAGGTGGGGAGATAACCTTCATCTGACCTCCCACACTGTTCTGAGGGAACAGTTAGTGCTAAATAGCTTACATTAAAAAAAAAAAAAAAAATCATAATACCATTTCCCAGCGGTTTAACTGCTGGAGAGCCAGAGCAAACCATCAGAGATGGGAGACAACGTTACCTAGCTCAGGCCTCTGAAATTTCTAAGTAGCAAGGAAACTTTTCTGGGTCAGTCTCAGTTTCTGGATTTGCCTCTACGTAACATCTACCTGAACAAGAGCTTTCTATAAACGCATACAAATCCTCGCTGGGGAACAGGATGGGAGAGTTCCTTGCCTGAGAAAAACAAAAGCTCTCCATTCCCCTAAAAGCTAATCCTGCCCTCAGGTAGTGCAGTTTGCTTCTCTGGCCTTCTGCCCTGACTTACAGGAGTGCAGAAGCAAAGATGAGGCAAAATTAAACTACACAAGCAGAATCAGGGGCCTCTGGCTGGAGCTGCTGTCCGTGGAGGACTACGTAGGTAGGCCTTTGAGTCACACAGTGTAGACTGAGTTGTTTTTCAGAGGGGAAGAAAGGAGGTGGTACAGGCAGCCCCTGACAGGAAAAATGGCAACGTCTCTGACATTCCTCTTAAAACCCTGCTCTCGTAAGTCCTGTCAGAGATTGAGAGGACTTTATCCAAAATCTGAGACAAGTGTGTTTTGGTCATTAAATTCTGAGACAGGTTAATGTCAAAGCATAAACCATGAGACTACACAGTGCCGGAGAAATGGTCCACAAGGGCAGCAACCTGTTTGTCACGGCAACAGCTGAAAGTGTGTGAGGGGGAGGAAGGGATGTGAAATTGCTTTCTCTAAAAGAATACTACTTTAGAGATTACTGAAAATATCATTCATGATAGGATCCTCATTTCCTTAATTTGTTTAAAGGCTACATTTTCGGTGGCTTGTTGGATTGTTTTGGGGTTTTTTTGAAGGAATGGTAAAGGATGGCTTAAACACATCTTCACTGAAGGGAAATTAAGCTGTTGTGATTGCCTCTACACAGCAGTTAAGGCACATTTAGAATATTTATATTGTACATTCTGAATAGGAAAAAACCCCAACCCTGCCATTGTTTTGTCAAAATGCTATCGTGGGTCAAGAAAGCTCACCTCTTGAGCTAATTTGCTGGTCTTACTTAAAATCACTTGCTATTATCCAAAAAATTATTTCTCCTCTGTTCAAGCTACTACATTTGGTTAATGTCTGAGAGAAGCAGCAAGATGAATAATCGTGATACCTGGAGCCTTACTGCCAGCGTTTACCGGAAGACAGAATTGTTCTCTGTCCCCGTTCTCTGGGCTGTTTCTCAGAGCAGACCCAGCCTTCTCCGGAGGTTTCCTCCTGATATTTAAGCAGTTGAAACTCACTTATTCGTAGCACGCGCAAGAACCTGTCTCGGTGCTTTCATCCCTGGCTGGTTTGAAACTATTTGAAGGAGTTTGAGCAAAAAATGCTGTAGTTACCCGAATACGAATCTGATGAGTGAACCTAGTGCTTTAAAACACTTTTATCGTTACCTTCAGTGAAGGCAGTTTTTGTCTTGCTGCTTGCAGGTTGCCATTCACTTGCACACATCTGCTTTATTATACAAAGAGTGCCTGGGTGTGTTGGATTGGTTTTTGTTTTTTGGGGGTTTTTTCCTCTCTTTCTCTTCTGGTGTGCTCACCGTTTCCAGATCGTTTATGAATTTAAAATAACAGAAGCTTTATAGCACGTAGATATAGGTTTAAAGGCTAGTTTAGACTAAAGGATTGGTGAAATCGGGAAAGTTAAGACAGAAGGAGGATAAAAGAGCATGTATTGGATAAGCCTATTAAGCAGAGGGTGCGAATTACACCACTTACAGCCAGCTACAAAACCTAGTTTAATCCCCTCCTTTAAAAAGTAGCCATTTGTAAGCATAGTCCCTTGTTTTTGGCAAAGTAATGTAGGATCCCAAAATGTTTCTGTAGTCCTAAAGACAGCAAAGCATTCTATGTAGAATGAAGCAAAATGTGTGGTAGAAAATCAA
This sequence comes from Grus americana, assembly GCF_028858705.1. Lineage (NCBI taxonomy): Eukaryota > Metazoa > Chordata > Aves > Gruiformes > Gruidae > Grus > Grus americana. The sequence continues at coordinate 10,001,229 of NC_072856.1, forward strand.
CATGCGATCAAGCAGTGGATTCACAAGGGAGATTCATTTCCTACAGAATCTGCTCAGCCACAGAAAATGAGAGCTCAAATACTCAGAGCGTACCTAGGGCTCATTAACACACACTGCTAAGCTTTATACTATGCAAAAATGAATTATTGCTTTATTGGGACACCCTCGATTATGTAACTGCACCTTAATGGAAATAAAATAGAGCATACGATTTTCACTGTTGCCACTAGCAACAGTTCTGTTATTAATTTCAGCCTACATTCCCCTCCTGAAACAAGCACTTCATTGAAAGAAAACCCTGTGGGACAGGTAATGCAGAAGGTTGTTAATGCACAGTGAGTCAGTGCTTTTGGGATATATGCTAAGAGTAACAATGAACATACTTCTTTTTGCATCCCATCCTAGTAATTTTTAAGAAAATCAGGAATTGTAATTCCTATAATTCCCTTCCTAAAGCTTTTTTTAAATGTGCACTGTCAGCTAGCATCTGTGCAGTCATAATCCTGAAATAGTAGCTTTAACACAGATTTCCATATTTTCTGGAAAATATCCACATTTGGGGAAAAATGTCAGCCTGATTATCTAACAGAGAGGTTTTTCTTTGTCAAAGTGAATACAAAATTGCTAAGTATCCAATTTAGGAAAGCTTTCCTGTACAGCACAGCAGTTAAGCTGGGACCATCTGAAGCACTGGGTTACTTGCTCTCCCGAAATGGGACCTATTCAGACAGTAACAATTGAGGATTGGATTAAAACGCTCATCTTTCCTTCCATTTTTCTTCAGTTGCACCCCAGCGGTATTTCTTTATCTATTTCAGCCCCAAAATTGTGCTTTTGTAATTGAGTAGATTTTATTAAAAGCCTGAAAATTCCCCCAGACTTTCATAATTGGTGAACTGAAAAAAACAGACTTTATATTCCCTGAAATGTCATTACCTATTTTTTGAAGAAAATAAATAAGGCTTTTTAATTAAAGAAATGTCTCTTTGTACAGGGAAATATTGAATTTGTATGTACTATGATGAAATAATGAATTCCATTCAGGCAAATTTATATATCTTATAATATGTGTGGTTTTCTCAGCTGCCATAAAATTGCTATCATAACCATAGAGAAGTCAAAGTAAAATGGGCAAACACAATCCTGGTATAATTCCACGGACTGAAATGTATTTTTGCTGTTGCTTAAAGTAACCCCAAATCTGTGTTACTGGTTTTAAGTATAATCTGTCTGAATCTCAGTCAGTCATAGAATTAAACACAATTTAATTGTTATCAAATGGTAGAAATAAGTCTTTGTCTTTAATTATGGGCTATTTTTTTCCTTCCACATAAAGTAATTTGTGACTAAAAGCTTAACCTTTTAAAAAATGCTCTTTTTTATGAACTGGAAAAAAACACCTTCCGCACATTCTTTCATCAAAAAAATCTATGCGTGTTAAAAAGAACTGCATCCCAGTGCCGAGGTTTAGGGCAACTTCAGTAACCTCTTTGGCTGCACCCGCAGGAAAATAGATGTGTTGCGTGGTGTATTACCTGCTCACCATAGTAGCCTTGCGAGTAAGCTTATGTAATGACCATGCTAATAGCTATGGGAAACTTGTGACATGCTCCATATAAACAAGAAATCCTCAGAAACCTGGGCAGACTCAAAGCACGTGGATTGCTTATGCAGCTAATAAAACATGCCCATTCAGAGTGTGTTGCAGGAGATCCCATTCACAGTTACTATAAAGCAAATGTGCATGTTAAGTATATTTATGTGAAGATGAACTCCAGAGCAAATAAAGCTGTATGTAGCTGGTTTTATCCCAGAAATATTTTATTACCAGAAAGCAGACAGCTACTTCCTTTTTCTTTTAAAGTTTTTACGAATTTCAGTAATGTGCCTATATGTCCCCTTTTTATTCAGATACATCTGTAAAAATGAGGTAGGCAAGATGTCTACAGGTTTTATTAACCAGGAGAAAACATGCCAGATTTCAGCTAATATCCATGGGAGTGCATAATGTGTTGAGCATTAATTAACTAGATATTTTGTGTTAGTTACTACTTTAAAGACAAGATTGGTCTTTGTTTTTCTCTCAACCTGGAAAGAAAGTGTGCACTTGTATTGGGGTAAAATAGTACTTTTTTCTTTTCTTTGGTCTCTTGTAATGTACCTTCTGGCACATCTATTGCCGCAGTTCAATTTTTCATAAATGAATATCATATGCTATTGAATTGTAACAGTCCTATGACATCAAAGAAGGTACAGCTCACTCATAACTTAAGTAGAATTCAAGTACCTGTACTTAAAATTACAGTCACTTCCCTCTTACCTGTAACATCTTTCTAGCATTAAGTGGTTATCAGATGAAAAATCATAGTTCAGAGCTCAGAACTCCTCCTTCTCCAGCAAGTTGCCTAACCATGCGTCTGGCACTCTGCCCCAAACCTGAAGCCTTTTTTCAGGCTGTGGCAATTTGATCAGTAGAATAGATTGCAATGTCATCTAGGTAGTCTTTCACTCAGCAGCAGGGAGTTGCAAGACAGGTGTAAACATAAACCCCTTGGTAGAAATTTGTACCTATATAAACACCAGTAGAGTATTACAGCAAACGCTGTCACCTTTCCTCGTTTAGAAGAAAGGCGTCTGCTTTCCGAAGGGAGCTTCATGCTCCCAAGTAAGCTTGTCCTTTTAGTGATGAGTGAGGTACCTAAGCCCACAGGAGGAAAGACTATAGCAGCCTCTTGTCTTCAGTCCTGGGTCTTCAGGCTTCCTTCTAGACTACCTGGCTGCTCAGAGCGTGCAGGCAGATGTTTGTTTCTTCTCTTAAATGTTTCCTCCTAACACCACTCTGTAACTTTACATCTAACTATACAGTGGCTATAGCAACAAGGAGCCAAAATTTGGGAGTTCGAAGCCTTCTGCTAACCTGAAACTATTTTCATGAACTGAAGAACTCTTAGGGATACTGAATATACGCTTCTCACATTCTAAACTAATTTCTGTGTGTCTGCATAGGGTGGAGGTGGAATGTTTGTTTATACTCATCATAGAAGACCGATCAGCTTTTAAGAGCACCTAACTATCCCTCCAAAGCGCTATATCATTCTCATTTTCATAGCATTTGGTTCCCCACAGGAGACATACTGTGCATTACATTTTTTCAGTCTCGCCTTATCTTTCTCCTTCAATAACAAATTCTTTTTTTGAGGGAAAGGATAATCCTGCGGTGGAGATGCTATCTTAAAACTCAGATATGTAGGTTTGTTTCCAGAAGACATTTGATTCATCATCTGTGAATTGAGGATAATGTTGCTTTTTCCACTTTCTAAGAATCTTGTGAAAATGAGTCCACTGTGGATAGAAAGGCATTCAGATATTATGAGGATGAGTGTTGTGGAAGGAATTAAATGTTCTCTGTTCGAAAACAATCGAATGAATGCCAAGCAGCGGCGGTGTGAAATGAGTGAAATTAAGCTCTGGCTCAAAACAGGTGTTTTTCATTCCCACAGTTCATCGAATCTGACTCTGATTTTGATGCAATATAATAAATACACTGTCATTTGTTTAGCTGAACTGAATAAAATCATTGTTACAAAGTGCTAAGTGATCTGCACAGTAACATTTTCTAATGTTATTTGGCACACATAAGATAAAAATAGTAATAGAAATTACTCATATAGTAATAAAAATAACTTCCCGTACAGAAAAGATACTAATCACGTCGGTTACCAAAAAGCAGCAGGAGCACATGAAATAGTTTACATGGTTTTCCAGATCCAACTAATCTCTCTTTTATTCTAAAGGTATTCAGATGATACTTAAAACTTTTGCTGAAAGCTTTCATTACATTTTAATGGATGTTACCCTTTAAACAAGTTGTATTAAATCCCCTTGGTTTAGAAAGACTTCAAATCAAATTCTATCTTCAATGCTGCTTTTTAAGCTATGTCCCACTTGCTGTTCTTGCAGATGAGGAAATGTTTTTAATCTTTTGTAAAGTGCACAGCTGAACGATCTAATTTAGCAGTGGTTTCATACCACTGGGTTCTATTTGTTGCCATTTAATGACTTTATTCTGCATGCGCCTTCATTTGTACATTGCAGGAACAAATGGATGTAAAGGAAATGATTAATTTTTACCAACTTCAGAACATCGGTAAGGCTGTCTGTATCAGAATGATATTATCAACTTTTAAAAAATCACGCTATTAGGACTTTTTGGAGGACAGTACTTTCATAGGGAACCGCTAATGAGTCAACCACCCACCTCCAGCTTGAAACACAAATGTAGCAGATCTGGAGAAAAGGATAATTGTTTGCTATTTTTGCATGTTTTACTTTAAGCCACAATCCAAAAAATATTTAAGTCAATCTAGAAACTACTTTGGCTCCACTGGGCTTTTTGAGCAAGCTTTAAACGTATAGAGAAGGGATCGTTGTATTTCAACTGGAAACTGAAATGCTGTATTTGTACTAATAACTGAAAGTGAAGAAGAGGCTTCAGTAGGCTCTACAAAGATTTTATACCAAGTTTTGCAGGTGATTATGCCTAACCACACTTTTCAGAGGGATTTACCATGAAGACTCCTGAGAGCTTCTACTAATTTAGTTATTAAATCCTGACTTCCTACTTATAGGAGTAGCAGAGGTGCTGCATCAGTGGTAGCACGTTCTCACAGCAAGCGGAGGCACAGGCACACCAGTGCGGGCAAGTTGCCCGGGAGCAGGGCGCGTTGCTCCCACGAGAAGCTGCCTGCACGCGGCTGCGGTGTGCCGGGGCAGACCGACGGTACAGCGCGGTGGTGCAGCACGGCACCACGCACCCTTGCTCCCCTCACGGGAGAATTGCATACCTGTACTCCATCGTGTGATACCGATATGCCCAAAAGAAGCTGAGCAAAAACTCAGTTGCAAATTCCCAAGTATCATTTTGTGATTTGTACTCAAGAAGGACCCCCCCTGAACTGGGAAAAGGAAAGAGGGTAGCAACTTTCCTCCTGTATATCTCTGTAACAACTGACAGGTAGTCCCAAATTCACTCCTTGAAAGCTTCCACGTGCACAGAGGCGTAACATAGGCTTGACAGGTTTTTTTTCCTTTTTTTTTTTTCTTTTCTCTTTTATTGTTGGAAGAGGCATGTATCAGACTTTACCTAAAGGATTTTCAGCAGCTGCAAGCAAGAGCATTGGTACCCTTCCCTTTAACTTGTTCTGACATTGTAACGTTTTGACACTCCATCATTTTGCAAATGATCCAGGTTTCTTTTTCAAAATCTAACAGTTTCATTACTTGGGAACCATTGCTTCCCAGCCAAATACATAAATGATGACAAGACAACTTGCAACATACAATAGTGAAACATTCTAGTTCTTTTTGCCATATTTTGACATGAATTTGAGAGTTTCTTTACTTCAGAAATCAAAGTAAAACTTTGGGACTATGAAGAGGAGAGAAAAATGAGTACTAATGTTATACAGCAAGTCCTAAGAAAATGTTAACTATAATTCATAAAATTTATGTGATGGTTCATTCCTCCACTGTAAAGTCTGTGCAATTGGGTTATTTAAGGCAGTTGGATTATATCAACTAGTTGTATATTATTAATTTGTGGGTTTCTCATCAGGCATTTCACATCCTTTCAATTTCTACCATCTGCCAATAAATTATAGCTAAAGAGATTGGGCAGCAAACCCAGCCACTGTGTCTTTTCTGTAGATTGCTCTCTATCTATAGATTGTTGACAAGGCTGTGAACTTGTGTGGTGGATAGCATCTGTTTGCCTGGGCTGTTCAAGTTTATCATGTTCCCTTAAAAATGTGGAGGTCAGCTGGAGAGGCTGGAGGCAGAGGAAGGTGGCTGCTTCTCTGGAGCAACTCCTGATATCTGTCTATCAATGCATGTAGAAGTAAGTACACACTGGCATTAATAACAGTGTAGATGTTACATTTTTTAATTAAATTAAAATTACAAATCTGCATGATGGAGATGACTGCATAATTAGAATATCAGTCTGGTATAACAATGATTTCATTCAAGTTGCAGCTTAATCCTGTGTAATTGTCAAGGAGCTCTAGGTACCAGAATTGTGTATTTTCATTCCAGGCCCAACAGAATGCTGGATTCTGCATCTTTTGATTTTGGTTACTGTTCAGGAAGCGGTCATAAATTCAGCTCTTGCATCTGAATTTTCACATCCCTTAAAAATGCAGAGATGTCTGAATGCCCCATGCTCTGTTCCTTATTTCCTTCCCTCTGCACTTACTACTAAACTATTAATCATGGTTCATCCACTCTTGGTGTGCATTTTTAATTTTTATAGCACATGTTAAAATACTTTCAGCCACAGGTGACTGGGATGTTACTGACATAATTATTGGCTTTTATTAGATCAGCAGTGTATTATTTTAATAAACATAACCTTCTATGCTCACAACAGACTTTCTTTGGGCTGTACAATACATAGTTAATAATTTTGAATGCAGATGTGTTCTCTAGGGAAGTAAAGAAGATATGCCTGGCTGGAGAGTCTTAGGATGTTGAAACAAGAGTTAAAAATTAAGGCAAATTCTATTGAGAGATAAAGACAAATAATGTCTTTTTAACTTCAGACTTTTATCTTCATTCATCTAATCAGTTTCCTTTTAAATCACTTTGAGGGGAAAGCTGTCTCTCTCACTTTTGAAGGCATGGCGGTAAGAAGAAGGTTGCCATAGTTGAACCTGGACGTGATGCATCTCTCCTGCATGGAGCACACCTCTGCTCAGTGCCGCCCAGCCCAGCGGGGAGCCTGGGAGAGGGTGGTGCTGGCGGCTCAGCCTGCTGCTACTCACCCAGGGCTTGCCCCGGTGACTCTGCCTGCTGGCGTAACTCTGCTGCGTGCTGTTCGATTGCTCACTTTCATCTTACAATTCTCTTTATTCAAACTATACTAGTAGTATGGGAGTTTGATTAAATCTTTTTATACTTACCTGCATGTATAGAGTCAGACTTTCAGGTATGTTAGCTAAGGGCATTTAATGTAGTATAGGCTTTGGCCAAGCATCTGTATTTTTAAAAAGGATTTTCAAGAAATGGCTTATCCATCCACTCAGGCTGAGGGAGAGGTCATGTCACATATGTATTCCCAAGGCTGAAAACCTTGTGTGTTACAGACAGGGCCCATCAGCACTGTAATTACCTCGCTTTGGTAAAAAGAGGGAGTCAGAAAATACTGAGAGTGGTAGAAACAACCAGTGAATATTATTTTCTTTAAACAGGGATGTATATGGACTAGAGCTAGTCTAGGGTATCAGAACTATTGCTGTCAAGCAGGAAATTGCACGATTATCATAAACTGAAAGGTCAGCTCAGTTGGAAGTGCCAATTACTGGTAATGTATGAGGCGGGTTTCTTAGTCTAATTGGGAAATATTTTTAAGAGACAGTAGAAATCATGTGAGTGACTTGTGAACTTTGTGTTCCTCTAGGCGAATTACTGGGGTGGATTCCTAAGGGAGATGGGGAAAATGCTTCTAAAAAAGTGTGATAGATGTCTTTGGGCATCAGAGCCTTGTTAGCGGACTCCTGTCTTTGTCCTGTGTTTATTGTACCGATATAAAGTTCAACACTGCTGATGCAGACAGATTCCTACAGACTTAGGAAATAATCTTTGTTCGATGCCTTGCCACACTGTGGGCTTCCACAGGTGGGTGCTGTATTTCACCCTGTAATTTTTACGTGAGTAAATGGAGAGCAAAGACAAAGTGCTATCAATGACTTGACTTGGAGGAGATTGCAGTGCATCCACCGTGGACTCTTTACATCCTTACATATATGAGGATAAATAAATAATGTATCATGCATGCTCACAGGGTGTGTTAGATTGCCTAGAGCAGGAGCCTCTAGCTTTTGCCTGCCTCTTGGCCCATGGATCTGTAATGCATTAAGAGCAATTTTTCTGTCTTTGCTTGCTTTAACCTGGTAAGTTCCTCTGACCACAAGGATTGTCAGAGTCACAAAATCAACAGCCCAAGGCACACTTTTTGCTAATAAACTACTACATGCAGACTAACAGCCCAGTATACAGCATGGTTATCATCCTGTCATAGTGTTACCAGAACAAACTCAGTTTGGTCATATTGGTTTGGGGTATTTCCCCAATGCAAAGGTCGTCTTATTTATACCTGTCATCCCAGTGAACCACTCTGAAAGCTTTCCCTTCAGCTTGTAATGCGGAATTAACATGGTCTGTGAACTGCTATTGGTGTTTTAAGCTCACTTCAGAGACTGTGCCCAAGGTCTGACTGCCTTTGCTTGCTGCTCTTGCCTCCTGCATTCATATAGGCTCCTTGATGAACCCTGTGCACCTGAGGACACGAGGTGCGTGGATAACAACAAGGACAAAGAATATTTCTCATAGTCAGAATTTGGAGGCACAGTTTGATCTAGTACCTCTTACTTTTTGCTGTAAAACATATTACTTTCATTGTAAAATTGTCCCAATCACTCTTGTTTTTTGTCTCTTCACAGAGCGATGAGGTTTTAACAGTCATCAAGGCAAAAGCACAGTGGCCTGCCTGGCAACCTCTGAATGTGTAAGTAAGTAGGGACTAGTGTGTCTCAATAGCCTTGTGTTCAGTGTTGGCTAATGGACTGCTCTAAACTCATTGTCTCTTATAATCATTCACTCTTGTACAGAAACAGTCTAAAAATATTTTCATAGATGAGTTCTTAATCTTTCCCCGCCCCCCAACAATTGCTTTTCTCATTCTTTCCTCTTTAGCATCTCTCTGTTTTTTACATGCTTTGGTTCACTGTTACAGGAGAAGGATTATCCCGTGGAGTTTGTGCCTTCGTTGAACAATGATGTTTATTCAGTGCTTGCTCAAAAATGTATTGTACCATTCTACATGTAGTATTTTTATAGCATCCTGTGTCATGCGCTGTGGCAATGCGCTGTGGCAATGCAGCAAATCCTCAATCCACAAACAAAAAACTCCTAAAGGACTAATTATTTAAAATGCTTATCTGAAGCACTCTATGATAGCATCATGATCCTGATGGTAGTATAACCATGGTTGTTTCACCAAGTTAGACAGCCAACTAGCTTCGCAGGATTCTCACTTTGGGCTGTCTGGCACTCAGCAGAAAAGAGGACAAAACTCTTCTTTCAGAATATCTTGAGTTTAGTGATTGTCTGGGGGCTGTGGAGGAAGGTTGAGGTGGTGGTTCCTACATCCTTATCTGTGCTTGGCCCAAAGTTCATACTAATTATCCAGACTCAAATGACTGAGACTCGAAGAAGTGACTAAAGATGAGAACCCATTACAACGGGTCACCCCATTAACTGAGAGTCAAATTAAGTCCTTGGAGAAGCAGGGCAATTAGTCTACTGCAGGATTGTAGGGACCAGGTAGTCCCGTTTCCTCTGTAAAAGGTATAAGGGAAGCTGTTAGTGGAATACTGTGTCTGGTTTTGTCATCTGCATTTCAGAAAGTATGTGAAAATTTGGAGGCTAGTCAGAAAAAAGCTGCAAGAGTTCAGTTTTTAGAAAACTTCCCCACCGTAAGAGGCTTAGAAACTCTTAAGCAGCTTAGGACTTAAGCTATTCAGTTTATTCCCTCCCCCTCTGAAAAAAAAAAAAAAAGGTTAGGAGGTGAGCACAGCTTAAATAGTGAAAAGATTTCTGATAGCTGATCCTTCTTTAATCTAGAGAAAAACCCCTATGAAATCCCTCGTAGCATGGAAGCTAAGGAAATTCATGACAAGGAAATTCTCACTAAAGGTATGGGAAAAGGCTTTAACAGTGTGACTAACCTTCAGAGCGGCTTACCTGAACATGAGATGGATTTTCCATCACTTGAATATGTTTTAATCCTCAGACAGAGTTGTAGGCTCTGCACAGGAATTGTGGGTTAGACTTTTTGTGGCTGGCGTTATGCAAGTGGTCAGTCAAGGTGACAGTAATGGCATTCTTTACTCATGGTCTTACTCTCCTGAAATTCTCAGCCTTTGGATTTGGTAGTGTTTGCCATGTAGTGGTTGTGGATAGCATTTTTTTTTCCCCTGCTGCCTTCTTTCTATTCACTCCAAACTAACACTTTAAAATGGAAACTTCCTTCCACTTCTCTGTTCTACTACGGTGAGGTCTCTGACTGAAACAAGCCATTTATTTTTTCCTTCCAATTTCAGTTACTTTCCTGAAACAACATTTATGTGTGGTGTTTCTGTATCAAAGAGAACAATACTGTTAGGAATTCACTGTTCTGGGTGCTTGGAAGGCTTTGGCATTGACAGGAAAGTAGCTTTGTGCTTTGTTCACAGAAAGATGGAGAGAGGATCTCCTGCTCCAGAGTCTCAATCCACCATCTTTCAAACACACTGATTACATTACATAGAAAAATCAAAGCTAAGTAAAGTACGTTGCCCCTGGTCATAATAGCTAGTTTAATATAGCACTAAGAAACTTCACAAAAAAGTTGAGAGTGAACGACTTCGGAGGCTTTCTAGGCATAGTCTTTCACAGACATGCATGCAAATGCTTCTGCAACGTCCTCCAGATGTTCTTCCAGTCAATTCTTACCTTTTCTATATGGTGATTCTCACCTTTCAGTAACATCAAAAGGAATAAATTTTGGTACTTGTGCTTTCAGATGCTGTATAAAGGTTCCCCTAACAAATGTCCCTTCACTTTACAGGTAGTGTTGGATATTTTGCTTTTAAAATAACTTTTTATCGTATTTTGTCATGATGTCCTTATTTTTGATTCCATTTTAACATATGGTCTGAGCTTCAAAAGAAGACAAAATTTTCAATAGCCATTAACTTCTGGTGTTAATTTCCCATTTGGTGTTACGGATGGTCCTTCCTGGAATTCAGATTGGAGCAGTGCAAGTATTGGATAATGACTGCTCAGAATAAACATTTGGTCTATTATTATGCATAACACAGCCACCTTACTAATCAAGAATTGACTAAAAGTCACGAATAACCTTCTTTTGCATAATAATGAGTTAGGTATCTAATATATAATACAGCATGATAGTGGTGCCAAAGTGGTGTTACAATGTGTCACAATAAGCACAACCTAAAAACCTTCCTGAATGTGTTTTACAACAATTATGAAATGCATAACACTAGCGAGCCAATTTACAGAGGCCTAAAGTGCCAAAAGTTGGCAAATACAGCCTGCTCACACTTCAAAGTTTACCTCCTGAGTCCAGATAGTAATTTTTATTGCTAACCCTATCCAAGTTACCGTACCAAGTTAGTTATGGCGATAACGCTTAAAATCAGAGGGAGGAGGGGAACAATTACCTCCAAAACTTGTGGGAGGGCTGTAAGAGTATTGATGTATTTTCGCGCTGCTGCGGAGAACCCAGGATGAGGCAGCACGGACGCCAGGCTGCCACCCCGGGTGAACGCGCTATCCGAGAGTAACAACCCACAGTTAATGGGGCTGGAGTGCAGCGACACTCACAGAGGTGGTGGCAGACACTCTCTCCGCATGCAGAGGAGACTTCCGGGCTCGATAGTTGCTCACCGCAGGCACCAGCTCACTCAGACCCATCCCTTTCAGGGGAAACCCACCAGCCGGCGGGGACGGGCACTGCACCTGCCCCTGGGGCTGCCGGTCCCCTCCCGTCTTCCCAAAACAGTGAAGGAGACGGCAGCATCTCCTCCTTTCCCTGCAGAGGCTGTAGCAAGGCAAACTGCTGATTCTTGCCCACATCTTGAGCAGTTGGTGAGCCCTTGTGTTTCCATTCTGGTCACCTGTAATAATGTGTGAGAGGATGGTCTTGGCGGGGCACCACCCACGGATTCATCATGGAGTTAAATGGCTTTTCTTCTACTCTGTCGATACCGGTCAATGAGGCTGTGACCCCTGAGGCCAGTCGTACCTCATTAAGTAATGTTTCAAGCTCTGTAGGGATTGAGGGCATGAAGTGTGTAAGTCTGTGTCTAAATCTGACAGTGATGCCAAAACACATGACACCAGAAATAAGGGAAATATAACTGGGAGCTTTTCTTCTGCTTAAGGAGGAGAAAACAGAGAATTCTCAGTGCAGATCTAGTGGGCACAAAGTGCATCCCCAGGGAGAGGTCTTTGGCTTCAGACATGAGTTCAGGTGCAAGAAATTATAGAAGGGGCTGAGACAAGTTGCCAGCCGTAAGCAGGGAAGGATATAATGACACTAAGTAATTTCCTCAAATGCTTTCTGTTAATTACAATTAAGGCTAATACTCTTTAACATAGTCGTCTCCCAGTACAATATAATGCTGTGGAAACTACATCCTGCCATAGACTTAACAGTTCACTGTCTTTTATCATTGCTCTCCTCAGTTCCTCTATATGCCTGTTCTTTGTCCCTGTTTTTCTTTTTCTTTTTCTTTTTCCTTCCTATCACTCATCTTCATTATCTTCCATTCAGTTTCTTATCCAGGGAACCAGCATGCAAAAAACTCTCCTGCATGCAGGAGACAGTTTTGGGTGATCCTCGTGAACTAGCTTTATGGTTGCCCAACCGAGAGCGCAGTATTTTAACAGGAGAAGGAGTGCCAGACCAAGTAATAAAACACTTTGCTGTTGCTTATGTTTGTATTACCGAGTTGTGTGTCTGAAATTCTGACTTTAAAGTACTTGCAGGGAATGCATTCTTCCTTGAGTGTAATGGTATCAGTATACAGCATGCTGTCAAATGAAAGTAGTTTTTCTTATCTTGCTTGTATAAACAAGAGCACAGCTCATTGCTTCCTTCCTCTCAGCTGTGTTTCAGGCAGAATGAAATTTCACTTTCATATTCAGCTGCAAATCATTGGCCTTTGGCAACACGGAGGATAAAATACAGCAAATACAGATAGTACAACTGGTACCCAAATCTGCATATCTGGCACCTGTAAAATAATCAAGCCACAGCAGAAGAATTTGGGGATAAAGAAGGCAAGACTTTTCAAGATAGTATACATCAAGTTCCACAGGAGTTAATACCTTTAAAAATCTTGCCTTGAATTCCCTTCCCCCAAATGGATGCTTTTTTTGTTGTTGTTGGCTGTATTCGTTATGCCTTTATTTCAAATCCAGAGATCTCTATTGTGACAACCCCCTTTTCCGTTCCACAAGCACTTTTATCTAAGTAAGAACTTCCCAGGATAATCCACCAGAAGCAAATAAGCACAAATCCTGATCAGTTAGTCCCACTCTATACTGTGAATTATGGAGTCAGTTACAAGAAGCAAAATGGGACCCTTTGGGGAGGCGTAGGGGAGGGTAGGTTGTGGGGCATGGAAGAAGCTGTCAATTCCACATCTTGGCATGACCTGGATTGTCTTTAACGTGGTGAAAACCGAGCCACACAGTGTTGTCAGGGTACTTGCTGCTTTTACAGCTGCCTGTTTTTTCACGGTCACTATGTCCTCTGTGATTCCACACCACCAGGGAAAGGCATTATCGTACAGGTATCTTTCTTTTATATAGCAGCATGTTTGTTGCGGTGGTTGGGGAGTGGAAGAAAGCAGATTCTTCAGGTGGGTCTCCGAGTTTCCAAAATGGCAGGACCTCCATGACAAGATACCACATCAGAACAAGGAATATCGGTTCACCATACAGTTCTTAGCTCTTGAACAAAAAAAAGAGTGGAATTGAAAATGGGTGGCTGGACAGGAGTCACACGTTAATAGACATCTCTCTGGGTAGTTTGACATTTCAAAAATACGTCCAGTGTAAGTATATGGCTCTTTCTTAATATAGGCAAAGGGAGAAGTATTTGAATGGTAATTCAATGTGTCCAATCACTCATTTGTAGTTCCTGTAAACCAGGAAAGCGTTCAGCCCTATGCAATACTGTGGAATATGGACTGCCATGCAGATATAGCCTAAGATTGACAAATACAAACATGGATCAGACATAGGATGGAAATTATTCTCCAGTATGTCACGTATTCCATTATTTAACATTCAGTATCTTATAAATTATTAAATACTGCTACAGATAGTGTGTCTTTCCAAGTATTTTCATGTGTTCATTCTGGCTTTCCCTGATACATAAAAAGGCAATATTAATTTAAAAAAAAAAAAATTAATCAAAAAAGTAGCTTTAACTTTCTGTCCTAAAACCTTTCAGATTCTAAAAAACCTGATAGACCTCACTTGCCTGCATAAATTAACTGCTTATTTCCCATGCCTTTCCTGCCAGAGTTTCCGTCCACAGCCCTGCCTATGAGAAAGGATACGTTTGGATAGGGGTCTCCAGCAGTATGATTGTAATTATTACTAAGCACGTCATGTGTTTTCTAATTATTATTTTTTTCAGTTCGTTTAATTATTTTAGGTTTAGTAGGTCAATGTATAGACAATGTATTTCAATGCAAAAATTCAAGATGTTTTATCTAGGAAAATAGCATAGTAAGAGTACTTGACATTAAAAAGTTAGATTTTTCTGAAATATTCACAAGCGTTCCTTTTCATACTCCTCTATCTCTTTACTTTTTTCTTTTATGCAAAAACACCACTTTCCAATCTTTTTATGTCCTCAGTCCATTCTTGATTACAACCAATGCACATCGAAGTGATAGGCATTTTTCTGAACTTTTTGAAGCCTGGAAATAGTTCGGAAGTATTTGAAGTTTGGAAAATTATCCTCTCCTCCTTTATGTCTCTCCTGTTTCCATTTCATCTCTCCATGCTGTTTGCGTGAGTAGCCATGGTCCTGTGGTTTTCCTTGGCCTCTTGACTGTGTGCAGAGTTTACTCTTTTTCTCATCCATTTAAGCAACTCTTCCCCATTTATTTGGAGATTACCTGAAAACACTCCAGTAAGCACTTGAAAGTGAAGTTTAACGGAAGAGGAGGCCTATTCCTTTATACTTCAGATGGATAGAGCTATTTAGTCCAAACAGTTTGTAAGTTAGTATGGTTACCTCATCATCCCCTACAAATTATGCCCTCAGTCCACTTCCATTTCAACTTTTACATATCCTTTTGTTTGACTACAAAGATACTAGGGCTGTTTTTCCTGGCTTGCAAGGAGGATATCAGAAAATGATAGGACAGGATACTCCCACGTATGGTTTTCAGCATCGAGTTAGATAACATGACTAAACCAGGCAACAAAGTAAACTGTTCCAGAAATCAGATGAAGAGTATTCTTTAGAAAGGGCATGGGAAATGCAAAAGTGCTCTGATCCAAAACATGTTTGAGTTCTTGGATCAAACTAGCTGGGGAAAAAAAATGCTGACATACTCTTTTGCATTTTCCTTCCTTTGTTCTTGAATGAAAGCTCTTTCAATCTTTACTTTCTTCCAGAGTTGTTCTGCCACAATTTGAGTAAAGCATGTTTGTTGTATGTTTTGATGCTGCAGTGAATTTGCTGTGCTCAATGAGTCTTCGTTACAGCATTTGGGAATCGAAAACTAAGCCACAAATGAGTAGGGAATTTCATCTGTTTGGGGTTTCAGCATTTGTTTGTTTCTTGGTTTACCTCTTTTTTACTTACAGTTTTTACTTTTTGCTTTTTTTACTTTACTGTAATCTTCTGCTATTCTTATGCCCACGAAACTTCTCTTCCTTAAAGTAGCCTCCATATCTAGGTCACCGAATGATTACTTAGATGTTGTTAGACAGAGAACCACTTAAGTCAGAAATGGAACTCTTTGCTGTCTTCTGAATTGTAATGAGAGAACTGCCTCTCCTCATCTTATGCTTCATTGTAAAAGATCTCAATTTATTGTGTCTGATATTCTACGCTTTACAACTCACACAGCCTTAATGTGGTTTTGTCTCACTGATAAATATCCTTGTATAAAACTGCCCAAGATTATGTATACAGTTGCATACTCCAAAGAGGTCTTCAGCAGTGAAAATGGCTTTAATAAAAACAATTTGTGACTACATTAATGTTACCAATATTATCTAATCAGTTCCATCAGATGGCAGAGAGCTGAAATGTAAACATTATCCATGTAAACATGATGTGTTGCCGAACCTCTCTGTTGACCTCACATGTTGCAAGTTTTGTGAGGTTCAGAGAGAGGGACTAATTTATGAAAGAACACTGGAAGGCATTTAGGCATCGATTTGCTGTAAACACCTAATTCTGAAACTTTCAGTTCCTGAAGTGTTTACATACCTAAATAGCTATTAATAACATTACTAAATGCATAAAAATACAACCAACTTTCAGTGTTCCCAAAGCAAACTACATTTTCATAAGGGCGAGGGGACCTCTGTTAGACAATAGCTCACAACTAAATCCTATTAACTTCCGTTATTTAGTTGTTGCCCTGCCTATTTGATCAGTGACGGCCTGACCTGACAGAAATCTTCAAGGATACCTTCTAAGTTAGCCACACCCCCACACGGTCAGCAAAATAGAGGGTATCCCCCAATATGGAGAAGACTCTCCTGGTACTAGGAAGGCCTAAGTTTAATTCTCCTTTCTTCCTGATGAGGTTTGAATGGTAACTATCTCTGCATGGAAAATTCAAACCAGCAACCTACACAGTGAGAGCCCTTTACTACCTCATATTGTGTTCTTCTAGCTCAAGCCTTGCAATTTTGCATGGAATAATCAAACGTTTATTAACCGGAGAAAGCAAGCAATCACTAGGATTTTCCCCTCAAGAAAAAGGAGGAGACAGAAGAGTTCTCTAAAGGACATTTATTTCTAAAATGTTTAGTAAACAGTGAGTAAGCCAGCTTTGTGAGATGGGGAAGGGGCCTGTGTGGAATAAGTACAGATCAATTGCATGTTCTTATTAATTAGAAATCACTCTGTCTTTATTTTGTGGTACTTATGCAAGGATGATAGCTTTTTCAGTTCCCTGGCTGCCTTGGAAGAGAGACTGTTTCTGGCCAACAAAAATATTTTGTTCTATTTCCAGGTTTTTAGCCTTTTTTTTTTTTTTTTTTTTTTAACACCTTCACATTACTTAAAATAGAATGCATGAATTAGGTAATTTTTGACAGATATTTACTGAATTCAACTTAAGAAACAATGTTTCTGTTCACCCAAAAATGCATTTTTAAAGTAAATGATAATTTGCTTAGATCTAGTTGAAATTGATTTTCCACTACTTGCTTAATTTCTCTGTGCTGGAAATAGAACAAAATTACATACATTTGCATTACATTCATAATAAATGGAGTAGTTTTTTAGAATGAAGATTTCAAGAAGACATTTGCTTTTGTATTGTCCTATAAAATTAATATGTTATTTGAGGAATCTTTTCAAGATGTTCTGAAAATCTTTCAGAAGTAATCTTTTTTAGGATTTATGTAATCGATCTTTATAACTATCTATCTGGAGAATTTGATAAATTAATTTACTTATTCATCTATGTGAATTATCTATTTCTTCCTAAACTGCATATGTGGATAAAATGTACGTGCACACATGCCACAACTTAAAGCTGGCATATTTCCTTTTATAAGATCTATATTAAAACAATATTTATAAGCTATATTCAAAATCAGTACCTTGTTGCGCTGCCTACATTTGGAGTAATTTGTTTTGGAGAGCTTAATGCGGAGATGGAGTACAGAGTAGTTTCATGGCCTCAATCAGTGATCTTACTGGAGGAAAAAAAAAAAAAAAAGATTTCTGTTTCTCCCTATTTACTTGTTGCCTCTGATTTTGGTAAAACCAAGCTAATGTCAACAACTTGCTTATTCCCTTGTATCATGTTTTAATTTTGACATGGTTAACTGCGGTTAATTATTATAAATATTAAGGTTAAAATATTCAAGCAGTTTATGCTAGCTACATTTTTTTAAGGCATTTCAGATAGGGTCGGAATGTGCTGAAATCACGTGTGACAGCAGCACAGGTCCGACCAGCTGAGCCAGTCTGAACAAAAAGAGCAGAGATGGTGCAGTCGTGCAGCCTTCAGCCCTGGTTGCCCCCAACGTGTGTCCAGAGTCCCTGGCACAAACCCACACTGACACCTCTGCTGCCAAGTCTTGCATCAGGTGCTGCTTGAACACACCAAAATAAAACCACCTGGAATATTCCTATATGCTATAAAAGCACCTTAAGTGACCTTTTTAGAAATGCTTTCACTTCGTGTAGGGAATGCAGCACTTTCTGTAGGGACAGAAGGTACATGACTTCTTCAGAGCCCATACTGTTTGTTTAGCTGTTTAGCAAATCCACACGACCAAAATATGGTCCATTTAGTTGCGTCATCATAAAACCAGCCCACCTGTTTGCACAGCCATTACCCTGGGATGCTCTGGGCCAGCAAGGGGACGTGCCGCATCTCCTCAGGTTCCTGCCACCACCAGGTTCAGGGCAGACGCGCCTGTGCACCAAACCCCGTCAGAAATCCTCTCACCGTTTTCCTCCGGAGCCAGACGTTTTGCGGTGTCTAACTCAGAATCCCAACGCCAGTGCCAAATGCTGTTCTCTACTAAATCTGTATTAATCAGCATTGCCAGGGGAAGATTCAAATCAATGCACCTTTCAGCTTTGATAACAGAGAGGCTTTCGATAAAAAATAATGAAATGCCCAGAGCCCTAGAGACCAGAGACCTGACGACATCTGTAGGTTAATTCTGTGAATTAGTCTTCCTGGAGCATCTTATTAAGGGTTGATAGAATTATTCACTAAAATCCTCATAACATACAAACTAAAATTCATTGAAAAGTACCTACTAATTTTCTTTAATCAACCTCAATAGGGAAGATGGAGTTTTGAATTTTGCAGTTGTTCCAGTTCCTATCCGTCCACTTAAAATATTTCATACAAAATGAAATTGCACCTTCAGTTCTTTTAAAATATGACGTAGTCACAGAAGTCTTGTTTTGTGTGATGTTTAGGTGAACAAATTCTGAAAGTAGTTGCTCACTTTCAGTTACGTGTCTCTTTGTCTATCCCATTAAGAATGCTGAAATGATCTCCTGTCCTGCCATGCAATGCACTGTCCATAAATAGCTGATATCAGTATCAGAATGCAACTTATAAAAATATACATCAGAAATTAGTAAATTATTCAGTTGCTTAATTAATCAAGTCCTCAGACTACCCATCTGAGAATTAAAAAAAAGACATGTTTGAACACACATACTTGTATTTGGGTTTAACTGGCATTCCAAATGGCAAAATACAGACTGAACTGCAA
Source organism: Grus americana (assembly GCF_028858705.1). Lineage (NCBI taxonomy): Eukaryota > Metazoa > Chordata > Aves > Gruiformes > Gruidae > Grus > Grus americana. The sequence continues at coordinate 10,020,315 of NC_072856.1, forward strand.
TTAACCAGCTGTAATGGGCATAGTTTAAATTGTATTTGTTGTTTTCTCCAAAGTGATAAGAAAAGCTCACGTCATAGTCCTTTAATCATCTATCCACTGTATATCATTAACATTTGATTATACAAATTGCTTATAAACACTGTTCTACCTAATGATTTGAGAAATAAATCATGCATGTATAATTTCACCTAGTGTGAAAGAGTCAGCAGAGGGTTATATAAAAATAAGGAACCTTATTATTTATTGCTACTTCTTATATTCCTTATAATGCTCATTTTTCTTACATACTTGTTAGACATTTTCACCTAATTCGTTGAATGCTGCATTTATCTTCTGCTTCCTCCGTACTTTTGAGAAGGTAAGGTTCAGCTATTTTCTTGCTCTCCCAGGTTAGCTATCGTCCCACAGCTGCATTTAACCCATTGAACACCTTAGGATGTGCAAGTGGTTGCATCACCTTGAAGTTTCTTTTAGTAGAGAAAAGTCAGTGTAGTTAACTCTTTTGTTAGAAAAGTGTACTGTGAAGCCAAGCAGCTGTTAAACCTTTTGGTGAGGAAAAGGTGAAGACATATGAAGGGCTGAGTCATTATTGTAATTAAAAGGAAATAGTGTAGGTCACGTGGGCAGCTCCTTGTTATAGTGCGGGTGTAACCTGGTGACCGGTTGTGATATGGTGGCACTGGGGCAGCTCTGCGGTCAGGGAGTTGGGTGTGAAAGACACACACAGAGGAGCCCATGGTCCTGTTCTAAAAAAACCATGCTATTTTGGACACCAATAATGTTTTGATGTTACAATAGATTTTTGAAAGACATTTTCTTTTCTTTAACACAGCAGCAGAACTGTGAATAGTACAGCCCTTGCAGGATATATTACGTATTGGATCATTATATAGAGTGCAGTATAAAATTAATTGCAGTACTACTGCAGAAGGAAAACAGTTCTGTAAGGCTCCATGGAGATATGATCTTTACACACAAAGTTCAATATTCAATTTTAGATTATTTTCTTTTAAAAGGATTAATTAATATCTACACTACAGATAAATCCTTCTGTCACTGTGCATGGTAATGCCATTAATGTTAGCTGATTTACTACATAGCCTAAGGTGCAAATCATTTCATCGGTGGGTAACTATTCATTTAGCATATGGGACAATTTCATACATTTGACTTTCCTGATGTGAGTAGCTATGTAAATATGATTTGTGAGAGTAGTCTCTCTCTGTACAGTAAAGTGGATAGCACAAACAGTTCAAGGAGAGTAACTGTTTAAAAATGAAACTTAAATAACCAGCATGCTAAGACACTGTCAAGTTGTTGCCTGAAGCAAACCTTAATGGCTATTTTAGGGATTCTTGGGAGGAAAAATAGCTTATGGTGTTAACTGCAGCTAATAGCATACAATATCAACAGATCTTTGACCGTAGTTATGTGAACATGACTTGGCTAACACATGGTTGGGAAGTCAGCCATAAACCCCAAACCAGTCATTGCCATTACAACAGCAACATTACCATACCCGTAGTGCACGGAATTCACATCAACGTGATTTTCAAGCAGTAACAGCTGCATCCAGGAAAATAAAACTTCCAGCAAAGAAATAATTAAATTTGTACAAGCCTGTCTCATTGATAACAAGTCATCATGAACAACTGAAAATAAAAGGATATCAAATTGCTAGTAGCTAAAGCATGAAGAATTGAAACAAGGACTAGGCTGATGAACTGAGTTACAAATTTATTCGCAGTGACTTGCCATTGTAATGAAGTGGGATGAGTGAAATGTGGTTATATTTGACATCTCACTGGATCTATGTTATCCTAAAAGAAAATACATGAGGTTTTTGCTGAAGAATTATGATATGCTTCTCTCTTGACAGATAAGTTGATTTAAATTTTGAGATGCTTAAAAGTATTTTTTAAATCCCTAAGTGGCTCTCTCCAAGTACAGATACACTTTTATAAGAATAAAAATTGTAATGCTGCATTGTATGGCCCATATTTTGCCCTAAATAGGCACTCTGGGTATATTTTAAAAAGATTTTGTGTGAGGTATGTCTTGTCTAAACTTAAACCTCTACTTTCTATGGTGAAAACATTACAGTCTCTATAGTGTACGTACTAATAACCGTGAACAGTCTTCATAATGAATAGCTACCTAAGCTGCCTACATCCATAAGAAATATATTGCAACAGAAGCAATCTGAAACATTGCTGAGGAACTGACACATTTTGGGGATGAGAGATTGCTTTGGGGGGGCCGCCACCCTGGGCGCATGCAGCGTGGCTGCCTGCCGGCAGCGGGAGCGCAGGGGAAAAGCTCCAGGCGACATTGATGGGAAAGAAATCAGGTCTGCGCTCCGAGATGGCTCTGGGATATGAACCAAAACACAACGGGAAATTCACCTCAGAAGTGCACCTCTGAGCTCAACTAAAATAAACATATACTTGTCCCTCTCTGCTCGTGTGGGATGCTGCGCAGTGTCATTCACACATCACAATTCAGTGCTGGCACGGAATAGTAGAAAATGATTTTAGGATTTGCCTGAACAGAGGAAAATAGCATGCTCAATGATTTTCTTGTCTGAGTGAATTTGACCAATGGATTCATTATTTAACAAGTGCAAAATGTGGGAAACGTTATGTATCAATTATAGTTCACCTCGTAGGATACTGATTACAATACCTTGTTTTCCATTGGTGTAATTTCGCTGCATGGTAAGTGTTCAGATTGAAATTTTCATGCCAAGTTAGAGGAAAATCCAATGTTTTACTTATGTTTCAAATGTTATAATGGCTGTTTAACTATGAAGGTCTTGTATTGCCATCTTTTGTAACAAAGACTTGATAATCAATGAGTTGAAAAACTCATTCACATCTGACCAAGTTTAATGAACGTAGAGAGATCTCAGTATTCCTATCTTCACTTCTTAACATCTGGTAGCTCATTAATTCTTCAGAAATTGACCCTATTTGAGATGTCATGTAAAGCATAAATGGATGAAAAAAAATTTTGTGAAAGCCGTAGTGGAAGCCAGTGAAAAGCAGTGAGAAAAAAATCAGAATGAAGAGCTCAGACTTGGGGGAAACATTTTCAGATCGAAGCCTTTTGGAATGCAAAACAATTTGTAATAGTTAGAGGTGAGATATTCTGGTGAAACTACAGAAGAAGTACATATGAATTGGCATTTGCTCACTCTAGCACAGCCAACAGTATTACTCTTGCAAGAAGTAATCAGGACCTGAGTTAGATGTAGATGTGAAACACTCATTCGTTAGTGATTCCACAATAAGTGACATTCTCCTTACATTGATTACAAGTAAAAAAATTATGTTGAAGTCCTAAAACTAAAAAATGGTCAAATTCCAACCTATTTTCTTAGAAACTAATGTTTTTAAAGTAAAAGCTTTCACAGGAAATATAACAAAGGTAGAAAGAAACCAGTTCTCAGAGGAAAAATACATTAACTGTAGAAGAAATGCAAGCACGTCAATTAAAATAAATATCTTGTTCAGATTTATGTACTCAATTTTTTGGATGAGATTTCTTGTCATAGTCCTCTATGGAAAAAAATGCTTTCTCATGGAATATTTGTTATGTGGTGAAGATGAAAATGCTTTGTCTTTAAAAAAACTCAGGTTTCATAGTCAACTGCTCACAAGAGAAAAGGAATGTAATTTTAATAATTAATATTTCTGGGTTTAGACTTTAAAAACATCCAGTTAGTTACAAGGTGTGGTAGTAACAATAAATTCTTGCAGAACTTTCTAGGCATTCTATGGTATCTACTACTGCAAAGAGATATCACCATAAAAAGGAATGAAAATACCATGTTCTGGGAGCTCTGTGCTTTTAAAGTGTGATCTTTACTGGCATGGATGTACTATTTGAGCCTTATATTTAAAAGTCATATTAACTGAAGTAGTTTGATGACATGCATCCCAGGAATAGAATATGATGATAGCCTGCAAAAATTTCTCTTGCTTTCCCCTACCCCCAAATATAGTGTTCTATAAAGTGTAGATATTTATTCTTGCATGGCAACATTTTATTTCGATAGTGCCACTACAGCATGTGTGTCTTTACTTTTCATTTCTGAAAATCTCTGTTTTCCCCCCCACCCCCACAAAGCCTTATCTTTCTTATCTCCCACTGTCACACTGTGCTGACTATTGTAAAATGGGGTGAAAGCCAATATCTGTCAATCCAGATGTAAATGAAGTTTCCTTACACAAAATGACAGTATAGTACTAGGAAACATTTTCAGTTTGGAGATTTTGTGTACAAACTGGGAGGAATGAGAAGGCCAGACAGAGCCGCTTATTTCTATGGCAACACAATGGTGTGTCTAGCTCACTATTTTCTCCTTTTATGATTTTATAGATCCAGTGAAGTTTAATACTGTCAAAACCAGAAGAATTCTAACCCCCAGTCTAATCAGAAATAGTAATGCATAAAGGACAATCTGATATACAAAAAACATATATAGGGAAAATGTCAGTTATGGCTTTTGGTAACATGAAGGCAAATACATAACTCACTCTGGAGCTGCAAAACAATTCTGAGTGCTCCAGCTTTGCATTTGACTAATGGTTAAACTATATTTTAGGTCACAAAACTTCCAGCCTTCCTTCCTGCGGTATATCACTCCTCCACACTGTTGATGTGCTGCCTTAGGGACCACCATTTTCGCTAAACCGTGAGGTGATCCCCGCTCGTAGGACCTGAAGTACTTTGGAAGTTTCATAGAAGTGTCAGTAAACTCCTGACAGCTGTATGCAGGAGTAATTAATGTTGAATGAGCGGTTTATGCATCAGTGGAGCTAATTAAAACACTTTTCTTAAATGGCTTTGACTTCAAAATGAAAGCTTTCACATAAGAATCAGATCTAAACGGTAAATTTAAGGTTTCACATTGAAAACAGAAAATCTTCTCAGTGTTTTCAGATTTTGTTTTAAATATAAATTCTAAATTTTATCCAAAAAGCAGACTTTTTTTTTCACCAAACCAAAAGAACTACTTGAAGTAGACAAAGCACATGTTAAAAATCCATATAATTGGCATTTTTACAAGTTTTGATAATTCAGCTAAATTTGAGATTAGGTGTGGTTGAGCTTGAAATGTATGTGTATATATGGATAATTAATATAAGACAAAAGCTTTAATCATATGAATTTCCATTTTATTAATATTTTAGGAACTTAACAAGAATGAGTAAACCCAACACCATATGCTGCCCTCACAACTTGGTTACTCTATTTTAACGGCTCTACAGAACTCCATTTAAATGAGAAAAGAACATAGTCTCTTGTTTTTCACAGAAACAGGACTAAATAATGCTGGGCTGTATACTAGCAGCAGAAGGCTGCAAATTTCTACCTCTCCTAGCATGAAGTCACATGCTATTGTAAAGGACTGTGTTTACCTGAGTCTTTGCATTACTAGTCATATACATTTTTAACGTGTTGATTAAAAAAAAAAAACTAATCACAAACTACATCCTGCTTATAAAAAGAATTAATGTCTTAAGTGTTATGTGTGTTATTGAGACGTAGGAAAACTTCATTGTTTGACAGATGGTCTGACACCCACATTAAGAAATTCATAATTCAATCTCAAAAAAAAAAATAAGAAAGAACATATGTGTTTGTTGGAAAAGAAAAAAAATGTATCGATCATTTTTTTGTCAGTGCAAGCACATATGGCAGTTCCATTTTCTATCACTTACCATTTACTTTCTATTTAAAATTCAAATGTCACTAAGCAAGGAAAAAAGTTGGTTATTAAAACATAGAAAAGATTTAACTAAGAACAATCACTGCAAGAACTTTACACTAATTGTTCATGGAAATTAATGGCCATCCAATTAAATCAAACTTACTCATTCCATTCTATCCTTGCTTTTGTTTTCTTTACATGTTCCTCCCATTGGTAGTTACTGTTTTATGATTATTTCCCAACCATCTGTTGTCTTTCCTTGAGCCAAAATAATTTCCCTTTATAATTTCGTGAGTAATTGTGTATGCATTATTTTCACGCAATTATATGTCTACTTACTAATCCTAGCTCCTCATTCTTGTGTAAATACTCACTAACTGGAATGATTTGCCATTTCAATTTCTAGTGAACAGAAATCTATATGCAAAATTTCAAACTTCCAATTGTTATCTCTTTGCATTGTTATGAATGTAATGATAATTAAATATTTAATTCAAATCTCCAGACACCAAAAGGCATGTGTAGGTTAGATGGATATAGATGCGGAATGAAATGGAATTGTGTATCGTAAAGGTGGTGAGATGTTGGACATCTTCAGAGATTACACTGGGACAGGGAAATGTAAAATGCAATTCCGAGCTTTTGACACTAGCAAAATAAATGGTTAGGAAATGCATGACAACACTACTTTAAACTCTTTGAAAGGAATTTGAAGGAGGAGCTACATTTTGTAGATATTCCAATAAATAGCTTATAGGGTTTTTTTGTTAAATGGAGATATTTGCTGTAACCTAATATTCAGAACAAATTAAATTGATAGCAAAACAGAGTTCTTTGCTAAAACAGCTCATAAATAAGTCTGTGCTGTTTATTGGATACTGTTGCTGGGAGAGGAAATGATCAGCAATCTGGCGGTGATGGTTCTTGTGCTGGGTTGAAGAACTGACTTCTCATCAATGTTTCTCAGGACAAACAGGGCATGGTCAGGACTTTGTAGATTAACCAGGTGAAAAGGAGATACAAAGCAACAGTGCTCTTACAACATCCCATAGGATTTCCTTTGTAAATATAGCTGTAATTACTCTGGGTGATTTGTAGCCCTAAAGCTCCGAGGAAGTGAAGAAGAGAGAAGTTTTATGAATTTGTACAGTTAGAGTCCTTTGGCTTTGTCATCAGCCTGGCCTGGGTAAAACACAGTAATGTCATATATTGCAAAAGGATTCCTGAAACATGGTTTGATTGTAAATGCACAGTAAGTGATCTAAGACGTGACATGAAATTATTCTAAACAGGAGCAAATGGTCCCAGCACCATGTGGGATAACCACACCTAACTGCTTTGTGACAATCTGCAAAGGACACACACAAAAATTCAGCAGGTTTCAGAAACTGCAAGCCTAACTTGAGATATCTGAGAATTTTTTTCAGTGAGGGAAGCCTGGTCACATTTGTTAATCACATCATTAAGGTGTTCTTGTTGCAAATCAAATAGCTGGTATCATTATTATCTAAAGTAGCATTCCAGGCACATTTAGATAGCAATATGGAAATGTCTGAAAGATGCACAGCACAAAGTCCCTTCCTTTTCTAATGCTTTTTAAAAATACTCAGATTAATGATATTTTAGAACAGCATTTGTTCTGATTAGTGGTTTTAATGTCAGAGATAATGACCTAATTCCTTAGTTGTGTATGCAAGTACATGTCCATCTCTTTTAGCTGGTTAGCGGCAATAGTCTCATATTAAGAGTTTGAATACAACGAAGTAAGAGGTTGTTAGGTAGACCTTTTTTTGTAGTCCAAAAGGTAAACGTATAAGAATTTGTTGTGGCTTGCTTTATTCTTTCTCAGAGACAATAACAGCTTGGCATTAAAGTACTTTTCAATTTTTTTATATGGACATCAGTCAAATTTCATTGACTCAGTGTTCATTTTATTGTAGTTTTCTTTTCCCTGGCTCTTTTGGGACATGCATGTGTTTAAATTATTCATTAGGTTAAATGCTTACCTGCCCTGAATTTAAGGAGAATTTTATTCCCCCTCCTTCTGCGCAACTCTGAAATTCTGTTTCTATGGTCAGGTGTTGATACCTGTGCATAAAATGTTGTTCATATAATGGTCCTAATTTGTTTGTGTCACTTCATAAATGGTTTTCTTAACAATATATCATCTAAATATGCCATCTAATTTGTTCTGTTACATGCAGACTTCTAGGAGAGTAGTATTTTCCCTTCAATTTTACATCTTCATTTTCTTCATTTCTTTTCTTTGAAGCTAGTGTACTTTTCAGGATGTTATTATTTAAAGTTTATTCAATAAAACAGATGTTGTGTAGGTGCTGCTGGTAGGCAGGAGGTGCAGAGTTGGAAGTTCAAGGGTGTGAAATGTGTTTCCATGTTCATAGTGTTATTTGTATCAACAGCAAAAAGTTCTAAAGATGAATAAACACAAGTGTTCATCCTGGAAAATGTAAATGTGATGTCATGTAAGCCTCTAAAAAAGGATGTCACTTTTGCTGACTAGAGGTATGATAGGCAATCCATTTATTATTTCCCTAAAATACAGGTTTCATGGTCTATGTAATCAGCTAAACTCTCAGCTTAAAAAAAAAATAGTGGTTTAACATCATCAGCACCACCTGGAACTACACCGGTGGCAATGTGCTCCACAGTGCTCTCGACTACCTACCTCTGGTGGCCATCACACTTGGACCGGCTTCTCTTGGTTTACACTTTTTTCTTCCTAGCTGAAAAGGCTACTATATCCTTAGCACGAGTGAGATCATCCTGGTGTACGCTAATGAATGTAGTATCCAGACTCTAACAACAGGCTTAGGAGGATTATACCCTAATACAGCTCTGTGAAGAAACCCGGAGAGGTATAAGCTATTTCAAACTACCATACACTCCATAGAGTTATGAAATCCATGGAATCAAACAGATGTTTTGGGGTTTTTTTCCCAAGCATAAAATATATAAGACTACTTGAACTAGAGTTTTATTTTAAACAGCTATCATAACTAGTATTTTACACTCTCCTGTTCTCTCTAATATGCCCACTTCATCACAACATTATTTTTTTACCCACAACTGAAGTCAGAACTTGGGTAACTGTGATGCACTGCCCAAATAAAATATTTCTGAAGTTGTTGCAGGCTGTTGGCTTTTCTTCCACTGCTGCATAACAAGCATCTAATACCTTGTTTTAAGTTATTTGAAAAAATTATTTGTGTTTGTGCTGCCACAGCTAGAGTCACTTCTAGTAGCCAGCCTGGTGAGTTTAACAACCAGCAAGAGATTCTCTGCACTACACTGCGCTTTGCAGTGGAACTACAGATGCTCTTCATGTTCAAATCTGTCCTTTTCTGTTCCTGGAAAATTCTTTATGCATGGGTGAGGCAAATGGCTTTCTTATACAAATAATAATAGAAATGCACATAGCATCCAGTAGTAAAATTCACATTGATTCCAATGGTACAAACTCAACTCCAGCAATGGTCTTATTTGTTGAGCTGGTTAGTGTCATAGAGACAAACAGTACATGCTCAGGCTGCCTTTTTCTACTTCTTTATTGTATACTAATCAAATATTAAACCAAAAGTAACCTCAAAGTTTGATTCTGCAAAATATTATTTTCACTATTTCCAGTAACTCTCTACATCAACCTTTCTTATGTGTGCTCTATTACTTTTTTATGGCAATATCAGTAGAACACAACAGTATTGATTCAACGCTCAAAAATATGTCTTGCAGCAAGGTGAGTTTTCTGTTGGCTTGTCAAAGGCTTTCTTAAATGCATCCTCTCCGCCTCAGCAGTGATAGTAACTAGATTGTCACTTGCGGGGCCGGGGCGGGGGGGGAATTGTAAAGCGAAATAATGTTTGTGCTTTTTTAACCTAAAAAAAAAAAAAGGAAAACACACACACACACAAAAAAGGGGGGGGGGGAAGAACATTTTCTTATGCTGCTCAGTATATGGCATCCCTATAGCTGGAGATCCAAATCATGCTAATAAAAATAAAGCAAATGGAAAAAATTAGGATGCAGGACACTATCTAGTACTTTGCTTCACTCTGTAGTACATGACAGGAATGGTGAGCCTGCTGATCAGGCTGACAGTGGAACAGTACTGTCTGCTTCAGCCAAGGAAAGCAGGATTCCCCAGCCCTGTGGGGCCCTCAGTGGTGTCACCTGGAACTTACTGATGTTTAGGATTTGCTTTGCAACTCGTATTCACCACTGTTTTTATGCATGTACGTGTGTAGGGGAAGGAAAAGGGACGTATTTGTCTCTTACAGCAAAGTCACATCAGTTACAAACTTTAGGCTTTTCCTGTGAGCCTTTCCAAACATCCGTTGCAGAAGAACGCGTTCTTAAAATGTAAAAGCCTTAACATGGCAATATATACTTGTATTGAAAGCAGAGCTAAAGATGATGATCTACATTCCTATTTCATCAGGTGTGTTGACAATACAGAAATGAAAAAGGTCAGGTTTAGGGTGCACGGGTACATTTTTACACTAGGTTCCTTCAGGGAGATCCATAGGCCAGCCTTGGGACGCTTCAGCCAGATGCGTTGTTGAGGTATGTGTGGAAGGATTTAGGCTCCTGCTAGTTTCATAAATTCATCATTCCTGTGGATACTGGAAATGTGAACTTTGTCATTTTATTAAAAAAACAAAACAAAACAAACTCACCAAAACCCTCTAGTGTATAAGCCAAATCAGTGCCTCTCCCCACGCTGAGGTAGTAGTTGTCGACAGTGCCTTAGATCAGCCCATTTCTCTTCCTTAATTACAACAATTCGAGAAGGGCTGTGAATGTTGGGCACCGTTATACGATTGTGGTTCAAATTTGAATGCATACTGTTTACAAGTATCCACATAGAAATTAGTTAATAAAGTAGCAAGTGCAACAAATACATTTTATGATAACATATATTTCAAATACCACATTCTTAAACCTGCATATCAAAAATTTTAAAATGTCCAACCTAGCATGTTGTGCTGCACTGCAGACAAAGTGTACGTTCATTGGGTACGTGTCTGCACAAGAGCGGAGGAAGGAAGCGGAGAAAATTTGCTTCCATTCATCCTCTATTAATCTTTACATTTCTGTGTTAAACAGTTATGGGACAAAACACAGTAAAATGGCCATGAAACTAGCTATCTGTCTTAAAGGAGCACATACAAAGGCTTGTAGGCAAAGAGTATCTCCTACTGAAGTGTTTCTTTACACAGTTTCAATATTGATATAGTTATAATTTAAATACACAATTAATTTAGATTTATATTAATAACACAATTAATATTTACTTTCCTAACAAAGCATCCAGAGCCTTAATTGCACATGCCTATCACAGGAATAACAGGTGACAAAAGAGTTCCATTACAATGTGTCTGAAGTAGGCAAGTGATTTCCAGCTCTCTGCCTTTAAATGGTATGAGTGTGCCTGCCCCTTGTCTTTCCTGAGAGCACGTGTGCACGGAGCAGTGAAACGTAACGTCACGCAATACAGCCCAACCAACTTCACAGCAGCTCAGGTGCCAGACGCAGTAGCGGGTGGCTCTGCGCTGCCCTTGCTTGTCCCCTGAAAGAGCCGACCGGCGTCTCTATTCTGCAATGTCCATATTAGATGTATTCTTAATCTAAAGAGCGGGTATACAAACACACGTCTCTGTTATTCTTACTGTATACTCTTTAGACTTCTGCTGTGTAGTGTTTTAAATATAAAATTCCTATAGGGAATTCTTAGAAACCCTTATAATGCTGCAAATCCTTTAGTTAACTGGAGTCAGGCTTTTTAAGACTAATCACTACTATGTACTTGACAAATACATCAGAATACTGTATTCACAGAGCGAAGTTGATACTGTCATTCATTATTTTATTACTGTACATTAGACAAAGTGTTCCACTGAAATCAGAGTTCTATCTGTCATGAAAAAAAAAGTTATTTGCATCTTTCTGGGAAAGGCAGGATTAATGTCATCAAATACTTAGAAACTCTTCTACTCAGAGTCTATAATTCAATTTAAGATAACTTACACAGTAAGAAAAAAACTTCTAAAGACTCCAGAACAGAAGTGGCCAGAACATTTTACCCATTAGCAAATGCCTACTTCTGCAGCTTGCTTCCTGAAGGGGAACTAGATACTCTAACTTGGACATCTTAAGTTTGAAAGTGCATGATAACTACTCAAAATCATTGTCTTTGGGCTGTTCTGGTTTTTTCTAATGTGCTGAGAATGCTATGAGCCAGTAAAAAAAAAAAAAATTACACAAATTTTTACAGAGATGCAAGCATGTATACGAAGAACAAACTCCTAATGACTAGAGAACAGTGTATGTGCATTATATATATATATACAGCCACCAAACCCAAAAAGGGAAGATAAATAACATTGTAAAAAAACCCCTTATATTAAAAATAAACATGGTCGTTAGATGTTCATAAAGCAGTGTGTTTTGGCATAAAACTGAAAGAAAAACCCAACTTGACTCTGCATTGATCCAAGTCCTGTAACTGAAGAAAACTTGGGTTGACATCAGACCAGTATTTGGTAGAGCAGAATTGACAAAATTATATTTTAAATAACTCCACATTTGTTGTTGCTCATGAGAAAGATGCCATGAAGAGGTCCAGCTTTTCCTCTGTGACCAAAACCCTCCAGTTCTGGCCTGATTTTGTTTTTCCTTTGCATAGGAATGTGATGGCTGCTCGTCAGCATCGCAGAGCACTGCGTGATTCAGCACGATTTCTTCCTAAGGGCACGGCTGACGAAGGCTGGATGAATAGAGGTGGTTTCACATACACTGGCGGAAACCTGCAGAAGTCTTGGCTGAACTCTCTAGGGCTGGCAACGGCCATTAATCTCTCACATGAGCACTAAAACTCTACTAATGAGTGCTTTTTTTTTTCCACACACATGCAGTAGCACTTCCAAGCACTTTTGGCACTGGAATTAGTATGATCTTTTGGGGGCGTCAAAAGTATCCCAGCAACCAAAACCTCAGGGTATTGCCCTGCTATTTTCTTCAAATTTTTGTAAGTGTTGTGACAGATTTTTTTATTATTATTATACAACTAAGACATAAGCATGCTGCTGCAGCTTTGTATTCCTACATCTCTCTCTCTCACCCATTAAACTGCAAATCTCCTTAAACAATGTCAAAGCGGTTCCTCGTATGGTACATGGAGCCTGAAACTAGAGAGTGCTGAGCAGGAGTCCTCTCCCTGTCCTGCTTCTCCCTCCCTACGTAGCAGACACAGCATCATGCCAGTGTTCAGTATTGCCCAGTTTGAAGCACCGGTTTCATTGCCCTCTAACAGCAAACTTGAACTCAGTTAATAGTTTTTCCTCTGCCCAATTTGCAGGAGAGCTGCTCCCTCTGCTGAGTTTTCTGTCGATCGTCACCGGCACCTGATGTCCTTCCTCACCATGCTGGGCCCCAGCCCGGACTGGAACGTGGGTCTGTCAGCTGAAGACCTTTGTACCAAGGACTGCGGCTGGGTTCAGAAAGTCGTTCAGGATTTAATACCCTGGGATGCTGGCACAGACAGCGGCGTTACCTATGAGGTATGCGGACTATTTGTAATGTATTCAAAACATAAAGTCTACCTTAAAGCAGTGAAGAATGAAAGCTATTGGGTCTATGGTAACACCATAAATGCCTTTATACTACTCTAGTAAGAATTTTGCTTATAATGAATTAAAAGTCATTTAGACAGATGCTAGCTACAGTTACTGTCAGTCGTTGTGTCTGAATGCCCTGAGTATTATTATTAATGGGATAATATTAAATTCACTTGGGATATTAGTATATTTGCCTATTGAATAAATGGAGGTCTGTTTGCTCAAAACTAAGCATTAAGGTGTCCGAGCCCTTTGATACAAATCTGTGTGCCATCAGCAGCCACATCAACTTGAGTTTTCTACTGTTTCAACCCAATGCCAACTATTCTGCTTGGCACAGAAAACTTAACTATTCCTTACAGCAGGGATTGAAACTCTGGACTTCTCATCACTACAAGACTCTAAAATCATCCATTTTCTCTGTCTCCATCCCTCTCTCAGTCTAGGAAGAGATTCACATCATCCTCAGGTAAAGTCCTGTTTTTGACCAAATGAGTTATGTCAAATTACTGAATTGGTTAGGTCTCCATAGGTGACAAGCGTACCTACCCTATGTGTCTATGCAGACTGTATAGACAGCTGAAGTTAGGCAAGATTAGTCACAGCCTCAAATACCATACATATTCCACATATTCCATATACCCCACATATTTTCAGATGAAAAAAATTGGTTTGGTTTTTTTTCATTCAGACCTGGTCTCTTTAGAACCTAAGGAATTTCTCCAGTTATAATGCAGCTCTGGAGGCATACTGGACTTTTTTTTTTTTTTTAAATTAATGTAGTTATCTAACCACACAACAAGGCATACATCTTATTATGAACCCAGCTTCAGGATCGAATCCTGAAATATTAGAGAAGTGCTTCCCAACAGAAAAAGAAAAAACCAATACCTTACCATTAAGTATGAATATACCAAGTTCATCTTATATTGGAATTTCCCAGTTTAACAGTCTGGAGAAATTTTAATTTCTGTAGATGAATTCTATTATTAGTAAAAAATACTAGTTTCTTAACTTGTTTTTTTCTTTCTGATTGCAGTCTCCTAACAAACCTACAGTGCCTCAAGAGAAGATCAGACCACTTACAAGCTTAGATCATCCTCAAAGTCCATTTTATGATCCAGAAGGAGGATCTATCAAGCTGGTAGCCAGAGTTGTCATTGAGAGAATTGCACGCAAGGTATAATATATACATAAAATTCGCAAGCAAGCAAAAAACCCTACTTCATAAACAAACAAAAAACCACAATCCTTCCTCTCCCCTCCCCCCCTAAATCTATACTCCTTAACCTACCCACAACAAAGATAAGGGCAGAAAAGAACTAAAACTGTTTTGTACATTTAAAACTGACTTAAGGTATTATTTCTCCTACTTCTGGTAATTACTGCATCTGTTTAATTGGGGATTTTTTTTTTTTTAAGTATGCACAGGAATTAGAAGAGAAGAAAGTGCTGCAGATGCAGCAGTGCCTCACAGTGTACTGGTTTAGCCCCTCTCACTGTGTACACCTATGAGTTTCCTCTATCCAACCTCCACAATAATTTCTTTGCAGGGGGAGCAATGCAATATCGTGCCTGACAACATAGATGATATTGTGGCAGATCTAGCACCAGAGGAAAAAGAAGAAGGTACTTTTTAAATTAGTTTCTGCTGCACTAATTTATATTTTGTTCCATTCTCCACTATCATTTCTAGATAAAGTACAAAACTGACTTAGAATTCAAAGTCCCACTGAGCGCCAAAAAGTGATTTAGGTTTTCATCTTTTCTGATATCCACTATTAGCCTTCCCTTATACAGCAAAGAAATTGCATGCATATCTGGAAGATAACAATAAAAGCAATAGAAGAGAGAAGACTTTTGGGGTTCAAATAAAAATATTATTTTTTTAAAATGAAAGTTGGTAATTGGTCTTTTTTTTTTTTCTTTTGGGCTAAAATGGAGAAGATGGAATGTAGAAGGAAAGAATGTATTCTATTAGCATCTAAAGTAATCACCAGCCAAGTGAAGAGAAGCAAGTGGAAGACAACCTATTTTTAACATTTACTGCCTTTTCTTACTTTTTAGATGATACCCCAGAGACCTGCATATATTCAAACTGGTCCCCATGGTCAGCCTGTAGCTCTTCTACCTGTGAAAAGGGCAAGAGGATGAGGCAGAGAATGCTTAAAGCTCAGCTGGACCTCAGTGTGCCCTGCCCAGATACCCAAGATTTTCAGCCATGCATGGGTCCAGGCTGCAGCGATGAAGGTAATCGAGAGGAAAGGCTGGAGGAGAACACCACCTTGCAGGGTTTACTTTTCCTTTAAAGTTCTTAAAGCTGTTGGTTGCTGAGTGACTTGGTTATGGCAAACAGAGGAATAATAGCTGAAGAATACAAATTGAAGCTGGCTCTGGTCAATTCTGCAGTTCATCTGAGTTGGTGCATGAAGTCCACAAAAGTATAAAGGAAAGGAGTAAAGTAAGCAATGGAGAGGACAGGATGTGAGAGGCAGCATAAAAGTGATACTGCACCCAAGTGGGCACCTACAGATTTATCAGCAATTATGTTAATATTAGCAATTAAAATGGTTCTCTGTATTCTAGATGGTTCCACCTGCATGATGTCTGACTGGATTACATGGTCCCCCTGTAGCGTATCCTGTGGGATGGGAACACGATCTAGAGAGAGATACGTAAAACAATTCCCTGAAGATGGCTCTATGTGCAAAGTGCCTACTGAGGAAACCGAGAAATGTATTGTAAATGAGGAATGTTGTAAGTATTTTATTTAGCTTTGTAAAACCCAGCTAATAGCAGGAGCACTGCCCAAAACTTTTTTTTATATGAGCTCTACTGCTGAATGATTTTCTCTGTCCATTTTGAATAGCCCCTAGCAGCTGCCTTGTCACCGAGTGGGGAGAGTGGGATGAATGCAGTGCTAGCTGTGGCACGGGGATGAAGAGACGACACAGAATGATCAAGATGACTCCCGCTGATGGATCCATGTGCAAGGCAGAAACTACAGAGGCAGAGAAATGCATGATGCCCGAATGCCGTAAGTGTCCATGAGTTTACCTCCTCTGCTGAAAAGAGAGGCATCATTTCTGACACGTTGCTCCATCACACAAAGAATATAGTTAACCCAGAAGCAATGTTTTTTTCTTGTTCTCCTTAAAATTATATCCCTTAGGGAATGTGCACTAAGTAGCATGTTCACCAACAGAATGAGGGTATCAGTAAAAAAAATATTCAGTGGTATGCTATTCCTGTATTACCCATACAGTGATGTGTATATTAGCAAGCGATACAAAAGCAATTCTAATGTATGGTGTATGAAGTATATTTAATACGGTTAGAATAAAAGAGAGCCCTCTCCTTTTAGCCCATGAACAGTTCAAAAATTGAGGTCCTTCTTTCGTGCAGTCAGCCAGTCTCTTCCTTACTATGACTATTAATATTGGTTTTAATTTCTTACGAAATGTCAAGATTTTCCTCAAAGACAGAAAGAACTAAGTTAAAGGGGATTTTTTGGTAGATAAATTGAGGAAGTATCACATTTAGACTATATCAATTTGGCTTCCAATTCTGTCCACCAACAATCCACGAGTTACTATTGAAACATTCCTTCTTCAACTATTTATTTCCTGGAAGCACTGAGACTCTGCAGATATGAATAAGATATAGAAAAATATAGTAAAGAAAAAGGTATTAAAACCAAGGAAACCTTGCAAACCTTTCAATTTAATGTAGTGTTTTCTGAGCTTCTTCAGAAGCATCATTCAGCAGGTGATTCATTTTGTTCAAAGAGACAACAAAGTATAATTGGGTGATGACAGACAAGCCAGTACATTTTCCACCTGTATTATTTTCAAAATACATACCTTTGTAATTTATGCATAACAGGAATTGATTACCTTTTTATTTTCATATTAGATACTATCCCCTGTCTACTCTCTCCTTGGTCTGAATGGAGCGACTGCAGCGTAACATGTGGGAAAGGAATGCGAACCCGGCAAAGGATGCTGAAATCTGCTGCCGAGCTCGGAGACTGCAACGAGGAGCTGGAACAAGCGGAAAAATGCATGCTGCCTGAATGCCGTAAGTGTGGGAAACTCTGGAAAAAGGAGGCTCATTATGAGTGTTACAGTCTGTGGGTCAAAACTCTACCACCATTTTTTAGCATTGTTTCTTAGATGTCTGCAACAGTTCTTTTTTTTCTAAGAAAAGTTATGGACAATTATTTCCTGCTTGCCTTTGGTTATGAAACATCATTTGAAAATTTTAGATAAAAGCTCTCTGAAATCAGGAATGCTATAGACTGCTTTCTGCTTCTGTTTTGGAGAGGGGTCTACAATTGGCAAAAGTAGTCTCTGCCTCCTTAAACTCTGTAAACAAATGATCCGGTACTCTCTTGCTCTGATTCTTGCTTTCCATCCATGTATTACTCCTAAGTCTACCCACAGGGGAATCAGTAATATGGAAGTTTTATCATCTGTGGATTTTTTTTTTTTTGGAACTATTAGTATTGTGCACTTTTGCCTATTGAGAGCTGGAATATGATCAAATCCTATTTTCAGCTCGCCTTACTCAACTCTATACCGATGACCAATATTGCTTTGGGTATAGGGTTTCTCCATATTTAACACAATACCGTAACTTTAGGCAACAGTTTGTGCACTTCTCAATAATAAATAAGCCCGAATTATAAACTCTATTTTTTCCTTAAATGCAGAATGGGTGCTAGGAAGGAAAGGAAGGATTAAAATCACTTGTGTGATTCTTCGAGCTCACAAAAAGAGCACAAAAGAGGCTCCACCTTTGATACATCTCTGAGGTGTATCACAGCATTTTTTCTGATCTACAACCCTTTGCAACTTGGAATGTCGTATGAGCCAGCAGACGGTGTGGAGAAAGCTGCACTGATTTTTCACCTTTCTCCACTAAAATCCCCCACTTCTTGGGTGGTGCAAATTTCTAGTTGCTTTGCAGTCTTTGTGAAGTGTGATGGTCTAAGGCACTGCTGAATGAATCAGATACGATTGCTTTTAGTGTCCTGTTGCCAGCTGGTTTATGAAGCTTTATAACTAATTACATTATTTTTCACAGTAAGTATTGGCTAGAAAAGGCTTTTACACTGTAATTTGCTAATTCAGCGTTTCTTAAATAATGTGAAATATCATTTTGATTATTATTCACTGGGGCTATGAGTTTTAAGCAGTGCTGAAAAGAAGAAAAATTTTAAGCCACTATGGTATTAGTGAATCTTGCTGATTGCATAACACTACCAGTAAAGCAAGGCTTGGAGCTCAGAGGTATCAGATTCTTTGTAAATATAACTCATTTTTTAACAGCTTTTCATTATAAAACAGACATATGGGTGTACAGAATGGAAAACTGAAGAAGGCACGGGAGAATTATTTATGGTTTTTTGTAATTTTAGTGATCTGCCAGCAGCACTCTTGAAAAAGAAATTGAAGAAAGTGTCAAATAATAGTTCTGCTAGAAATGGACTCAGAGTTTTAATGGACTCAAAGTTTTAATGTGTAGCCTCACAAAATCTGCTGAAAAGACGGGAGGCTTAAGTTGCATTCATATATTTAGGATCTAAAAACTCATTAGGCAGATCTGTGTGTTTCTTCTTGACCTTAGGGTTAGATCTCACAGCTTTTGTGTAACATTTCTCATTCTTTGCAGCCATCGACTGCGAACTAACAGAGTGGTCCCAGTGGTCCGAATGCAATACCTCCTGTGGAAAGGGCCATATGATCAGGACAAGAATGATTAAAATAGAACCACAGTTTGGAGGAATAGCGTGCCCAGAAACAGTCCAACGTACAAAATGTCGAGTGAGGAAATGCCTGAGAGGCCCAGGTATGGAAAAAAGGCGCTGGAAAGAGGCCCGGGAAAAAAGGAGAAGTGAACAAGCAAAAAAAAATATAGATAGTGAGCAGTATCCAGGTGAGTGTGAAACCATTATTTAGTATGCTCATGTCTATTTGTCTTTCCTGCGTAACAGGAGCTTGTGACTGGCTCCACTTCATGCTGCAAGATCATTTTCACCACTTCAGTCTAGGGAAAGTTTTAGCAATAAAGCAAAGTGTAGCCACTTTCGGCTGGCACCAAAAACGTGCAGCCTAAGTTTAGGGCACAATGGAGAAAGGCTCACATCTGTCCATGTCCCATCACTGAACGTATTTTGGCTTCTTCACTACAAAGTGTGGAATGTGAAAAGATCTAGAATTGACACTTGGCAAAGGACTGATTGCAGTTTCTGCAGACCTGGGTGATTATCTTTGCATACAGTTACTTTTGAACTTTGAAAGTATTTGTTCCTGGATCCAATGCTGAACTTCTGAAGTGAATTGATTTCCACCTCAATAATCTGACTCAGACTGCTCTAAGAGAGCTGCTTGGGCTGCTTTTTCAATAAGGGACAGTATTATCAAGCACTGATGCCTCCAGTCAATAAAAGATAATATCTTGTGGTATAGTTTACATTGTCTGGATATGAATTACTGCTAAGTTGTGCTTCACGCTTGTCCGACATTTAACAGTTTCTTAATTTTATCTGTGTTTTTATAATGTAGACAGTAAATTTATTTTTTAATACATTTTTTCAATGTTTGAGAAATGCACCTTCCTTGATTATACTTAACTGGGCTTTCTTAATTTCTGCTGTAATAAATAGGCAATATGCTATCTCAGACATTTAGATAGACGTTAAGTGTGCGCACATGCATAGCGGTACACATATTGAGATATGTAGGTTAGACTGAAATACCAAAAACTTAACCAAATTACTTATTTTTTTCAGTTTGTAGGCTGAAACCATGGACTGCTTGGACAGAATGTTCTACACTCTGTGGAGGTGGAATTCAGGAACGCTACATGATGGTAAAGAAGAGGTCCAAAAGCGCTCAGTTTACCAGTTGCAAAGACAAAAAGGAGCTGAGAGCATGTAATGTTCATCCTTGTTAACAACACACAAGGCTTCCAAGTGATGCACTCTGAGCTAAATGGAAAGTCAACCTTGGTTTGGTTTTTAAAACAAAAAAAATATAAAGTGTATATTAGTTTTCATTTTTGCAGTGTGGTTTGCTTTTTAGTCTTGCTGGTGCAAGAAATATATTTTATAAATATTTCCTCACGGATTTATGCTGAGAGTAAGCCTTTGGTACTCCAGCCAGCCCTTAATGCATAAAAATAGTAGGTCATTATGAGTCATTTAACTAAAATACAGACATATCTGTGGACATGGAATAGCCATATAGAAATACTACTTGTAAAGACATGGGATGCATGCATATTAACGTAACTAAGTTAAAGTGACATGTTTCATATGTGGGAGGATTTCTCTCTCAATTTGATTTTGAAAATCCAAAGCAGTGCCTATGTGATTACACAACTATGCCAAGGAGTAATTTCAGCAATGCTGGTTCAATAAGATTAAAGGCGCATGTTTATCTTGTTACACTATTGGGTTAACCTGGTAGTTATAATAATTATCCTATATACTTGTCTTCATATGGATGCTATGGTCCATGCAAAATGGTCTTTGCTTCTTTAAAACTGAAAAAGGAAATAATATGTGCAGCTCGATAGTGATATCTGCCCACTACATAGTCAACAGTCAGAATAGCACACAAAGAAAACCTGTGAATGTCATAATGCACGTAGATGCCATATTCTTATATTGGGTCTACCCACTGCCTCTCAGAATGGATACAGAACTAACAGAAATTGGTCGAAACACAGAGAGTTGCAACAGCTGTGTCACGGAAAGACTTCCACATGACAGACACTAAAAAACTAGATTCAGTTTCATGTGGATGTTAATTCCAGGTGAAGAGAGAAAGAGGTTTATAATATAATAAAAATGGTAGAGAAAAGGTGAGCCAGGTTCTCATGCATCCCTTATAACAAAGGGAAGGGAACCTCTGAAATGAAACAATGACAGCCTCTTAAAATATTAATTACAGATTGACACAAGCATACGTTTACAGCAGTGTCATTCATGGGTTTTTACTCAGAGTATAGGAGGATCTAAAAATTACCAAATTTGTGAGAATTACTCATTTGTAGATGTACTAGCCAGGATAAATATTTTCCCTGACCACTTGAGTGATCAACAGACTGCCTGAGATTAGGAAGTAGCTCCTCACCATTCTAACTGCTTTTGCTATTTTACACCGTCTCCTGCAGAGTTTAGCTCTCATCCTTATGCGTAGGACCAGCGAGACCTCGGGCTTCACTTGCTATTGGAATATACTACTGTCCTGTAAGTTTAACAAGTTAACAATAAAGATGAAAGTTGAAGGTGATGGGTTCTCTTTTGGTCCCGGAAAGGCAGCATACACCTATGTCTCTACAGGAGTAATAACAATGCACTGAAAATAAAGACTGTTGATGCTGACTCTTAAAACAAGCTTGAGAGAAATGAATGGAGAAAAATTTATTTTATAGTCTCTTTAAACCAGCCTTAAGTAATTTAGTCGCTTCCTTAAGACTTGGTCACAATCTGAGAACCTGACACCCAGGTTTGATGTGAACCACAACCCTCTGAGGCTGTTCAACGTCACTGTCGCTGCCCTGGGAATCCTCTCATTACCTCTCTGTACCTCTGCGGGCTAGACGGGCGGTTGCATTACACTGTAGGGCTTTTCATCACCATTTCTCCACTAAACACTCCAAGGGCTGCTCAGGACCTCCACAGCTGTCGCATCCCACCCCCTCAAGGTATCTTCCTGCTTCTTTTTCAGACCTGGAATGAAGGGAGGGCCAGGGAAATAATGGGACCAACCACAGTGATAAGCCTCTCCCGCTGCTGCTAAAGGAAATGGGTGCGAGCCCATAATGAACCAAACCAGAAAAAAAAAAACAAACACGGTTTGATGCTAAAACCAAACCTTTTACATTTTGCACAGCTTGGCTCATTTAATAATATTAATTCAGATAGTTTGCCTCCCTGTACTTGTTGGAAAATTCTGCAGTTTACATCTCTATAGCACTGTCATTACAGTGTAGCAGCAACTGTCCCCAAGTAACGTATTTATGATCTTACCTTGCACATTTCCCTTTTATGACCAGAAAATCCCCAACGATAAAACAGTGGAATGATATAGATACTGGAGGAGTGACCAGCTGAGCACATTTCAGGTGAAGAAACCGATGGTTGCAGAGAAGGGCTACAGCGATTAATGCCAGGCGCTCAGCCAGGGCAGAGCTACGTGTGCAATCGAGACCCACGCACCACCTACCTTTGCGAGCCGCTCTTGCTGAGCCTGACAGAGGATATCCCAGCAGGGGCTAGTCACTCAAAAACTAACCTTTGACTATGAAATGTGTGGCAGAGTGGGTTCTATAGGCTTGGATCTGTGAGAGCTTGGGGCAGAGGGAGCAGAAGAAGAAAGTTTCTCCTGAATGGGAAAAAAAAAAAAATGCTATGAGTTTATGAACTATATTTTATCTCATCAACCCTTCCCACTTCCTTCAAGCTAATCTTGCAAAACCATGCCTGTTTCTGCAAATAATCAGTTAAAACCAATGTTAAGTTATTTTCATTTTCATGTTTGTTCCAGTTCATCAAGCTGTTTTGTCTTTTAATTGCTCCCTTTGCCAAAGGCTACATAGTCCAAATACACCTTCAGGTGTGTAGGAAGTACACAACATCTTTCTGAACGTGCCCACAAAATTGGCCATTAAAACAATCTGGCATTCCTTTCACTGTGGCCCTTACTAATTGGATTCTCCATATACTTTTTTTTCTCTTAGGAGGCTGTTCAGTGTGATTTCCAGTCATTTCTCTTAGGCTCATTAAAGTTATGAATGTTGGAAAAAAAATTTTTCCCCACCGTGTTAGTACATGCAATGACAATGTAGAGTGCACTGGGTCAGAAATACGTGATTATTCCTGCTTAGGTTCAGCTTTTCACACTGTTTTTCTGTTGAAACATTTTACAAGTCGCTTGTCTGTCTTCTAACTTGGTACAAGAGAAATATTTAAGCTTGTTACATTTTGTAAAAAAAAAAAAACACACAAACAAAAACAAATTAAGAAAAAAATGAGGTTGATTTTCTATTCAGAAAAAAAAATAAAGCTCTGATATACAATATGTACAAGTATTGCATTGTTACTGTAAACTTTCTAGTAGTGTGATAGCCACTGATTATCAGTCAATAAAAATGAGAACTGTTCTCTCGCTCATCTCCTGAAGAATACTGCTGAACTGAAAGCACAGATATCACTCCAGTTTTGTAGACCTCAACTATCAGATTTTAGCATTGTGTGTATGGGTTGTTTTTTTTTCCTAACATACAAACTGTAGAAGCTTTACACATAATAAAAAAGAAAAGTTAGGGGCTTAACAAATGTACAGTAGGACTCTGTGTGTGCAGCATACAATTTAAACAAAATTTTGTCCGATTGCATTTTTAGATTTCCTTTGTTGTTTTTGTTTGCTGTGGAATTATGAAAAAGCTACCATGAATATTTCTTACCAAAGTCTTGTGTAGATGTTTTGTAGCTGTCTGGCTAACACATTATTATTATTTTGGAATAAAGACATCTTTACTATGAATTTTACACTTGTTTGAGAGTCTGTTCAACTAATATGATTATGTACACCAAAAACCCCACACACTTATCAATATAAGGAGGCAAATCACACTGTCATTTACATTTTACTCCTGTTCCAGCTAACAGGATATCTGGAGTGAGCTGGATTTTACCAAAGCCAGTCATTCTTTCCACTTATAAGTTATTTGCATCAAGGTTTTCCTCAAATAGTTTGTTGTTCCTTGGAAATCACAGGGTAACTTAGGATCATTACTCAAATTACCCTGTCTTACGCTCATGCAGGTTTTGTTGCTGCTGTTGTTGGTTTTTAATGAAAGAGAGACTATTTAAAACAACACATTTTAAAGCCTGGTGATACATGAATGGAAAAAAAATGTTTAAAATGAACTTTCAAAAAAGTCTGAGATTTTGTGAAACTTTTAACTGATATTTTGTGCAACTAGAAGACTACTCAGGTGTTTAGTGCGAGTACCTCACTGGTAATTACACAGAGAAGTGGAGCAGTTGTTAGGGGGAGCCACACAGCAAAGCTGCTGCTGTAGAAGTAAGACTTCAAGTACCATCTTGCAGCCAGCTAGAAGTGACCAGTGTGTTCATGAAAAAGCTCCATTCTAAAACTACACCATAACGAAGCTGAGGTGGACCTCGAGGTAGCTGCCTGGAGATGATAAGCTAGGAGTTGCTTACCAATAATTGAAGGCAGAGTCTGGTTCAATAAAACTCCGTTGGCATTTAGCTGTTTGCTCTTACTAGAAAAATGCTCAGTGTTTCCAAGCAGCTGTTTTGCGGGAGGTTTGTCAGCGTGTACGGCAGCAGCATGAGCCACCCCAGCCGTGCCGCTCGCCTGCAAAGGGCTGCCTGCCGACTGAGCACCTCTGCTCCAGCGGCGCAGGGAAAGGGACGTGCCTACTGCCAAGCCGCTCCTGCAGATACTCTGCTGTAGCATCACACAATCTTTGTAGCCACTTCTAGAAGCACAAAGACAGATTAACTCAACTTCCTGTCATCCCTGCTTTAGGTTGTTGGTGAATAGTGGAGTTTCCACAAAAATTGCTAATCCTTTTGTCTTCAGGTAAGACCAACAGCACTGAGCCTGCCTAGCTTGAGCAGTCACTGCAATGCCAGTAACGGCGGTCTGGCTTAGCGGGACAAGTCAGCTGGGCACCTTGACGTCATGTATAACCAACGGACAGAGACAAACTTTTCTGAAGGACAGTTTACCGATCCAAGTGAAACAACTAACTCTTTCTCCACTGGCAACGTGAAGCTAAGTGAATTTATGGAGCAATTTAATGTTCTGGCATACCAAATGGCGAGACATCTGGAATGGCAATCACAATCGTTTGGCCCATAAAGCTGTATCAGAACAGCTTTTCCTCGGAAGGGGTCACGGAGCACATAGGTCAGCACAGTGAATGTACGGCCTCTTGAAATGCTGCCTGTCCAAGTGACTGCTTGGGACCTGCGTGTCAGTATGCGTGCCCCAGCTTTGGATGCTCTTCTTTGCATGGCCAACACACCTAAACCATAACCAGCATGGCAGAAAGATGATGGGTAGAGCAGGTCCTCAACCATGATTTGTGATATGAGTAAATCAATTAACTGTCCTTCTAGAGGTATCTGCCATCCTCAGGGCCACAGATACTGAGTTTCTGGGGTGGGAAAAAAACTAGCAAAACCCTGAAATTATGCACGGTTCTTAGCTAAAATCTGAACCCTATCATTGCAGACTATTTAACAACTACCATTTCCATTTCTTATATAGTTATTAATGCCACAACATATGGTCATGTGGCTATAGTCTAAACTGCAAATCAAACTTGTGTGTGTGTGTATAAATATATATATATATATGGTATACAGTGCATATATACTCACACAATTTTTTCCATGCTTTTTTCCACTTAGGAAGCAGCATACTGACTACTAGCAGGAAAAAACCTTTACCAGTAAATTGAAACGTGCTTAAAAATCTCTTGCTACCAAGCTTCGGGCACTTAGTGTTCTTTGCTCCACATGCAAAGCCATTTAAGATCTTTATTGCAAAGCTTTTGAATTTGGGACTCAGTCACTTCACGCAGTGTTGTGCAAAACAAAGCAATTACAGGCCACCTGAATGATACTGGCTTCTGTCTCCTCTGGTTTCCTAAAGACAGAGCAGTTTGTGCCATAACTGATGGGCACATTAACTGCTCAGTAGGCAATGACATTTTTCACATGTAGTCTAGATAATGTAATGCATCTAAAATGCTAACACTTGGAGCTCTGCATTCTTCTCATCTTCTTCATAAAAGTCATAGGGAACATCATTTACTCCGCCATCAGTAATAAACTTGCAAACTGAGACAGGAAAGTCCTCCCTTTCTGCTTACTTGTCACATTTGCACAAGAGGAGAAAATGCAGCCTCTCATGACTCCCAATTTGCTTCCTTTTCATTAGCAAACAGCAGGGTATTTTGAAATAGGCCTTTTAAAATATACATTTGATATAATTTTCAAAGAAAGATCAAAGGTTGTTTCCAAGCAGAGTAAGCATTTCTCACCACCCCTCTCACCACACTGTTTGAACCGTTGAACCGGTGGCACTGCAGGCACAGTCCTAAGACCAGCTCAGGCACACGTCTCTTAGGGACTCAGTCAGGAGCATTAGGAAAAGTGCCCGCTGCCATTGAAAGGCCAAAACAGCCTGTGTGTCCCCTCCATTCTGGCAACTACCACCTTAGCACACTCCGTGGGCTCAGCCTCAAGGCCGCCCCAGTCAGCACAGTCACGACAGCGCCAACTCAACAGCTTCTCTGTGGAGCTTGGACATGCCACGAGATGATGCTCTGCAGGGAAAGGCCACAGGCATGGTACACCACCTGCTTTTTAGGGCATATCAGAAATTCTTGGGTTTTAGGCACAACAGGCTGGACTGTGAATCCCCAGACACGGTGGACAATCATACTCTTGGTGCTCACCCATTCACGCTGGAAGTAACCAAGGGCCTGAAACACTCACCCACTCAAGGCCGAAATGCAGAAAGGACTCTGAAGCAGCATGGTGCACACCAAACCAACTTTACCTAAAACACCTTTTACCTGAAAAAAGAGAGTGAGTGCCCATGCATATAAAGAAAATGACAGCAAACGGGACACGTGAGGGAATCACAGAATCTTTCCAAGCAATGCTCTCTTACACCTAAAGACCTAGATGATGCTGCAAAAAAGTCATCCCCTGCCTGTGCCCGTAGTGGCTGGGGACAGCACAGAGAAGGTGGTACGACTGAGTCTATACAGAAAGCACCAGTGCCTCAACCACAGTTCCTCGGTCAATATTGCCCATAAACCTAGACTGGACAGGACTAGCACCAGGGTTAGGGTTAGTAGAATAAAAAAAGTCCCAGAGCTGACTTTCTTGTAGAACCATCCAGCTTTGGGGAGGTGGTGAGCATCACCTGGGGAGAGCCAAGGACTCATCCCTGCATCTGAACAGATTAGGGCTCATGCCAGCAGAACAAGGGGTCCCAGAAGCATCACCCAGCTCCTGGGGAGGTGGAGTGAGGACAATGTATAAGAGCAGCCAGTGGCACATCCACAAAGCCTCCTTCAGTAACCCCCCAGACAGGGCTAATGAGGCCAGGGGTAGGATTTATACTTTTGTTGTATCGATATAAGCACCAAGCCAAAGGAGTTGGGCCAACAGCTGAAAACAACACAGACAATAGATCCCACACTTTACCCATAACCCTCGAGATATTACATATTATTTGCTCACAATACTTTACCAACATGTCAGAAGTTTTAAAACAACAACAAAGAAAGAAGGTTGGTTTTCTTTTTTTTTTACTTACAGAAGCCTTAAGCCCACTTGAGCAGTGAGGGAACCAAACCAGTGTCTAGAAAAGAAAAGAAGGGCCCTAGATTATAATTTTAAAATCTGAAAGTGGCCTACATCATGAGATCAAAACGCATAAAATGTTATAAAAGGGAGAATACAATTTTTATACCACTTACATAAAAAAATACATGGAGAACAAGATTTGCAAGTACGGGAACAGTACTTCCAAGTGCAAACAAGCAGCTACGCTATTTAGAAAGATTAATACATTGACATTCTATCTAAGAAGTCTCCATTAAAGGAAAACACAGGTATTTGTCATACCATCTACTTGCAAACATATAGTACTGTTTACTTTTCTATGACTATGTTTCAACTTGTAGTTTATATCTACCTTAAATATCAGGAATGAGCATAAATATCTGGAAATGGATCACTCCAGAAGGACACAGCGGTGTACAGAAAGGAATATTGATACCGACCTATGCACATATACAGGCTTGAAATGTCTTTACTGGAACCCTATGTACCGGAGAAATAAAATCCCAACCCACTAGATGGCACTGGAAGCCAACACAGACCGCTCCGTGTTTACAAAAAATGATCAAATCCCCACCGAGCAGGAGCCTGTACGCACAGCATCACTGATTGCAAGGGTCCGCAGAGGGTGTAAGTCAGCATTCGCCTCCCTCTATCTGCCAGCTCACAACCGATGATGCCAAGAGCCTTACCGTGGCTTAGCTGCCTGCAGACATGCCAGGCACCTCGCAGGGAGACCTGAATCTTGTCCTGACCTTCTTTAATTAGCTGTAGAAATGCTACTGGACACGAATGAGAAGGGACACGGGTGAGGGGGAGGTAGTGCAATGAGCTAACAATGTCTTTTCTGCCCATGAGGCCACAGACCCCTGTGGACTGCTCTTCCTGTGAGGCGTCCATACCTTCCCCTAGAGAAAAAGCGTTTTTATTAATCTTCAGAAGTAGCTACATTTGAGAAATCCTCCAGCCCAGGAAATAAACCACTTGGCTAGGAAGCTGGAGGACTTGGGCTTCAAACGCTCCTGCAAGGGAGGGCAAAGGAGATGAGGTTTAAAGTCAGCCCACCCCAACGCTCGCGCTGGGGTGCAGGGGCCGGTGGCTGAGCTGAGCCTGGGGCCGTAGCCCCCGAGTCCCGCAGGGCTGGCACTGGGGCAAACGCGCTGGCTGAACCGGGGTTAGAACCACGCGCGGGCTTTGGGGCTGGTGCGACTCAAAAGTCATTTCAGTGCCGAGTTTCTTCTTGGGTAAGGTTTTCTGTACTCCAGACAGCAAAGCACCTGTTACAGCTGTGGTGGCGTTATTTCATTCACGACTATTATGTAAAGATAATTTGGAGGTGAAAAGGGTTTAGAATTGTTAAGAACTCTGAGTGACTTATTACAGTCTGCACATAAAAACAGCCCCGGCCTTCGCCTGGTTGATTTGAGCGCAATGGGCAGCCACACCACGCAGTACTCCTATCCATGTAAAACCTCTTCGGCGCTCGTACGAAGCGTAGCTTACAGGACTGGAAAGCTTTTCTCTTCTGGAAAAGCATTTAGAGAGGGTTGTCTTTGTGAAAAGCCATCCAAGAAGAAGTACTGCATCATGTGCAATGATCCACACACCATTAACCAATGGCAAAGTACTCTTTACCATTTAACATAAATAATGCAAAAAAAAAAAAAAAATCAGTAATACCTATTTCGTACGAGTTTTGAATCATGTCCAAAGCCATGTCCAGCTTGATGCTGCCAGGCAGGATCCCTCCCTGTCCTCCTATAAGCACGACCTGCAGCAGCAAAGCTTTATGCTGTGTCATCTAAGAGAGATTGATGACAGAAGAACACCTTTAAGGTTTTGTGTTCGATGGGTTTCAAGAACGAGGAGGCCTAGGTTCCAAATGCTTTATGTCTGTCTTGGAAAAACAAATAAAAACATTAGCTTATGCCACCGGCTAGGTATAATGCATAAAGGTTTTTTGGCTCAGAATCAGAAAGGGGAAAACAAATCTGAAAAAATTAATCTTTTGGGGGTTAAACAGAACTTTAAAAGCTTCATACCCAAGTACCAATTTAGGAACATTTTTACTTCAGTTGAAATTAAACATTTTAAATGTATTGTTCAATTTCATGAGCTACCTATTTTAAAACAGCTTTTTCTCCTTTTTCACATTAAAGTACATCCTCAAATTAAAACAGTCTGACAAGTCAAGAAAACAGTGACCTTGTCTATTTTGATGTATTTTGGAAAAAAAAAAAGTGGTTTAGTGTGAATCACCTAACAAATCAGAACATTTCAAACTCTTTATAAAAAAAGATAAGTTATGTAATATTATTTTTCTATTTTTGCCAATTAGAAAAAAAAATCAAAATTTCAATTATAAGAACAACAGTAATGCAAGTAACAGTTACCAAATTAATTCTCATTTACAGTAGACACTGCTCCACCAATTAAGGCATGAATTTTGCATTGGCGATTGGAATAGACAGCACACAAAGAATACTCCTAACATTTTTACTTTATGAGCTCCGAAAAAAGCTTATTTACTCATTTTAGAATTTAAAATGTAAAATCTAAATGCCAGACAACTTAATAATCCTTTAAAATGTTAGATTTCTCACTGAGGTTTCTCTTTTCACTTTATACTTGGACCATTAGGTGACCGCGTAAGGCATTCACTGGCTTACAGAGCATCCAGCCTGCAACGTTGCAAGAAGGGAAATGTTGTTCGAGTAATTCGTGAGCAGAGCCGTACTTTCACACACTCTTCTCTGACCAGAGGGCTAACAGGACACGTGGGTTTACCCTTTTTTGTATTGCTAGAAGCTGAAGTGTAGCATTTTATTCTAAAGTAGTATAAAAAGCCATGTCTGGAGCTTCTCTATGTCTGTTTAAAATGCTCTAAATACATTCACAATCAATAGTTTGACTTCCTGAAATACTTTGCTCCCAGATGCATTTTTTAGAGCTTTTAATTTCTATGGTGACCAAAACCAGACTAACTTCTCTTACTGGGGACAGCTAGGTTATTTCTGTCCTGGTGCACTGATCTTTTTGTTTTCTATTTATAATTAAAAATTACAGAAAAAAGAAAAAAGAGCTGATTGGACAGACCACACCTCTAATTGAAATAAAGGGTGTTTAATTTTGGTTTTCATTAATTCCAGAAAAATTAATTTCAATTAATTCCTCGAGTTCCTTCAATTAATTGCTTGAAGCTATTTCCAAAAGAAAGAAACCCCCCTCTGCATCCAGACCAGGCTGGAGTCCCCATCCGAGACTCCTCTGCCGCGTCTGCAGGCGGCAGCATGGGAGCAGGTTTCAAAGACGGTGGCTTTGCTCTTCCCGAGCCACCCAAGCTCCACCGCAAGCGGCTCAGGCACAGAGCTGGACGAGGGAACAGCAGCAAGCAGAGCGTCCCATAAATCAGATAAATCCCATAAACCAGAGCGCTTCTGACTTGAAGAGAGGTACGAAGCCAGACCTGCTGCGAAACGCTATCAGGCTCAGCAGCACAAATCCAGACCCGCCAAGCACCAACAGAGAAGAGCGAACGGGTCAGTCAGTGCCTGTCAGAGACACCAGGGTGCTGCAACCCGACGGGGCTCTGGGACGTCAGGTCAGTTCTTCAGGCACCGACTGAACACGGATCCAACTCCGAACAGACTTTGTGTGCTCCCTAAAAAAAATAAAACACTCTCTCTTGAGAGCAAGATTTCTCTTTTAATTAAGACAGTACTTTGGAACAAAATCCCTTTGCTGTAGATCTGAAAAAGAACTTCTAATTGTAAAAATCATCAGCATTGTTGGGCTTAAGCTTTAGGTATGTTGCCCACGGAACACACCTGCGACCACAATTTAGGCATCTGAAATCTCTCGCCGAATGTTTTGAAGAGTCAGACCCCTCAGAATTGATCCCATAAATAACAGCAGGGAACTAATTTTTCGACCCCCCCAATTTTTAAACTGCTCCTTTAGGTCTATTGTGTTCCCTGAGCTATGCCTGCTGGCATGAAGTGATTATGTTAAGGTAACTGGATGCTGGCTGACACGACTACAGCAAAGCTAGGACAAAGCACAAGCTTAGCTGAGCAAACTTTGCTCATGAAACAATAAAACCTCTCCTCTCTTCCCTCCCTTCAAGTCCCAAAAGACCAGAATGTTACAAAACCAAGAGCTATGTTGCTATGACTACTACAAATTAACATCAACATCTTCTCCTTAACACTTTCCTTCTTAAAAATCTAGGTTTTAATCATATAAAATATTTTTAATCTCAACCTAAAGTTTTCCATATCATGTTTCTTATTTAACATGTGCTAAAGTTGTTCAGATATTTCAATAACTCATTTAAGAGAACGCGCACTGCTTTGCCCACAGTTAATTTTTACAACCCCCCATGCGTTGCAGCAGGGAATTACAATTTGACAAGGAGGATGTCCTCTTATGGTTAGTCAGAGGTAGACCCTCATCTTTCCGTCTTCACAAAGAACCGTGGATAAACTAGACAGCTTTATAACGAACTTCGGTGTACACCAACAGGTTCTAATTGCCCTGATGAACCTCCCCTGGGGCCCCCAGGTGTTCCCACCCCCACAAGCGCCCGAGGGTTCGCCGGCCAGGGAGCTGCAAGCAAGCCGAGCCCTTGCCCTGGGTCCTGTTCTGAGCTTTGCTGTGGCTGCCCTTGCGCCATGCTGGCCTTGGAGCCGCCTCGTGGTGACAGACTCGTGAGGTCATCTGGAGTGGTGGCTCACCCTTGCTGCTGTCACCGGACCCGCTCTGCCCCCTCTTGTTCGGGCAGCTCTGCTGTAACTGTGAAAACGCTATGCCCTGAGCACGCGACGCCCACGAAGAAGCACAGCTGTGGGAAGGTGCACGGCTGCCCGTGGGCTGGCGGCTGTGACACACAGCAGGCGGGTCAGCAGAGAAACGCAACGCCACCGCACGGCATGGCGTGTCCCGGAGAGTCCCTTACTTCAAACTACACTGCTTTGGTGGCCACCTCTCCCCTGGGAAGACAGACAACAGACAAAAGTTGGGCTGCAGGGCCGAGATTGCTTTGTGGTACCAGCTCTATGCCTCCGTGCTCTGTTTGTAAAAAAGGATTGAGAAAAAAAATTCTCCTTCCACTTTTTTGCCTATTCAGATTGGGGAGTGGGGTGGATCAGGCATAGTTCCACAGTATGTTATTTGGTGTCATGGATCTTTACACCTTTCTCATTTGCTGCGTATTTCTTCAGTTTAGTAATAATAATGTCTGAAAACCTGATCTCTGCAAAAACGATTCTTCCCTGTAGAAAACAGGACTGACAAAGTGAAACGATCATACTTTCTTTCCAAAATAGGGTTAAGGTTGTGCATGTTTTGAATTCTATTAGTAAATTGCATTACACAAGCCAATGTCTCCATTTGCTACAGTGAAATTGCAAATTAACCCCCTTTAAAAGTAGGTCAGTTCACATCACCTAAAAGATCAGTACCGTGTGATCAATCTTAATATTGTTATCAAGTAATCTGTAGAAAACTGTTTGGCAGTCAGTGCACTTTGACTCCATGCCCAGGGCTTCTGCTTTGTGATTAATGGTTGTGCTACTCCCCATTTGTCCCCTGATAAGTTACACCTGTCCACCACTTAAGCAGACTTCATCTGAAATTCATGGAAGCATTAAAAATCACCAAAAGGAAAAGAAGAACAAAAGAGGAGAAATGCTCTCAGTATTTAAGGGAAAAGTTGCTGGAAGTTCACATTTCAGACTCACTCTGACAATCGGGTACTTTCAGAGTACTTCTGATTTAATGCTTTCCAGATATATACAATGCTTTTTACATGTACAACTCTGAATATATGCTTTCCATTAAAGGAGATTCTTCCCATTATATTATTATCCAACCCATCAAAAGAACAGAATCTATTGTCTACAGGTCAGACTAAATTAGGCTGCAGTCTGCCAAGTACCAGCTGGTAAACCTGTGTAATGTATGGATAGCGGATATCTGTGTGGTGCCATTTACTGAAACCATATACTTTCGTCCCACGGTATTTTCTCAAAAGGTTATTGACTGAATCGTTGTTGATTTACTGCCGTATGTGACCCATCTCTTTTGGCTGCTGCCAGCACTGCAGCTCCTCTGGACATAGGGGGCCAGCAGAAGCCTTTGAGCTGCTCAAGATCTGTGTCTGCCCTTCAAGTGGGATTTATACATGGCGTGGACTTCATTTTGGATTAAATGCAACTGTGAATATCATTAATGATTGATAGAATTATGAGAGAGTTCCCTCAGGTTGTTGTTACATGCCATGAAATGTTGGGGAGCTAAAAAGGCTTAATGGCCTAAAAATCCTGCCTGTTTTTCATTAACTACCAGTCCACACCACAAGTTGTATTGGTGCAACTACTTGTGGGATCAAACTGTGCTCAGGGTACCACTCTGGCTTAAAACAAAAGCAAAAACTGAGGGGCTGCATCCTGTGGCACTGGGACAGAGACAAACCGTGGGCATTACAGATAGCCTTAAACTGAGATTGTCGTGGGACACTGTTAGGGCTTCAACAGACACATGGTAGAGAGCAGGCAACATGCAGAAGAAGTGTTATATAAATGCCAAATATAACTTACATGTTGACAAACACCCCTAGCTGTTTGCTTCATCTACTCCAGCATCTGTAATAACAATAGCATTTGAACAATGCAAGGACAGGAACAGGGAGCATTTTGATCTCACATTGAAATTCTGAGGCATTATGATGTTGTGCACAGCTGCATTTTGCTTCATTTGTTTTTTCCTGACAGAGAGTATTTCTGTCAATTTTTTCCAAATGGCTTTACTGGCAAGAGGTGGTGCCACGTATTGGCATTTTGTAACGGCCGTGACTGACTAGCTCAGCCACGCAGTGAGCAGAAGAGCCTACGCCTACCCCACCCTTCCAAAAACCCTGTTAAAATAAAGAACTCGACTGTTCAGAACTGGAAAAACAGTTCCTCCAAAATCTTACCAAGAAAAATAATGGGTGGGTGCTTTCAAGGTAATTTCGATGTTTTCTCAGGCAAAATTTGGGAATATGCTCATAACCTAGTTTAGTACGTTTCCTGAATGAGTCTAAGGAAGTCGAACCACCCAGTGACTTCAACAAGATTTCAGTGTGCCAAAGAGGAAATAAATTTGAAGAGCATTTCTTGGAGCTTCTTTGCTCTTTTAGAAACTCCTTAGTACCCTCTTGCATTCTTTGTTTTTTAATATTTAAAGAAATATTAATCGATCTCTTTGGGAGCCCTATAAAACTGAGTGCATCTCTGGCTGCAATAAAGTCAGCAGCAGAAATTGTATAAAAACATAACATGCACATGGCTGATACTTATCTCCTCAACAAATTCATAACTCTTTATATCTGCAAGTTACACATTTCCTGCAGCCAAGAGATGACTAAAATGATTTAACTGAATTTCACAACTTTGCAGATAATAACGAGAACAGCAGGCAAAATTGCAGCAAAAAAAGCAAAAATCTTTCCTCCCCTGCTCAACAGGACTCTATTACTGTGGCTCGATTCACAAAATAAACCACCTTCCTAATACGAAAAGCCATTTAAAATCACAGGATTCCTACTAAGGTATGTGAGGGGGTTTTGGTGTTTTTTAAAATCCACATCATAAACCACAATTTTTATGAAACACAAGCACCCCACGTAAAGTTCTCCTTTCAGCCTTGAATGGACCTTGCCTTGTATGTGCTAGAAAAGGTGGTATCTAAATGCACGGGTACCTTCCTCTGCCAGAAGGCTGAACCTGCAAACAGTAGTCACAAGCATTTGATAGTAAAACCTACAGAAATGCAGTCCCCATCCCTTCCCCGACACTCAGAGGTTCTTCTCATCAGAACCGACGATGTTCCCTTGCAGAACGGTGGGGAAGACGTTGCACGTCGTACTGGCGTAAGCAAAAAGGCAGCATACCCAAGAAGGGAAAAACACAGCCGAGGAGGCTCGGCTTCCCATCCTGCCCTCCCCAGCACGGAGGAAAAGGGCTGGGACTACATACGGCCAGATGGAAGAAGCAGCTTCCACAGAGCGGCTTAGCAAATGCTCCGTCGCCTGGGAGCGAGACTTCCTCGTCTCAGCCTTCTCTACATGCCTTCCAGCCATGTGCTGAGCCCAGGTTTTGAACCATCTGTGCTAGATCTCCACAGTAATAATCTAATGTTTTCGCTGGCCATAAAGTTGGAAAGAAACAATAAAAGAGATAAAATGTAACAAAAACCAAAGAAGTGACAAAACAAATTAAACGGCTGGAGAAAATAGAGCAAATGCATAATAAGTATAATCGTTAATATCCTCCACATGCCAGTAATTTGACAGTAAATACCAAGGATGACTCAGATATTTTCAAAAGTTTTTAAAACCCGAGCTGTTACTCACAAATCTGACTTGATTTTATGTTTCTAGAGCTCCTTTGTTTTGTTCTGTTGGGTACACGCTTCATACAGCGATGGTTTGGGGCTTGGTTTTTTTACACACAAACAGAAAAACAAAAGTCCCAAGCCTTGCTGATCTCTCAGAGACCTAACAGTTTTAGAGGCAGCGATATGATTTCCTATAAACTGCTTCTATACCAGCAGTAGCTTTAGTGGCTACAAAAAAGAAACGGGAAGGGTGGGGTGTGGAATCAGGTCCCATTCAAGCGACGTATGTTAACAGGGATTTGGAAACCCTTTCAACAGGCGGTGGCTAGAGGACATGAAAGCCAGTAATATTCCATGCAAATACAAAAGGGGTTGGTCTATTCCTCCGTCTATCCCCAGGCGCCACTATTGGTTTTGTACGTATTATTAATGCTACTTGTCTTTCCTAGGCTCATTATTTTATGGAACAGCTGAAAAACTAACAGCCTTATGATGCTTAGCACTAGCTCTGTGTTTCTACAGTAGGCCGGTTCACAGGAAAACCTTCAGATCATAAGCATTATACTTATTAATAAGTATTTGTGAATCAGGCCCTCTGCTTTTTTCTGCATGATATCCAGATCCAGCTGCGTCTATACAGTATTTTACCATTTATATATCAGGAATGTTGAACACCTTGAAATGCTTAGATATGCTTAAATGGCTTTTCACCTCAGAAGTGTCTACTTTTAGGATGTGTTGAACACCACCATTTGTATGCATGTAAATTCATCTCCCAGGTAGGCCACCCACTTTAAGAAGTCAGAGTCATACCAGCCAGGAAGAGCAGACCCGTATCTTTCTGCAGCTAGCATTGGTACAAACTGCTTTTTTTATATATTTTTTTCCCCGTAGGACATTGTCACTGTTACATGCTTGATTTTTTTTTTGTTTGATTGTTTAAAGGCTTCTTACCTTTAACATCTCAATGAGTTAAAAGAAAGTTTTGGCCTCAGTTTATTCATGACATAATTCCACTGACTCCGGGGGAAAAACAGCAAGGATCAATCTGTTCTACAGCATTCTTTAAGAAAAAAAATTATTAAAATATCACATAACTTTTTCAGGAGGTGTAAATCCAAACTATTGCTCACAAATCCCCCATGTAACCAAATTATAAAAGGAGGAATCACATAAAACCTTACAAATCCTAATAAAGGCTCTAATTCCTAGGTGGATCAAGTACAGGTTTTTTGCCTGCAATTTCAGAAATCCTATTTTCATTTGGATCACTCCAAGGCGACAGAAATACTTTTTTCTTCTTCTCTGGTTAAACCTCACTTCCCAGAGCCATAAAGTACATGGCAAAACCTAAAACTTCTTCATTAAAAATAATCAGGAAGTCTCTACAACAATATTCTGCTTTTCTCACACAAGACGACCAGAAAAGGGTTGCTCCTTCATGTTAGCTGATACTAAGAATTTTATAACTGATGCACCCTGTCCATTTCTGGCTTTTGCCAGCTCTGTTCAGTCTATATTTTGGCCCTGCATATATTACAATCATGTGAAACCGTGAGAAAACATGAATAATTTAATGGTAGAATACTACCAAATCAATCATTCCAAAGCAAAGGCGAGGCGGAAGGAAGAAAGGAACTCATCCATCATAGGAAGCACTGGAGAGGCGAGAGGCTGTGGAAGGAGGGGGTGGAGATGTCCTGCTGTTAGACGACAGAACCACAACAAAAGGCAGCATTTCAGGCGTGCTGCCTGCCCCTCGCAACTGGCCTGCCACACCTAACATCAACCTACATCTACATGAGGATCAATTTTTAAGCTGTCCTAAAGTGATGTCATTCCATAATCAAACCACTGTAAATATGATGCTTGTCGTCATCAATGACACAAAATTAGTTGTTATAAAGACAAGAGCTTTTACCCCACCTAGTGATGCGCTCAGAGGGGAAAGGACTTTAAACAAGGAGAGAATAATCTCGTACTCTTCAAATGCAACACAGGTTTAAGTGCCTTAAAAACAGAACCACAACTTACGCTGCTCTAGAAATAGAGCCAGCAGAAGGGAGAATCATTTTCACAGAACAGTATCAGTATGAGGACAGCATAATCCTAAAAAAGATAGCGGGGTAGCACTGAAGAAAAAACTCATAGCTCTCTCCCATAAGAGGACATGATCAGGTGTGACAGGTAAGAGATTATTCTGATGTCTTAAATCTTAGATAACATCTGGTTCTATACATATGACTCCTGGCATATTCAGGCAGAAGTGGGTCCATGTGCTTTGCTTTCCATTGCCCACAGCAAAATTGCCTACTATTGCAAAGAAGTCAGATGCTGCAAAGGCAGGGGAAAAGAAGGGAAGGATTATGTTAAAGGAAATACATGAACCTATAAAGATTTTATTTTCATATCAATATAAAACCATATCAAAAAGATTGGAAAACAACAGAAACTTAACTACAGCTTCTTTATATACATTCTGGTGCTGTTTCTCCCGTAAGAGTGGTCCTGATGTATTCCTCCTCCTGTTCCACAGATAATTTTAATCTATCAACGCATTAATAGATTATAGACCGTCAAAGCCATAATATCTATATAAAGCCTCTGCCAAAGTACGTATCTTCACATATACTCCCATATGTTTTGTTCAGTCTGTTATTAAATTAATCAAACATGGCAGCTTCTACTAATGGCTTGCTTTAATAATCTGCATCCATCACCACGCAGACAGGGTTTGCGTATGCTTCCACGGTTACATGTGCTGAGCTCAGCTGTGGGCATGTTCATACTGCCCTGCTATACAGCTCCTATTTATTCTCTGCTGCCACAAGTCAACATCTCCTATTTATCACCAACGGGAGATGCAGAAGCAGGCAGTGCTGGACTGACACACTGACTTGCCAGATTCGGTGCAAAAATAATGGCAGAAATTTCACATTTGCTAAGTCCAAAAAGTGAATTTTGTAGCTTTCAAAAAAAGCCCAAGTACTCTGTCATGTTTTTCCAACTGTTCAAAAGAAGTTACATTTTCTAACACTGAAACAGTTCTTACAGTGCTACAGAAAAGCATGCTCATAAGATTATTTTCATATTTTCAAGTGCACAGTAATTCTTGCATTCTACACATTTCCCCTGTTTCCACTGCAATTTGATTTTGGTAGGTGATTCATCTTACAGTGCCTTCAGCTTAACCCTTCTGAGTGCATCCATCATTCTGGTCAGGATCATAAGTAACGGTGCCCTCTCAAAAACTAAATGACATACTTGACTGAAATATTCATCTGATGTGTACATATTTTCCACT
Source organism: Grus americana (assembly GCF_028858705.1). Lineage (NCBI taxonomy): Eukaryota > Metazoa > Chordata > Aves > Gruiformes > Gruidae > Grus > Grus americana. Next base: position 10,059,767 of record NC_072856.1, read on the forward strand.
CAAATAGCTTCACCTAATGACTCGTGAAAGCCTTTAGTACATGAAAATGATGAGATTAAACACGATGCCTTTTGATACACTTGTTCCCTTCCATCTCAGAAGAACAGTATTAGCTACTGCCATTCATTTTATCTAAAAGGATCTCTCTAATGCTTCATCTGCTAAACAATTTGATTAAATTCTCCATCTCTAGTAGAAATAAGGTGCAATTTCAAACAGCCAGGGATTTTAGCTGCCTTTATCACTACTGAGATGCAGTAAATCCATATTTATTCAGTCTAACATAAATCAGACGATCTATATGTTAGAAGACCTCCCGGGACATGACTAGCCGCACACGAGGTTCAACTCATGAAGAACAAAATGGCCTTCTCTCACCACTGAAATGTGTCACAGCATTTCTGAAACGCTGGGTACCAGAGAAATACTGACCAATATAATAGTAATTACAGTTGTGCAAATGGAAAATAATTTCAAAACAACAGGCCCATATCATCACCAAATCTCAAGCCCCAGAACATGCTTTGCAGTCTTTAACAGACATTGGTTTCAGAAGACTGAACAAGAGATGAGGCAGCTTTCATGGCACCGAGCAAATTAGGGAACACTTCTCCTGCCAAACTGAAAAAGCGGAGGTGGAAATCTCTCTCTGCTGTGGTATGAACATCCATGATTCTGGCATCAGCTAAATTCTCAGAAGTTAATTGGCTTTGAAAACATGTGCTGTAATGTTGTGTAAGGAAGGTTCAGGAGGTACTAGCTGATGGTTTTGAAGATAGACAGTGTTAAATATTATGCTTTGTAGAGAAAACATGGGAGGCAGAAATAATTCTACCTGCTCTCCAACATTTTAAAATCATAAGCTGTGCATTCATCAGAAGTAAAATTTTACTTGACCGTGAAGATACAGCATCCTTCAACTCATAAACCAGTAAGAAATAATCTGTTCTGGAAAAAACATTTGTTGGAAATCCAGCTGTCCATTTTTCATAAAATGGGTTCAGCATACATACATATTGGCCTTATCAGTACCACAGGCAAGATTACATATAACAGAGGTATTTTTAGAATCAAGAAAGACAGTTCACACCCAGTGGCCCCTTGTAGAACACAATCATTCATCCAGCCCTTTTATCCAGCTTATTCTCGTGGTGCTTTGCGTGCACGACCTTGGGAGGCAGACTGGGGCTGAAGACCGCGCTCCGGCTTCCCGCAAAGGAGGTTATCTCTCAAGGAGACCTCATGCATGCACAGCGGCTATTGATCAGAGGAGGAAAAAAAAGACCATGACTCCTAGTTATAATCTCCTGCGGGGTCTGGGGCTGTTAAAGTATTCTCATATCATTGCCTCAGGGCCTGGAATAGGGTTTTGGGTTTGGGGTTTTTTTACTTTTGGGGTTTTTTTTTTCTTTCTTTCTGTAAATCAAACACATGATTTTGTTTCTGCTACCAGTCTGATGTACGCAGAAAGTTTTCATGATGCTCACACAAGTGTTTTCATACTGAATATTTAAATGCAGTAACAGTACTTGCAGCAGTTATTACAGCAAATCTTGCACTCATGAGGATTCACAACACTTTTTAGGATGTAGTAAAGTTTCAGTCAAGTGAAGAATGTAAATAGCACCCTCAGAGCAAGTTGTGGTTTTATTCTAACGAGTGCTTTTAGCAGAAGGATTTAACCAACTTCTGTATCAGTCAGCAAGGAAAGCATCCACATCCTCGGCAGCACGCTGACTGAAGCAACCCTTTCCCATCCACCCATAGACAAAAAGTTCATTGATTTGAAATGCAGTGTGGCTACCCAACCAAGCATTAATGACCACTGGAAAGCTTTTGAAGGGGCTACAAATAAACAAATGTTAAACAGAAAGTAGCAATGCAAGATTCTGTACTTTTCCTGAGTAGTTGAGTAGAGCTGACAAACAGTAGGATTTTTTTTTCCCTGACACAATAGATTAAGGAAGGCTTTAGAAACGCTAGTTAGCTGAAGCTACAAAGACTGAAAAATATTTATAATAACTGAGTTCAAGGAAATGAGAACAGCAAGAAAAGCACTATTTATTTGCACACACACTTGTTTTTTTGAAACCCTTAATCTGGAGAGAAAAAACTACTCTCGAAAAATAGTGTTCACCATGGCTCCTGGGCTGATTTTAAGATGCTGGCTGGAGGTCAGCATTATGCAGAGCACCCTAGCAACCACAGCTAGAGCTAAAAGACATTCGCACTACAACTTGGAGAAATCAAAGTTATCCTCTTTATGCAACATGTGTAATATATCATCCTATAATTTTCTATCTGAAACATTTCTGAAATATTATTTGACATAATTCTCATGTATTTATTTTCTGTCTAGGATCACTCTCTCTTTCCTCATACATATCATCTTGCATAATGAGTTTAAGAAACAAATTCTGACCTCAGTAGGGGTATATTATTACTCTGAGTAGAACAGAGACATTGTCTGAGAATAAAAAGGGTAGCTAATACAGTAGTTGTACAAGATCTTTTGAATCCATGCCTTTCAATCAGAAAAATAAAAGAACTTTTCTTTTTCAGATGCTCTTCACCTGCTGATATCCTGACAAATGTGAACAGGACATTTGTTGCCCTTGGATCCCCTATTCTGTGAAGTGAACCTGTATCAGAAGTACCACACTGTACACGCACACCTTTGACACAAGATGAACGCACCATACATGCGGTATGTCAAGCCCAACATATGTGTTCCTGGCTCTACGCTAGGGAATAAGGGCCACACAAAGCTCTTCCACTCACCAGTATTTTCTCTCTTGTTGCTGAAAGTACAAAGCTTTCAGACCCACATTCATCCCACCTAGCCCCAGGCGCCAAAAGTTACCTACCTTAGAAGTCCCGGGCTGTATGAACAGTCAACCAGGAAAGATGGGGCCCTCCAGGCTGTCATTCAGATCTTCCTATTCATTGCACAGGGCTCTGCAAAAGGTGTCTAAGTTAGCTTTTCTCAACTGAGTATGTAAAGTTATCTGGGATAAATCCAGGCCTCAGTCTTGAGATAACAGGAGAAGAACAGACCTGCAGCACACCAGTTAATTCCTGTTCTGAAATGCCCAGCTGGAGCTGAAGCTGCCGGGGAAAGAGCAGTGATCTGCCAAAGGTGAGAGAGCCACCCGAGATGCCCTTCTGCACCAGCGTGTTTGCCTGCCTGCATCCCTCTGCCCAGCTCCTCGCTGGATCTCCTCTTCTGCTGCTCATACATTTAACCTGTTCTTGCCTTTGACCCTTTTCTACTTTATTCTATCAGCCGTCCTTTTCCATTCTCCATGGTTTCTGTGTCGAACTGGATTCAGCTGAAGGGTAAAAGCCCCCCAAAAAGGTCAGGATCTTGCACCGTAAATCAGGGCAACCCTTGTGTTCTTCTGACTCCCAGGTTGTCTGGTATATTTTCCTGTGCCGGATTTGGTTACATACACAATAATGTATTGTTACGTATGTTTAATGTAATGCAGTAATAAAACTCCTGTCTCCTACATTAATGTCCTTTTCACTCACTTATTCTTCCTGCTTTGCTTCCCACTCTGCATTCCCTCTAGGTGGAAGAAGAAAATGGGTTGGGGGGGCAATGGTCCACCTTGTGAAATATAGATTCCATCTGCATAATGTTACCTGCCATGTTTTGACAGATATTTAAGACAGCAGATTTTAGCTCCGTCGAAATTTCATTGCAATTCAAACTTTTGTATGTGAAAGAATACCACAGAAATGGAAAGCCTTTGGTGCAGTAGGATTTCCACATATTAAACACTAAATATTTTCTGAAGGGGAAAAAGCTTTCCTCTTCATGATCAGAACTCAACAGCACTTGTTGAACCTACACCAATGCAGCGCGGAGCCACTAAAACAGTTAATTATGCCTTCCGAGCACTGCTCAAATACCAGTATTTACCTCTGAGGCTGCAACAAAATTGCATGTTTCTGGTCTGGCAGAAAGAGCTTTCCAGAGCCAATATTCATATTGCTGTGGGGAAACTAATCTAATCTCTACATAATCTCTATGTAACCATTTATTATTATTATTATTTTTATTATTATTATTATTATTATTTAGAAGACAATATTGTGGGTAAATAACAGTAGCTCCATCAGCATGCAGTGTTAATAAGAAGCTGCTTTCAGAGAGCAGCGATTCATAAATCAGCCTCCTTAAAATGAAAGCATGAACACAACAGCCTCCCACTACGCCAAGCAGACCAAGAGCCGCAGAGCTGTGAAAAACACTCTTTGAACATCTTCCCTGGGTTAAACGCACACCTGCGGGCTTAGCACCAAGTTGTTCCTTCTCTCCAGTTCATACACATGATTTTTACTGAATAAAATATTATCCCCAAGCAAGATCAGGAGGTTTTGGTTTTTTTACTTTAGGTACTGCACAAAGACATAGCTGGAAGGAAACTGTGCTCCTCCAAAAGCTTACTATCATCTAGACCAACGAGCTAGCAAAAGAATTGGAGGGAAGAGCGGCGCAATGCAATATACTCACACAAATGTATAAATGCAAAGTACATCAATAGCTCTAAAGAGACTTCTTAACTCTTCACAGAAAACCAATAATTAATGCTTCCGTAGCTTCAGTAACATTAAAAAATGTTATAGTGGTTGTTCAGTAAGGAAAAATTTGAACCTGAACAAATGCACTGACCTAAAATATTTCATGAAGAACATCAAGGTACCAAAGTATCTACAGAAGTCTTTATGATACATTAAAGCCAGACTTATCAAAATTTTAAACATTTTCTACCAATCATTCCGAAAAACCTTTAAGCAGTTGCATCAATTCCATTGAAATCAGTCTCATCATTAAAAGTACACACTGACATGGAGACGGCTTTGGCACCCATGCACGCCGTGGACAAAGAAAATAATGCCATTTAAGCTATGTTTTTCAGGGGTTTTTTTTTTCTTTTTGGATGAGGTGACCCATCTCTGAGAACTCTGGTTGCTCTGTGAACATTAGCAAAACAAAGCTCACACCTCAGCTAATGAAGATTAAAGGTAAAGCAGATTTTTTCCAGCTTTGCTGATAGGGGACCTGAGAGACAGAAATATGAAGGTTATAACCCCACAAAAATTTAATTCCTGTGCAGTGACCTATAAATTGCCCTTTGACTGTTATCAGAACAGCCTGGTGAATGACGCGGTGCATACGTGTCTGTCTTTACAAGGGTTGGACCTCCACACCGCGTTAGCAAATGTTCATGCAGTTTGTACCATGGAAAACCAGCTTTCAGTAACGTTCTCAAAAATCCACCACGTTTCTTGTAATAAAACCATGATTTCACCTCAGATCTGCCTCCTAGCTCTAATCCGATGACTAGTCCTGATGGTGATATTATATTAATAATATTATTTTTCTCCAATTAAACATTTTATATTTCAATAACATTATTTTTTTTTTTTTAAATATGGGTAGAAAGTTAAGGCCAGCCTGCTTGGAATGTAAAGGAAGATTAGCATTCATTATAGCAATTTTATATAATGGGAATTATTAATTCGGCAATACAACTGCTTAGTAGCAATATCATTAATAATCAGGTGATTATAATAAAACAAATACTCGCATCGCAATTGTGGAGAGTGACATTAAAACAGACCTACAGTGAAAAAATAGAACTATAATATTTTTACTTTCCACAAATCTCTGTTATAAAGTCAGTTTATAGACTAAATTTCAGTAGCAATTTCTTCTTTTATATCTGTATGATATGAGCCTGTGTTCTCTTTTTATTATTACTGTTAAAACTACATTATAAAAAGGACAGAGGAGAAATAAAGCTGGCAAATTTGATGCAAATATAAATTATATCTTGAAAGCAAAAATATCTTATCCGCTTTAAAATTATAGCTTCCACATTGAACTAGTGGTGGTCTGACACCGCTTTGCCTTAGAATAATAAAAATATGCAGTGGGCACCTATCTGCTTAATTATCAGAGTTTCCAAAACCATGCACAAGCTTAAGGACCAGTAACACTTCGGCAGCATTATTCTCCATACTTAGAGGTATGCGAGGGATTTTTTTCAGGTGTAGGGTCTTAGAGCATAACCCTCCTATCGTGAGGGCATTTTTGCTTACATACAGGCACATACACGCACGTGCACACAGACCGTAAAGTGTAACATGCAGAATGTGTGTGACTGCAATATTTAGAGCCTCCTACTCCTCCCATGCAAGTAGCTTTTTCCACCTTTTTGGTGTTAGCCTATTTGTTTTGGAGACTGTTCGTTCTTTCTTAGGTGTGACAAAAAGATAAAAAACCCCACAGCTTCAATACATCTTCCAACTATCCCAGAAAGTATAATAAAATAAACTACCTATCCCTACAGTCCTCCCTGTTCCTGGATCCTTATACGATACCTGCAAGAGAAATATACTCATGTCAGATATTCCGCAGTTTTATTCTCTATAGATACATTGAAGGAACAGGAAATACACTTTTAAATTCCAGTTTACCTACCAGGCACAGTGGTTTTTTGGGGATGACTACTTTCAGAACGGCAAGACACTCCATTAAAGTTGAAATGAAAGAAATCTGAAACTAACAACTCTTTCTCACGTATACTAGGGATTTCAGAAATACCCAAACCCAAGAAGCTGACAGAACAAGCGCTCCGAGCAAAAGGCAACAACTGCATGTGGAAGATTGACAGAGAAAGAGAGAGCTTGCCAGGCATGGGTCTTGTCTCATGGTTCTCTCCTCACCACCTCAGCCATGTTAAAATGTTATAGGGACTCTAAGCAGTTGTCTGCTGGACACAAAAATTAATTTTTCTAGCAGTAGACCAGCAGATTGTTATTTAAATTCACTTTGTCATTCCACTGCTACATGCCAGGCAACAGAGGACATAGTGTAATAAAGAAAATGAAAGCTTCCTATGGCAATTTGAAATGTTGCATCAATAGTCTATGCAAACATCAAATCATATAATAGATGCAAAAAATATTATATTAAAAATTATATATTGTTATAAAAATTATAATGTTAGCCTAGCTAAGATTTGGAACTAAACTAAGTATAAAAAGAAAATACATTTATGATAATTTAAGATCACTATTGTCTGCTTCTTTTCGTATTGAATAGGGAAATAGTAATCCCATTTTACAAATGGTGAACTTCAAGGAAAAATACTTCATAACCAAAGAGTAGAAGTCCTCAACTCCTGACTTTGAATTAAGCCCGTGTTTACTGTGAAAAGGGGAGAAAGAGGGAGTCCCTCTGGTAAAATGGCAACACTAAAGTAGCAGCCATCTTTTGGGGGTTGGTACATATTCTTTATGAATAAATATAACATAAATGGTCTTCCAACTGAATAGCTCAGCGGAAACAAAACTTCTGAATGAACAAAAAGGATTTGGATCATACCTCCAGACTTCTGCCAAATGATAAATGAACCAGTTTCCACAGGCTGGAACGAGTGGAGGGAAACATATATGCTGAATGATCGCTGAGGACACGGAAGCTAAACTCAGATCGCTTCAAACAATTTTCTGAAAGGTTTCAGCAAAGGTTATACAGGATTTCAAACACAGAAAGTAAACAGACAAGAACTGGCATTATTGCTGGCATTTCCAGCGTTTACTAATTTGAGTGCCTAAATACTGAGAAATGTCTGCATAATTTCATTATTTAAATCCATTGATGGAAGGTGCGTTGACATTTTAGGTCAGTCAATTTGCTTTTAGTTCAGAAATACGTTTTCTTCAAGTTCTGCTAAGAGAACTGCGAGAAAAAACATTCGGGAAGAACAGATGATTTGTGATTTTGCCTTCTGTTCAAGCAGGGGTTGGTTTTTTTTCCATACTCCATCGAGGAAAAAGAGAAGATGATGATGGTTAGAACGCACAGCAGTGACACAGCACCTAGGTTGTTCTTTTTTTTTGACCTTGAACAGGTCTCCATTTCAGTTTAGCTCCAAAATCCAGATGAAATCTCCCCATTATTTGTAAAGGTGATAGCTCACAATACATGAAAACAAAGCTAAACTAAAATCTCCTTGATGATAAGGAAAAAAAAGGCAATATTCTACTAATTTTAAAAAAAAACCCAACTATTACTCGTACAGCATGAGGCAAATTTTGTAAAGCTTGGAGATCAGCTCTATCAGTAACGTAGAGCTTATGCTCTTTCCAGCACATAGTTTAAAAAGGCCATTTATATGATTGTCTTTGATCTATGTAGATTGTCAGTCTTTTTATCAAAGCCTATTGGAAATTTTGCTGATGAGATAATTGTAAAATTAATAGATTCAACATGAAACTTGATTAAGAACAGCCCACTTGATTTCAAGAATAGAGACACAATAAATACTCAATTGTCTTGATGGAATTTGTGCAATTTCTTAGGGAATACTTTGTATAAACAGAGTATCAACTGGACCCAAGAAATTCTGTTAGGTTCACACAGTGAAATTTCCTTTTAATGAACCCACGAGGGACCGGACTGGGGGAAAAGCACCAAAGAGACAGGGCATCTGGGAAAATATCATTTGCATCCTTCTTGTTACCACGCAGGCCACCCTGCATATGTGCATTTACAAAGCACAGAACAGACAGTGCATTTTTGTTTCTGTAAAAAAATTAAGAAAAAAAAATCTAAAAATTGAATTAATCCCCAACACTTTCAGTTCTAATTTGTCAGATTATCCTGGCTCAAAGTAGATAACAGGTCATGGCCCAAAAGTTCTTTTTCACTTAAGAACCCTCTTCTGAAGGGTTCTTTCCTTCTGATTAGAGATTCGAATCTTTAAATTGCCCTGATTACAAACTGCCAAACAACTTGCAGAGCCTAACCGAAGCATTTTCAAGCACGTCATTAGCACAGCATACAGCACACATACAAGCCCCACAGTAGACGGAAAGACGCGACAAACGCACCGGGGGCAGGGGAGGCTGCCAGTAACACGGGCTGAGATAGCCCCCCCTTTGTCCTGCCCCAGTGGCAACGTCTGCAGCTGAGAGAGCGCTTGTAGCCACGGAGTGAGTGCGCTTTGAGCTTTAAATCATACGACCTTTTCTTTTATGAGGTGAATTCATCCTACGCCATTGCTCGTACGTGTTGTGCAAGTTGTATTTTGTGAGGATGCCCGTCTGATGCTGATGCCAGCAAAGACAATAAATTTGTCTTTCTTCAGACGGCATTTTGGAAGAAATTAAGACAGGCTGTTTCTGCTGGCCGAAGACTCCTGTCCCAATGCACCGCCTAAGCTTTTCCCTTCAGCTGGCTGTTTAGCAGCAGGAGTCCTAATGCAAGAGGGAATCACAGTGCGAGCAGACAGTCTGACTGCTGCGAGTCTACTTTACATGTTTATATAAAAAATACAAATTAGCAAGTGATTCTTCTATATATAATAGAAGCCAATTGCCTCGAAAAAATCCTGCAGTTACCAACTTTACAATTTACTTAAGACAAACATTTATTTCCAGTCAGAAACAACACAGTAAATTTTTGACAAAGGCAACTGTGGAACTGTTTAAGTCTGCATGAGGAAAGGCTGTTCCGCTGGGTACCAATGAAAATAAACACGGGTTTACAGAAGGGACTCTGCTGCACGAGGGGTATTTTACCAGTATGTAAATTCTGGAGTCTCAGTATCTGGGGTTTAGCTATTATAATGCTTTTGACGTTCACCACTGTAACACTTGAAAACACCCTCTTTAATTAAGAAAAGAACTACAATATTTTTCAGTCCCTGAAAGAAATAAAATTAAAATCTGATCCTAAGCAAAGTTTACTTTGAACAAGGAGGAGAACATAAGACTCCATCAAATGCCTCAAAGATTCTGCTTCTGCCAGCCTGATTTATAGGAAAGGCCCTCAGACACATCAGCCAGTCACGCACATCAGAGCGGAGGCAAAACGGAGAGTAAAAAGCTGCTGGTGAGTATGCTCCCAGACCTGCAGCTCAAAACCCACAACATAGTCAGGACTTTGCATATGCACAGACACACACGCCCACCTTTGCGTATCTAGTTTTTGATCAACTAAATTTACTCTGAGTTTAGAGCATTTGAGCCGCACACATAAAATTAAGCAGAAAATAAGTAAAATAAAAAACCTAAAAAGAACCCACTCAAGCATATTTCATATCTTGAAATATGACAATCTTGCTAATAAATACATTTTTAATGGGGCAACTGGAGTAAATACTACCAACCTTCAGCTCTATATATACTGATTTATATACTCCAATTTTACGGTTAAGTTCAGTGTAGAGCTATAAGGGAAAATTAGTAGTAACCATGGTTCATTATACAGAAGTGAAGAGGAAAAAAGCATTACAGTTTACTGTCACATTTGCAATCATATGAGCACAAGCACATTAGAATATCTATACTCCATTAGATCCTAAATCTGTCTGCCCCTGTCCTCTGCCTCCAGCAACGGCCAGCAACGCATAAGGCGGAATGGGAATAATGTTTGGCCAAGCAGGCTGTGCTGCTTTCTCCAGCTTACCCTGCTAGCCTTGCCTGTGCAATCGGGACAATAATTGTGAGATAACTGGGTTTTCTCCAGACCAACAAGTGGCATCTTGGGTTTTAAGATGCTACTGAACATTATCCCCAGGCTGTAACACTCAATGCGTTTTGCATTTCACACGTCTAACTCCCCATACATGCGCTTAGAGGCAGGACCCAAAGAGATGTGAACTGTCTGTTGCTAAAACAGAATCCAAAACAATCTAATTTTCAGACGAGGGTCAACATCTACTTACAGGTTGTCTCTCAGCTAAAGATGCAAAGACACTTAAAATAACCAGCTGATCAGCATATCAGGCTAGACTTGTATCAGTCTGTGTTTATCTACACACAATTTAGTATGTTAACAGGGGCCATTGATACCACAGTAAAGCTAAAATCCCCCTGCAAACAAAACAACATCAGTTTAACTAAACCATGAAAAATGCCACCTTTCCCACTTGCTGAATTTTGTTTGATTTCTTTTTAGTTTAAGAGACTGCGGTTAAAGTTTATACATCATGTCACATCAGTATCTAAGGGAACCTGAGAGGAGGACTGAACATTAGGAAGCGTATGCATCTACTCATGTATCTATAAAATGTTGAGTACCAGTGCCCAGAAGCAGCTGTACACTGTCAAGATGGGCACAAGCAGAGTGTCTAATTTTCTTCTTTTTTTCTGCAATAATCCCATGGAAAGGTCTCCAACAAATTGCAGGCAGGAACCTGGATACACACAAGAAAGCAAAAGGATGGAACCTCAAAAACCAGTGTAAACTAGCAGCTTCTAAACATCCCTGGTCAGCAACAACAGTCAGCAGTATGGTCCAGCTGCGAACTCGCCTCCTACAATGCAGTGGCCTCGAACAGAACACAGATCTTTGCACAAACTATGAAAGGCTTTATACGTTTCTGCCTGTCGACTGAACCAACAGTCTACCCAGGGCTGCTGCTGACATTTCTCAGCAGTCAAAGTAGCTGTTAAATCTTGAATTAGTTTGAAGTCAGGCTCATTAAATTCGGAAATGAGCTACAAAGATGTTTTCAAAAAGGATGAGCGAGTTAGTAAATTTTTAATTACTTATCAAGGAGGGCTTTTCAGGAGAGGTCTTCTTCACAACTATGCAAAGCAATAAATATAACACATTTACAGCTGTTTTCATTTTCATGGCAAACACGCAAAATTTGAAGGGAGTACAGAGATCAAAAAAGGCTTGCTTTGACCAATATTTATGTAATATTCTGTCTTCCAGCATGGAGATAGAACAAAGCACAAATATAACATTCTGTTCTTCTTAAAGGAAATAATCCGTGTATTTACATTCAAGCAAAAATAATGAGACCTTCTGTTCAAGTTGTTATCTTAAAACCTCCTTACACTCCAGTCATACACAATATGCTTTGATCAAAATCTGGCATTTGAACAGCAAGTTCAACTGCTGGAAGATTCTGCAGGTTATTACTTGTAGCTGTCCTCGTTCATTCTCACATTAAATCTGGTTGCATTGATCCAATGAAAGAAAATCAATAGCAACAAAGTGATTTACTGAAATTATCATTCATGCCAGTATATTTTATGACACTGAGTCCATTAGGTTCTGGCTTGCTTTGGATCTGGACTGTACCCCGGGTGGCTGCTGGCACCCCGCAGCGGCTGCTCTCGCTGACCTGCCGCGGTTGCCAAGCACGGGGCGCTGCTGCCTGACGAGGCCGTGGAGCAGCGGCGACAGACGGAGCAGGAGCCCACGCCGCCAGCAGTGAATTTTGAGAGATGACTTCCTTTCCCTCACCAGCTTTCAGCAATCCCCCCTTTCCCGCCATGGGTAGTCCAGATATCCTTTACCCAGAGCCTAGCACCAGTTGTAACGTGTGCATAAGCTTCTTTGGTGGTGGTGGTGGTTTTGGGGGGGGGGGGGTGTGGGGGTGTGGTTTGGTTTGTTGGGGTTTTTTAATAGTAAATGTCTGACAAAATATTGTGCCATAAGCAAAGTAGTGCCTTATGCCTCATCTCATCACAGGTGTGTGTTCCCTCATCCCACCTGTCTCTGTGATGAGAAGACCTTACTACACCCTGAAACGTAACTAAGGCACAGCACCACAAACTCTTTATCTCCAAAACTTGCGTTTGGCTTTATCAAGGGTTCCCCCTACACTACAAATTGCTTACTGCATTTTAATCTGACCAAAGGACATCCTTGCACTTGCCATACCCTTTACGCAGTCATAATCACAGTACCGGATGGCTGTCGAGCTCCACCACATCACCACCACCAAATCTATACCACCACCACGGGCTAGCACCAGAGCGCCTTGCACAAGGCAGCAGAATAAGTTGTGCCCAACAGGGAGCAGCACTGGCTGGTTGTTTTCAGCAGATAACAGGGGGTCTTTATTTTCAGAATAACAGAAAATTGAGATTTTGATCCTCAGAGAAAGCATGTTAAAATAAGAACCTTTTGCTTCAAAATAATTCTTTTGTCTAAAGTTAGATTAGCTTCAATAAAAAATTACTTGGGGAAAAACAGACTTCCAGTGAACCTAGGAAAGACATGACACGACACTCCAGCATAGAGAAAGAAATAATCTGTGAGAAAATGTAGACAGGAACATTAAACATTATTACATGTTATTACATTATTACATTACACATATTATGTTATACATTATTATACGATTATACAGCTGAGCTCCCCAATCACACCTAACTTGGGAGTTTAACCCTGACTTTCAGCAGATACATTCTATCCTTCCCTCACCTTCTCTCTTTTGAACACAAAAATGGTTAGTATTCTTCTTCCAGACCTAGAAATCTGGATATATTTGCTAGTACTCAGCAAAGAGATTGCAGAACATACCAGATACAATGTTGTATGCCACATTTGTGAAACATCCCTACATATTTTGAAATGCATTTTAATGACAGGTTGCCTTGGCAAGGCCAAAACCAGTTTAGTTGATTATTTTCAGTGTATATTGTCCCAGTACTGGAAGATTTCAAATTCTGACAACCTATTAGATGAGAAGTAGATTCTTTCTGATAAGAAGATCCAAAACCTTGAATTTAGAATATTTTCTATGTTACTAAAATTAAAACTATTGAGAATTTAAAGTTCCAATTAATTCAATTTTTTGAAATGAAGTTTAAGGTTTCATATTTTCAATGTGAGTTTTCTGCCTCAAACCAGAAATATGACAAAATCATTTTAAAGAACATAAGCAATAGTTAACCGGCAGAACTTCGGCTTTCGACATAGTTCTAAATATCACAATGATCTGCAACACTACTGTTGCTTGGTAAATGTAATCTATTGATAAACTTTTCTTTTATGAAGTTGCTTGTCTGAAAAAAAAAATCATGGAGTAATTAATTAAAAAAGCGTATCAACAGATAATTTTAAAAAGATTCTAATGTAAAAATTAAGTACTGACCATACTGCCTCTTTCTACTAGAAATTCTGAAGAAGCTGCCAGAAATCAAATACTCTTAAAGGGTGAGCTCTGCTGCAAAGAAACATCATCACGAGCAATCATTTCTAATTTTACTCTAGTTAAGCTTCAAAGCTGCATTTTTATTATAAAGCCTCAAACTTGGAGACTTTAACATTACATTCTAAAGGCTTACCAGGAATATGAGATTTTTAGGTTCAACTTTCAAGACCAGCATCAGCTTTTAAAGTTTTTTAAGGCATCAATGCAGCATAAAGCTGCATGATTTAGCTGGGTAAGTGAAGATCCCAGTAGAAACCCACATTAGGTTCTGTGTAATCCTGGAAGGAATGGCCTCCAGCAATCAACTTCCAGTTTGAATTTCAGATTTTCCAGGTATCTAAACTTGTAGTGGCCCCACAACCTCAGCACTGCTTTTTCCTTTTCTGGGAAAACCGAACGGTCCCGTGCCCATGCCTTGGGATGCGCATAAACAGGCATCAGGAGACCACTGAGGCACAGGATTTCCATAGTCCAGAGGGACGCCCTTAGCAAAACACTACAGGATATATTTTTCCCATTGTGGTCTTTTGACTTTTCCCTGTCATAATGACATAGCATCCATAGCTGTAATAGAAAGTGCCTTTCCCAGCTGCCTTCATCCCTCCCTGCACACACTCCTGCAGTGGGTGGTGCATGGGGGATGAACCTGGTGCTATTTCACTACCTAGACTAAAGCTCAAACCACCGAGCTCGTACATCAAAGACGATTCCACTACCTCCACTTTTAGTCAATTTATGAGGAAGAGTGCACTCTGGCCACTTCTTTAAAAGACAGACCAAAGGTACCCATCTTCAGCAGATGGCACAGAAATATCCACTTAAGTGCACAGAGGCAAGCTCCCGTGGCTCTGATTTCAGGACGATGAGATAGTTTTCATTCCTGCCCTCTCTCAGCTCATTCAAAGTAGGTGCCCATGGACCAGTCTGCACTCTTTCTATCTAAAAATGCTCTTCAGATGTGCCTAACCTTATTCTGCAGCATCTCATTCACAGAGATCTAAGGTCGTGCAGTAACTGTCTTATATGTCTGTGTCCTAAACCTGGGTTCTGGTTTCCCTGTTTGTACAATCAATGTCAAAAAGTTAAGTGCTGTAACACTTAAATTCAAGGTATCCTAGATTTTTATTTCATGTCATTTTGCAGCCAGTTACTAATCCATGTCATTATTTACACTTTAATATAAAATTCTTCATTCAAAGTACAAAAAAATAACATAGTTAAAAAGAAAAGAGCTTATCTATACTTAGACCTAAAGTTGGGATTTTTTTCAAAATATCCAAGAATCTGACAATTCTATTTCTAATCCCAAATCCACCAAGATATTTAGGTCCTTAACTATTTATACACTTCCCTTAAACCAAAATTGGTGGCACTCAATGATATCAGTATGTCCACTGAACAGGCCCTTATTATGATTAAGTTTCTTCACTTTACATGAATATTCAGCATCTGTCATATGCAGGGATCGCTGCACATCTCATTACAGCAGAGTTGTATACATGAAATATTTCTGACCTTTGAACACTCACTACTCATGCATAGCAACTTGTTACGTTCATGAAATTCTTCGCACACCTATACACAGGTACTGTACACTCGTTAGGTATGGAGGTCCACACACACAGCACACACTTTGCAGCCACTGCACTCCAGTTATACAGAGCACTTTGAATATAACAGCATTTGTGCAGAATATATTCGTTAAGTTTTGGCTTGGAAATCTTTCTACAGGGAAAAGCAAAGTCATGCCAGGATGCGGTTGGTTTGATAAATAATGGAAGGAGATTTTGTAATACAGAACCCTATTATCCCTTCAGCATAAAATGCAAGGGAGGAGGAAAGCTAATAACAAAGCGGCATAAGTTTCTCCTAATGGAGAAACAGGCAGATTCTTCCCTCAAGGGGAGAGGGATTAGGGTTTGTACAAAATGAGGCAGGACTAACAGCTATCAGTTACTCCAGGTGTATCAGTCGGTGTAAAACTTGGCACAGTGTGCCCTCGCTCCCCACAACGGTGGAAGTAACAGGCAGGAGGGGTTGCACGGGTACCATGCAACCAGCCAAGCTCCCCGGCACCAGAAACTCTCTAACCAGGCTGCCTGACAATCCCCTGGCCAACTCCGTGCTGCTAACATGTGATGATGTAGTGGACAACTTCTCATGATTTCATTTAAAAACCAAATCAATACATGAAATTACATTATTCTTCTTGAGGACTGAAAATCTCTCCAAGATTTTGCTGTTTTCAGAACACTGTACTGTTAGGCAAAGACTTGTAGAAAATACAGGAATTTGTGATGTGAATTAAATGCATTTAAGATTTTTAAAACCCCTACTTCATTCAGTCTGTACTTTTTTGTGACCCTCTGGTTAAACTACTATATTTCATCAATTCTGTATCTTCAGCCACACATCGCTGTCACCAACTTCATTTCTGACCTGGGGGTGGGAGGGTGTGATACAATCACGCAGCATAGTTGTTGGAATAATTCAGTGTTATCTAGGTATCCCTTTGCCATCTATCATTTAGAATTTTATACTGCTTTCCAAATCACTCAAAGGAATTAAAGCTTATCAGGACATAGTTTATTTCCCCACAGTTTCTTTCCCAGAAAAAGAAGTTAAATCGGTTTTTACTGAAAATCCCAAAAGTATTAGACTACAGAGTCATGCTCAGGCAGCTGTACTTATGGATATCTGACTCCATATATTTTAATTTGCTTTTCCTGAGATGGAGAGCAATTATGGCGTGGACACTGTACATAAGCACGTTGAAACAGCCTCATCTCGGCTGAAGCAGAGATCATCTCCTTTTGATGCAATACAATACGATCAACATCTCTGGGAAACAAAAGCTTTGCATCAGGGCTTACAGAGCACAAACAAAAGAGCGGCCCCAGGGGCAGGCAATCAGTTTAGGCAGATCTTGCTGCATCCGTGTTATCAAGATGGAGAACAGCAGCAGAAATTAGTCTGAAGTGAAATTTCATTTTAGTATTGCTCAGTGTGTGACCAAAGAGACCGCATTGCATTGAGAATTACTACCCTTAGAAAGCTGCTGCTGAACGCCGCTGACACTTCTCATCTCAGCACGTAAAGGGAGGTTAACTTCGCACATAAACTGAGCAGGTATTTTCAGGTTCAGTTTTACAGTTTTTCCTGTCACTAAAGGCAAACAAAATCCTTGAACTGTTACTGCTCTTACAAAATCCCCCAGGAGAATCTAGTAGCAAATAAAAGGACCTAGAGGATTAAGCACGTTGGAAATAGTCTACATACTGTAATTTGAAACACTCAGACTGCCACCTCCTGCCATCACCTCTGCGGCAGTGGCTGCTCATGCTGCTGCCACCGCTGTGCCTGTATCCCTCACCGTCCTTGCCCCCCGTGACACGGTGTCACCGGTAACAGCAGCGGTGGAAAACACCGCCACGGTGCAAAGAAAAGCGGCGAGCAGAGCAGCAGCGGGGAAGGTGTCAGGAGCACGTGGGGCCGCGGCGACTTGTGGGAGTGGGGCAGTCGGGTGAGCCACAGGCAGGAAGGGCTCCCCGACCCGCATCAGCCAGGAACCAGGAGGTGTTCAGTAATTACAGCCTGGCTCAGTCTTACGATTTTATAGAAAAGCTGCTTTACAGTTCTTTGGCCAAAGACAAAATGTGGAAAAATGTCAACCCAAAACAAAAAATATTCCTGTTTTCTCCACAAAGAAACCACTTCTCCATCTGAAATTTACTATTTGAGTCCAAAATTACATTTCGTTTAATTAATCCCTCCTTTCACATTTAAAACATAATTTTGGGAGTTTAAAAATGAAATGCATCTCAAAAGTGAACAATTTCGCACATTTGACCCACATCTCTGAGTCATTTTGGTTCAATAAAAGTGGCCTTTTGTTAACGACCTAAGCATCCTTTGGTTAATTAACTACTTGTCCAAAATAACTTCCCCGGGTTTAACCATGGTCCCAGGAGATGTCTGTTTCTGTGCTATGAAAAGCTCTAAAGCACTAGCTTCTGCAGGTCCCAGTAATATCACGTTATAATATACAACACTTTTCACTAAATTATCAGGACTGTCTGGTAGCCAATTTTTTTTTACCATTACTGTATGATGACATAAAGCATCTATTGTTGCATTAGTCATAAAAGAGCTCAGACGTTTGTAATAGATCGAATGTTACTAATCTAGTCTGACATCAGAGAACTGAAGTCTAAAATGTTTTCTCAGAAGAACAAATCTCTGTAATTAACTGTATTGTGTTAAAAGGTCTGAGAGTAGCCATTTTATCTCTATGACCTGTCCAGTGCCTGCCTTGAAAGTGTTCCCCTGTAAAGAGACTTCATTCTCTTTATTCAACAGTATGGAAGGAGATTTTGGCTTCACTAAGGGCAAATCGTGCCTGACAAACTTGGTGGCCTTCTATGATGGGGTTACAGCATTGGTGGACAAGGGAAGAGCAACTGACGTCATCTACCTGGACTTCTGCAAGGCATTTGACGCTGTCCCGCATGACATCCTTGTCTCTCAATTGGAGAGACACGGATTCGATGGACCACTCGGTGGATAAGGAATTGGCTGGATGGTTGCACTCAAAGAGTTGTGGTCAACGGCTCAATGTCCAAGTGGAGAACAGTGATGAGTGGTGTTCCTCAGGGGTTGGTACTGGGACCAGCACTGTTCAACATCTTTGTCAGCGACATGGACAGCAGGATCAAGTGCACCCTCAGCAAGTTTGCTGAAGACACCAAGCTGTGTGGTGCGGTCGACACGCTGGAGGGAAGGGATGCCATCCAGAGGGACCTTGACAGGCTGGAGAGGTGGGCCCGTGAGAACTGCATGAAGTTCAACAAGGCCAAGTGCAAGGTCCTGCATGTGGGTCAGCGCAATCCCAAGCACAAATACAGGCTGGGCAAGGAATGGATTGAAAGCAGCCCCAAGGAGAAGGACTTGGGGGTATTGATTGATGAGAAGCTCAACATGAGCCAGCAGTGTGCGCTTGTAGCCCAGAAGGCCAACCATATCCTGGGCTGCATCAAAGGAGGTGTGACCAGCAGGTCGAGGGAGGTGATTCTGCCCCTCTACTTGGCTCTTGTGAGACCCCACCTGGAGTACTGCGTCCAGCTCTGGGGTCTCCAGTACAAAAGAGACATTGAGCTGTTGGAGAGAGTCCAGAGGAGGCCACAAAGCTGATCAGAGGGCTGGAGCACCTCTCCTGTGAGGACAGGCTGAGAGAGTTGGGGTTGTTCAGCCTGGAGAAGAGAAGGCTCCGGGGAGATCTAATTGCGGCCTTCCAGTACCTGAAGGGGCCTACAGGAAAGATGGTGAGGGACTGTTTATGAGGGAGTGTAGTGACAGGACAAGGGGTAATGGGTTTCAGCTGAAGGAGGGTCGATTTAGATTAGATGTTTGAAAGAAATTCTTTACTGTTAGAGTGGTGAGGCACTGGAACAGGTTGCCCAGAGAGGTTGTGGATGCCCCATCCCTGGAAGTGTTCAAGGCCTGGTTGGATGAGGCTTTGGGCAACGTGGTCTAGTGGAGGGTGTCCCTGTCCATAGCAGGGGGGTTGGAACTAGATGATCTTTGAGGTCCCTTCCAACCCGAACCATTCTATGAATCTATGATTCTATGATTTTTATCCCACAGTAACTATTACCTGGAGACACTTGCTTGGAATACATTTAATTTAAAAAAGGAAAAAAAAAAAAGCCTTGAGAGAAATAACCCCATTATATTTCAAAACCAATTAATTCAGGCATAATTCTGCTAATACTTTACAGGTATTCCCTGTTACTCTCTGCCTAGTACAGAAATTGGACTTCAATTGCATTCAGGAGGTGTCACGGGCCAGCAGGGGTTATTCTGAGCAAGGACTGACAAACCACAGGTAGCCATTTCACCATTGCAGCATCCTCACTGCCCACACTCCATATTCTCTATTGTTATCACCAAAGCAATGAATCTGAGATGAAAGGTGGTAAAAAATTCAGTATCATTGCTATGAATTCTTCTGTTTCGGCTGCTTGCTCCTCACTTTAAATTACAATCCTCTGCATAGACACAATATCATAACCAATTGCATCAGAAGTGATTAAGATGTTACACAAAAATGAAGGATTATCAAACTGAAGGAATCCTGGCTGGAGTAGAGAGATGAACAGATGAGTAAATCTGATCTTGTGTGTAAAATAAAGAAGTAAAATACATGTTCAACCAAATAAACTACCAGCTGTGACGCAAATTAGTATTCCTCCCTTGACTTTCCTGGACCTATGCTGATTTACATGAGGTGAGGATCTGCTCCATGGTTTAGCCTCATCGTGTATCATCAGTAATTTCTTTGCAAATTATTAATTGTTTTTAGGTATTCTTTTCTACATTGTTAGAACAGTCTCTTCAGTGCATCAGCAACGCTCTTCAACGTATATGCAGCCTCCTCCCTGATGCCTTCAATTTCAGCCTTATACTATAGCGACTCTCACATAAAAAAGTCCTTCTTGAAAAATGAAACACTTCTAAACCAAAAGTTATTTAGAGCTCTACCAGTTATTCACCAAGGATCTGACATATTTGCTTTAAATAACTGTTCTTCCTCTTCTAAACGGTTTTGTCGTTTATCACATGTACCAAGCAACACATTTTTCAAATTCTTTGACTCCAGCTGCAGCTCTTTTCCCTTTCCATGTCTACTGTTTAATGCTTCCATGTAATGAAGCTAAGTGTGTTTTCTCACAGGTGATGCTCTGAACAGCAAACAAGAGCTTTTCAGCTCTTTCATACGGCTAGCAGTCTTCAGTGTGGTAGCAAAAAAAAATGACTGCATATCTCGTTTACCACAAATGTTGATGGTCTTTATATTTTTCTCCCGAGGTCGACTGAAGAAACAGCAAGCCAGAGGCAAAGACAGAAGACATAAGCAACTGCACATATTCATGTAGTCTTCAGTGCAACAGCAACTACACCGCAAACTAGCATCACTCAGATTTATGAAGTTAATTCCCCACAATTGAGCAAACATGAAGGCTTCCACTCTAAAGTTTTAGACCGATTTCTTATAGCAAAGTCCAAAATCTCAGTATTAAGTCAATACCCTCCAGGAAGTGCCCATTCTTTATTTTAAAACAGAGATGGTCAAACAATGCAATCCCTGGAAAAGAAAACTGCTAGACAAAAAGAACATGATTGAAATCTAAATATGTAGCAGTTAACACAGTCCTTTTTGCCAACAGAAAGTGACAGCAGGCAGGTATTTCTTATATACTTACAGCGTGATGACTAGTAACATTACTTGACCACAGACATCAACTGGGTCATCAAGTCTAATTCTCTGTTATTGCAGGCAATCACAGTGTATAAGCCAGTTCATACAGCTTCCTTGTATGCTTTTTTCTCCACTAATAACCCCACGATAATATTTTACTTTATAAAATGCTTAAGACCGAGTATCAAAAAGCATCAAAAACGTGACAGTTGGTGCTTTAATAAGTTGCCAACTGACATTTGTGATGTTGCCATACATGTGTGGCACTACATCACACCAATATAGATGCTAAAAGGTAATAAACCAAAAGGATTTAATAAAATCTTTGAGAGATCAGTGTCACCCTGTTTAATTAATAGGTTCAATATTCTAATTGGCTCAGTAGCTACTTGCGTACATGACCTCAGGAGATCGCATTGCTTAAAGTTAGCTTAATTGCACATGCTAACAATACACATGGCTACCTTGCCAGTTGTATACATAATTGCCATAATAATGGCACAAACCAAACAATTTTGGTCACCTACCAGCTAGAATTACTCCATGTGGATTTCTGAAAACACGCTTCCTTTCCTGCACATCTTAGACCAAATTGGTGCCAGAATCATGTAAGTGAAAGAAACTCCCCTCCTCCCACTTACAAATCTCTATATGAAAGGTACGAAACAGGATTAGAAGGCATACAAAAGAGCATCACTATAGTTATACTGGACTCAATTTCAATAGATTCAATGAAAAAAGTACGAGACAGCGCTTGGATTGTTTTTCCCCCTGCTTTAGAACACTGACGTACACTGAGCTTTATTGCTTCTGAAAGCATCCTTGCAGCCATTCAATGAGATCTAAAAGTCTTCCAGTGACACAATCCTTACTGCACATTAGATGTTATTGAAGTCTCTCATGCATACTTGGGTGTAGCTTAAGCAATGATAAATGCGTCTTAAAAAAGTTACTATGCTGATGACAATATTATTCACATTACAACTGTAGCAAGAGACCCACCCCGAGGGCAAAGCCACACTGATCTAGACACTGTATGTGCTGATAGCAAGAATTTGTGCCTGACTCTAGGAACAAACCGTACTAAATGACTGTGCAGCAGAAACAGAAGAGAAAAATGCAGTTACAAAGACTCACCCAAAGTTCATAGCCAAGCCAGGATGAGAAATCACATCTTTTGAATCGTGGGCCAGCACCCTTTACAAAACCTGGTCCTTCAGCCTGCACATGCACCGAGCAATGAGACACAACACAGACACTGTAAAGCTACCTTAAATCACTTCTCAAAGATTTCCTCAGGGCCTGAGGACTCTCAGAGCCACAGTCTCTGCACTGCATCCACCACTTTCAGCCCTCACTAGTGACAGGTTCTCCAGATGAAAAAAAAGCCAAGGTGCACACTCATCTCATAGTCCCTCTGCGAACAGAGTATGGAGCCTGCCAAACTCTCCCTGCTCCCGCTTGCTGGCAGTCTTGCTTCAGGCACAAGATGGAAAATGGGGAAAACTAAAGGCCCACTCCTGCTTTTTAAAAAAAAAATAATCTAGAACCTGAGAAAGTTATACCATTTCCAATGGGGTAAAACTATTCACTCAATTGCATCATGTGACATTTTATCCATATTTCTGTTTCTAAGGGCAACAAAATCCCATGATGGAAAAATGAATGGGTACCCCCATCCCGTCCATCCCATCGGACACAGGGAATGACAGAAGCAAATGCAAAATAAATTGCCTACACAACATCAGAGAAAGCTGAATCCCACAACAAACTAGCATTAAATCTGTTTCCTCGCTACCTAAACCCCAGAACCTCCTAGAAAGGAATAATGAAAAATATTTAAAGGCATGCTGAATTACAGCCTATTTAGTAAGCCTACTGTGCAAGGGACTACCACACGAATAAATATGATGAATCCTATCTTGAAAATACTTTTTTCTTCTTTTCAGAATAGATTGAGGTAAATGAGGTTATTTGAACTCATTCAGAGTCAAAATGGCCTGTCTCAACAGTTCCTTGAGAAATATCTTTCTTTTCTCTATTGCCTTCACCCGTAGCATAGCTGCCCTCCTACCTGAGCAGGTTTGCGAGGGAAATTAGGCATGTTGCTGTGGTTAGCGAATGACAACAATTCTGTCACCCCTGCTTCAACCCACGCTTTGAGGAATTGATAGCTTCTTCATCACTGAGCACACCGCTCATATCTTTTGCAGCATATACATTTCAGTGCTACCCATTTTAAATGTGACTTCAACCCCCTACTCATTCATTTCTCAGCATCTGAATAGGCAAATACACCGCAGTTTATCTGGATCATCACCCAAGTCTTCAATTCACCAACTAGCTCCTCCTGCTGTTTCACAGGCTTAAACCTCAATAACCACCACCGGGTTTATAGTTTCTAAAACAATCTAATATCAAAGGGAGTCATTACATGAAAAAATTGTACTTCCTACGCATAATAAACAGGGTTATTCAAAGGTACATAAATACAAACTCACACCTGGAGGAGGCAGAAAATTAATTGCTGATATATGCAGAGTTGACCTAAGCTGCAGGATGACAATTTACACTTGTACAAGATTGGACATTCACCCGTTATTTCTGTTGCTTCCACTGCCTGACAATTTCCTCCGCAGCCTGTGCCGCTGGTATCCATGGCAGCCGCGCATCCCGCCGGGGGCCTGCCGAAAACACCCTCCAAGTGGGGACACAATGAAAGTACTTAGAGTGGGTAGAGGGGAAAAAAACAAACCCACCCCGTTACAGGGTTTTGAAGTCAAAAGGGTTGCACTTCGATATTTAATTAGAAAAGGCATATTAATTACAGATTATCAAAGGTGAAACAGGTCAGAAGGCAAAGATATAAGTGATAACTAATGTATCACTAAAATAAATACTAAAAGTCAAAACCAAAAGGACCCCCCAAACAGTAATTCTCTCAATAATGAGTAAATAGTGAATCATGCATGCTTTTTATACCTTTTACCCCCTGTGTTCTCCTCACAGATCGGCAACTGCATTTTTAAGAGCCAGTAGGAAGGACATTTCAGCACGGGTATCCAGAGTGCACGGGAGAAGGGAGGATCTCCGAGGGGCTTTTTTCCAGGGACTCCTTTCTTAATTCTACCCACTATCAGCTTCCCCTGGATATAATTCAGTCAGTCACACAGAGGGAACAAAAACTTTTGCAAAAATGTCACATTAAGATTCTACCATTGAAGAAAATTATCTAAAATTCAATGTTTCAGCCCTCAGTACCGAAGCGATGCAGGGGTCAGAGGTGGCTAGCAGCACAGGGGTGAAACCCAATCTGCCTCCACAGAAAACTGCCAGGCTTTGAGCGTCAGAAGCATGAGGATTTGTTTAGACTAGGAGACTGCTGGTATGTGCAACCAAAACATTTGATAAATAGCGTATCTCCTCCCCGAACAGGGAATACCGCAGCACATGCCAGCCCTGTAAATCCCTCAGTGGCATTTCTGGTACAAATCGGAGCAAGGCAATCCATCCCTCGCTCCAGCACCACCTGAGTACTCGTGCTGCTTATGCTTAGTAATCATAATAGTCCTTCCCCAAGGCTTGGTCACTAAACGCAAATACTGTTCTCCTGAGCTTCCTGTTGCAGTAAAATCTAGTGGAAGATGTGAAAAAAAGAGTCTGACAAAATAGCCGTATTATAAGATGCCATTTAAATCCTGACCAGTCAACAGAAAGAGACCCATTGTTTACAATATAGGATGGATCCAAGCTTAAAACAATACCTTATACAGATATTTGTGTCAGACGTATTTATTTTTAAATCTTCCACTAGAATAAACTGCAACAGAAAAATTCAAGTGCTGTATTTCATATGCGAGGTACTTGAGGAGTATTATATTCAACCAGCAAAATCTTTGAGAATCACTGAGACCTTGTCACTAACTGCAAACTTTTGAGATAATAAAACTGGGTAGGGCAATTACTGTTACCACTACTAAGAGATAAAGCA